>NC_140520.1:3257500-3615000 GCF_964339955.1 Pipistrellus hanaki | reverse complement strand
ATCTGTCTTTTAACTTGCTCGTTGTTAAGCAGCAGGGTCTGTTGTATCTACTGCCACATTCGAGCAAACTTTCAGCAATGGCTAACGAACTTGGTACCAGACTCTTCCCCTGGCATGGCGGACGTCCATCCTGAAGAATGCCAGGCCGGCTATATACCCTCCCCCTTCCCCAAGGACCGGCTGGGGAGGGGCTGCAAGGTCTGAGCCAGGTGGGGCCCCTGCCTTTAGTCCCGGTCCCAGGGCCTCTGACCCGCTCCCATGGCCCCTGCACTCGTCACACTCATTTGCACAAGCACCTGTCTGTCCTGCAGTCTCCTTGGTTTTTTAAAAAATATACTTTATTGATTTTTTTTTACAGAAAGGAAGAGAGAGGGATAGAGAGTTAGAAACATCGATGAGAGAGAATCATCCATCAGCTGCCTCTTGCACACCCCTACTGGGGATGTGCCCGCAAACCAAGGTACATGCCCTTGACTAGAATCGAACCTGGGACCTTTCAGTCCGCAGGCCGACGCTCTATCCACTGAGCCACACCAGTTTCGGCAGTCTCCTTGTTTTTAACGTTTAAGTAACTCACCACGTTTAGTAGTACTAGCTGAGCTTTTCTATTGAGGTAACGCTGGCTGTGCAACATTCCGATCCCACATCCATTGCACACTGCGGGCTCCCCACCCCACGTCTAGCCTGTGCTCCTGGCAGCTCAGAGCCCCGGGCACTCAGGGCCTCCCTCCCTCAGGGAGCTCAGTGCAGCACCGATGGCCACCGCTGGGGCAGCAGCGGCAGGGCACGGGGCGTGCGAATACCTGGTGCCAGCGGGCAGCGAAGCCCTCTGCGGCCCCGGCGTGCTGCACCCTCCCGCTCGTCTTTGGAAGGATCTGGGGGAGGAGCGGGGAGGCTCACAGCAAGCCTCCAGGATGCCAGACCATTGACCTGGATTTCCGGGGAGCCTGGCCCCCCTGTGCCCCCTCCCTCCGAACACAGAGCCCCGGAAGGGTGAGTATCTAGGGCTCTGCTCTGGGCAGCGTCTGAGGAACCAAACTCCTCAACGCAGGTCCCGTTCTCTGCAGCTCCTGCTCGGACGCCCGCCAGGTCTGGGGATGGGGTTGGGGGGCAGAGGGTGGAGGGCTGCTTCGGGGCAGTTCACTTGTTGCTATAAATCAGTTTTGTTTTGCTTCTTCCCTCTTGCTTTCCTGTTTACCTGATTTCTTTAGCCCTCCTAATGGGTAAACAGCCGCCCCCCAGGTGAGCCTGCCTGAGAGGTGTTAACCCTCCATGGCCCCAAGCCAGTCTCGTTCCCAGCCGCCACCACGGGGATGCACAGAGCAGGAGCTAAATATAGAAAGGGCTCCCCCTCCCCCGGCCTCGCCGGCCTCTGTGGGCTCCGCATGGCGAGGATCGATGCCCTGCTTGGCGGCAGGCGGCCTGACAGCTGCCCCTGCCCAGAGACCCTTACCTGCCCTCGCCGCCCATTGGCTGGGCCAGAGCCCTGACCCGCTGGGGATGGGAGTCACCATGGTGACCTGCACGGCCCGGAGGGAGGGGGCAGGCGGGGCCTGGCTGTGGGCTTGCCCAGCGGCCCTGGCCACTCCGCTCCGCTCGGGCTGGCGGCTTTGTGTCCAGCCACCTGCAGGGGGGGTAGCCCCGCGGGCGGCGCTGTTCCTGCCGGAAGTCCCGGGCCTGCTCCGGGCGCTCCGCGTGCCTCCCCGGAACGCCGAGGACGGATGAATCAGTCCCAGCTCATCAGAGCCTTTCATGCTCAGCCAGCCCAGATGACAGATTTAGAAACTGCGTGGTCTTGTTCTTTCGGCGGGTTTCTGAGGAGCGCTCCGCGGCAGGCCCAGGCCTTCATTATCTCCATCCACACCCCCTGGTGAAGCATCTTCGATTGCACGGCTCCGGGGCCGGGTGCTGGGTGCTGCACCCGCAGACCCGGGGCAGGGGCACGAGAGCAGAAAGGGCCCCCGAACACCCAGCCGCAGCAGCAGCACGATGCTGCCCTGTGTCCCAGCACCTCGCCCGATCGTCCCGGCCCTGTGAGGAATGGCTAAACTCCGACTCTGAACCGAGAATGGAGGGCTCAGTGCCTTTCAGAGCGCCCCTCCCTTCTCCTTAAGTGACAGAAAGCACACACCAAGCTGTCTAGCAGCAATGCTGAATAAGACACCTGGTGTTTCCCAAACTCTGGGCCGTGAACCAGACACGCCTGGGAGGTGCCTCCATGCAGACCCCTGCCCAGGACACACACAGGCCGGCTCAGCTCGCCCGGCCCGTCTGCGGCCCCTCTGAAGGCCCGCCTTGCCCAGGCCGCTCTAGGGGACCCTCAGAGTAAGCGCCAGGTGTGTGCAGCGGGTCCTCTCCTCGGGGCTCGCGGCGCCCCTGAAAGTCCCTGAACCAGGACCCTCTCCGCACCTCCAGGCTCTGCAGGGCACCCCGCCCGGCTCTGCACTGGGCCCACACTTCCTGTCTGAGGAGGAGAGAACGGAGCGCTGCCTGTCAGGGGCTTTTTAAAGGCATATGTCTGTGTGGGATGGGACAGAAGAAGGGGCGGCGGGGAGCCCTGAGAGCCTCTCGCCTGCCTTCCCCCTTAAAATAGCAGATGGACTGACGTTCCTCCGGCACCGGGGTGTGTCTGGAAAGCAGCAGCCAGGCACCGGCCCTCCTTTGGTTTGTCTCTCCTCACAGACGGCTGCTTGGGAAGGAAATGTTGTTCCCATTTCACGGGTGAGTAAGTCAAGGCTCAGAGAGGTAAAACAACTCTGAGTCTGCACAGGGAAAATAACAGCGGAAGCTTTTTGGAGTGCCCTGAGTTAGCACAAATAAATATCAGATGGCTTGTCCACGTTTATGTTTGTCATTTGGTAAGTGCCAGGGTCCGCCTGTAGGAGTTCTCACATGGATGGACGGATGCAGCGGAACTGAAGGTCAATGTCGGGCCTTCGGGCTCAGAGCCTGGTGCTCCCTCCCCACCCAGCGCTGCTCTTCCCGCCTCCTGCCCAGGCTCCCAGCATCCGTTCAACGGCAGCTCACTCCACTCCAGCGGCTTCCGGTCGGACAGTGGATTTGTCTATCTTGAGTTTCTCCTTTGACTGAATTCAACATTTGTTGTGTGTGTGTCTCCAAAATAAAGAAACCAGAGCCCTTCCCTTTGGTTGTAAGGATTTGTCACCCATCTCCTCACCTTCCCTGGCTTTTTGGAGGTTGTGTGTGAGGACAAGGAGAGAGGGGAGGAAAGAAATGAAAGATAAACACGGAGCATCGAGGAGGCCCTTGTCTGCGGAGAAGTTCCGGTGAGTCTAAAGCCTCGCTCCCGCGCCTCTTTTTGGCAAGGCCGTGCCGGGAGGAGGATGACGCGGCCTGGCAGGCAATGACAAGGGGGCTTAACATTCAGAAGGCAGCTCCTCGGCTCTGAATCCACGTCCCCTCTTCCGGGCGGGCGGGCTGGAGAAGGTCTGTTTGCCTCATTGTCTCTCCAGCCCCACATGCTCATTCATGCGAGTCAACAATCTGCCCCACAATAGGTGTGATTGCTACCCATTACGTTGTCATGGCAACACCCATTGCCATCCAGGGGGCGGGGAGGTGGCAGGGGAAACAAATGAGCGGCCAATCAGGCTTTCGAGGAAAGTCTCACAATGACATGCTGCTCAGTGCCAAGTGCCTGAGCCACGCAGCCACGCAGCCACGCAGCCACGCAGCAGGATGGAGGTTAGCGCAGGAGGACCCCGTCAGCGGCACGGGGATGGCCGCCCTCTGCCTCCACCGAGGCACCGGGGTCCGTGTGAACGTGCCGGGTGAGTGATGGATCACTGGCCGGCGTGAGCAGGGAGATACAACTAGCAAACAGTATCGAGAAAAGCAACAGGCCCTTCGATGCTGAACATGCCATGCCTGTGAAGATACAGGCCTAATTGTCCCTGTGCCCAGGCCTGTGGGAGATTTCAGAATGCCAGCCCTCTCGCCCAAAGGGAAACGAAAAAGTCCTGCTGTCGACACCCGCAAACACACAGTGGGGGAAGCTCTGGCTCTTGTAACAGGCACCTGCCGGGCCTGCCGGTTCGCACCTGTGTCTCTGCCACTCACACCTCCCCCGGTGAGACGGGGACCCCAATACCACACCTTGTAGGGCTGCTGTGAGGGCTGAGGAGGCAGTGCGCAGGCTCACGTAAGGACTCAGGAGACGTCAGCATTATTATTATAGGTCATCACAGATGCTCAGGGGGCCGAGGACTGGTCACCACAGCATCCCCGTCTCTACCCTGGTTCTGGGAACACACACGGGAGGGGTGAATTTTCAGGGGCCCGTGAGCCACAGCCATAGCCTTTTACTCGAGGGCAGTGGTCGGCAAACTCATGAATCAACAGAGCCAAATAGCAACAGCACGACGAATTGAAATTTCTTTTGAGAGCCAACATTTTTAAACTTCAACTTCTTCTAACGCCACTTCTTCAGAAGAGTCTCGCCCAGGCCGTGGTATTTTGTGGAAGAGCCACCCTCAAGGGGCCAAAGAGCCGCATGTGGCTCGTGAGCCGCAGTTTGCCGGCCACTGCTCTAGGAGCCACGGACAGGGTGGGAGACAGCCCCCTGGGAAAGGAGGCTGACACTAGGCGTTCCTCTTCAGGATGGCGGCCGCCGTCACACCGCCACCGACGGAGCTCCTCTCGCCCCGCCTGGGAAGGTCCCTGGAGGGGATGGGCTTCGCCTCGAGGGTGAAGCACAGCGTCAGCCACGGGCGCCTCTGCCCGCGTTTGTGGGAAATCTCTCCGGGCTCAGCCCAGGAAGTCTCTGCCTCGAGTCGCATCGCTGTCCCAAGGGCCACTGCCTGCCTCCGAGCCCCTGGGGCTTTCTGATCCAGACCGGGAAGACAGCCAGCCCGGGAGGCAGCTGAGGTCGACAGGAGCAATTAATCCCAAAGGGTACTGGAGCCTGTCCTGCTGGGGAGCAAGAATCCAATTACCCATAGTGACAGCCGCCCGGTCCCCGGGGAGTCACCGTCTGCAGGGCGGCCCAACAACCTGTCTGCTCGAAACCTTCCTGACCAGCAGTCCTCCCCTCCATTCCTCTGCTCCCACAGCGGGCCACGGCCCTCAGCGGACCAGGACATCGCCCGGGCGGCAGTGCCCAGCTTGTGGAGCGAAGCACTGAATTCTGGGAGGCTGGGCCGGGACCAGCGCTGAGGTCTCCTGAGAAGAACCCATGTCCCCTATAAAAACCATGACCAGAAGAACGGGTCAGTTTCCGAGGCCGAGTCAGACCTTCACGATATATCAAAAGCAGGAGGGAAAGAGAATGAGTGAGAGAATCCAAATGAGTTTATTTGGGCATCAAATAACTATGCAAAATTATGCAGATATGGAAATGGGCACATCGTTTTCAATCAATTGCTCTGCCATCGTCTGGAACAGATTTAGAGGCCTGGACAAGGGGACCGCTGAGAGAATTCTGGCTCCCCGGCCTCCACCATTCAGGCGGAGGGAGATAGATGTGCGATGCCAGAGGACCTGTACCCTATCGATGACTCAGACCACGACGGGCTCTGACTTGCCAAGGACTTCCACGCCGCCGGACAACAGCGAAAAGGAGGTCAAATCTTTTCTTGGGAGGAGGCTGCCCCCGGGGAAAGGAATTTGACTTTTGTAATGCAAATGTACTTCCTGGACGGCCAGTGCGTGATTAAAATGATACGTTTCTGTGCCGGAGCCAGACAGCAGAGCTGACATTAGAGAGCAGCTGCTACCGCTGCACAAGCCAGCATGCGAGGCGATGCAGGGGCCGCTAGAGGAGCCTCTGAGGGGCTTGGAGACCCCAGGACTTGCTAATCAGCAGGGACCATTCAGGCGGGATTAGACAAACACGTCCTGGCTGTGCCTTAAGGCTGCGCGCCTTCTCTCTCCTTCCCGGGAAGAGCTCCATCCAGTCCCAGATCGCGCTATCAATTATTCATTCGTTTATCAACATGGACTGAGTCCCACCTGTGTGCCAGGTGCTGTGCTCGGTGCCCAGCATACAGCGGTGAACAAGACAGGCAAGGCCCGTGACCTCAAGGAGCTGATAGCTTAGTGGAAACGGCTCACCAGGGCTCAAATCTGGACTCTGCCACTTAAGAATAATGTTATATTGGGCAGGTTGCTTAATCTCGCTGTGCCTCGGTTTCTTAATCTTTAAAATCAGTATAATGGGAGTGAATACCACCACTTCTGCATCAGGTCATGACGGGGCCTGGTGCCTTCCCGTCTTCAACAACTAGAAAATCATATAAGATATCTGAGACAAATGACTCCAGACAACGGACAACACGCAGCACAGGACTGTGATCCCTGCGAGAAAGAAATCAAATGAGGAGCAGGGGCTACAGCTCTGCTGTCTTACTGGCTGGACCCAGTCTCCAGGAGGCAGCATGGAGAAGGGGAACCCAAACAGAAGCCAGCCTCTGAGACTTCAAGGAGACTGAGGCAGCTAGGCTGTTCAGGGCAGAATATCGGGAAGAGTTCTGGATAGCTGAAAGGGATTCCCTTAAATCTTTGCCTAAATACTGATTTGCACATACAAAAAAAGTGAAACTCCATAAAGGCTGGGAAAAGAACCACAAAGAATCAGGCCAAACAGTTTTCAGAGCTTAAGCGGGGCTGGGGGTGAGCTGGTGTTCCCATGAGTGGAGTAGACAGACCTTCTAATAAACCAGGTGGGGACTTCAGCAGGGTACTGCCTCAGCAGGAGAGCTCAAAGGCAGCCCCAGCTCCCCCTAAGAGAGCTTAAAACAAGCCTTCGAACGGGTCAAACTGATCCCAAATATACTTTAGATTTACAATTAAGTATATCATGGACCATAGATTAATCACTAAAAAATAAAACTAAGCGCTATGACTAATAAGTCAACAATGGAGATAAAATAGAATCATAAACATGGTCAGTAAATACATAATAAGGCAGAAGGAGAAGAAGAAGAAGAAAATAGGAACAAAGTATAGATGGGACAATTAGAAAATAAATAGCAGGATAGTAGACTTAAACACAACCACATTACATTAAATATAAATGGTCTAAAAATTCCAGCTAGAAACATTATCGTATTAGATAATGGAGACCTACTGTAGGCTGTGGATAAGAAATATACTTTAAATATAAAAACACAGGTAGGTTAAAAGTAGAAGAATGGAAAAAGACATTCCAAGAAAACACTGATCAGAAGAGAATGGGGTGACCATATCAGACAAAGTAGACTCTAGAACAAGGGGTTCTCAGCAGGGCTGTATATGTGAGGTGAGAGGCACACATTACAGTAAGTACTGGGGTGTTAGCAAGTCTGTGAGCTTGGGAGGTGCAGAGGAATTCTGGGAAGAGCAGAAGAACCCTGCTGCTGAGATCAGAAGAGATGGGTAGTAGGTAAAGTAGTTTTAATATGAAACTTTGGGGCTGAACAGGGCTCAGACAAAACAAAATAAAAACAAACCCAAAACTTAATGCCCTTGTTGCCAAAAGGAACTAACAGTCTCCCAGGCTGAAGGCAGGGAATGACGAGCCGGGAAGCACAACTGGAGCCGATGGAACAAGATGATCGGAGCCATGAGTTTATTTTTCTGTGTGTGGGTTACACCCGCAAAACGTTGCCACTTAACCTTAAAGTGATATCTGCATTTTCAGTGTCTGTGTGTGTAGAAGGCACTGTGGGTGGGAGGGGGGGAGGCACTGAGGAGGGGTGAAGAGGGGAGCTGTCCTGGGGATGGTAAGTTTATTTTATTTTATATTTTTTAATATTTTTTATTGATTTTTTATAGAGAGGAAGAGAGAGAGAGTTAGAAACATCGATCAGCTGCCTCCTGCACACTCCCTACTGGGGATGTGCCCGCAACCCAGGTACATGCCCTTGACAGGAATCGAACCTGGGACCTTTCAGTCCGCAGACTGATGCTCTGTCCACCGAGCCAAACAGGTTTTGGCAAAGGGATGGTAAGTTTAGAGCACCTTGTGTTGAGCTGTGCTAGCCCAGAGCCTGAGATCAGGGAATCATCTGACCACAAGGCCCCCCTTGGTTAATTCGCTCAGCAAAAATGTCGCTAGCACCTACCGCAGGCCAGGCGCTATTTTAGATGCAGGGGACATAGCTGTAAACAAGCCATTCCTTGCCCTCCATACGCGTGCATTCTAGATGGCAGAGACAGGTAGTAAACGAGTATAAAATAATAAGATAAATAAGGTAATGACAGGTGCTGCGAAGGAAGTAAATGAGAGCCATGGGACTAAATAGCAGCTGATGGTGGGCACCTGGCTGGGCGGTGTGGCAGCTTTAGAGCCTGTCGGTGTTCAGGGAAGGTGTCTCTGAAGAGCTGGCATTTGCCGAGACATGAGTGGTGAGGAGAGGCAGCCCTGTGAAGGTCCGGGGAAGCGAGGCAACAGCTAGTGCAAAGGTCCTGAGGCAGGCGTGGGACTGGCATGCGCAAGGACTGAAGGGAAGGGGGGGGGGGGGGAGGCCGGGAGCTAAAGCCCTGAGGGCAAGGAGAGGAGGCGGAAGTCTCAGCAGACAAGGTCGGGAAGGCCAGGTAAGAGGTTTGAATTTTAAGCGTCTCGTTTTGTCTCTTACGAAAGTAGCACTCATCTCGATTGGACAATGTCCCTGAAACAGGCTGGACAGATATACACACTAACAAACACAGAATCTCAATTCAAGATTCTCCTGGTCAAACCCAGCTCCCGAGAGGGCGTCTGTGGAGCATTCTGGAATTGATTAGAAACAGGTACCATTCTTCTCCGAATGAAGGACACCGTTCCGGAGGGGCCGGCCTGGATGCAGGGAGACGGGCTCCAGCTAAGAGCTCAGGCTGTTGCTATGCCATCCCCACTCCTCTCCGCCTCCGTCTTCCTGGGAGCAGAGCAAGGACAGCTTTGCCCCGGGGCCACTGGACACACGCCCGGCCTGATGCCCTGGGCGGCACAGGGGAGGGAGACCCCAGCCGGCCCCTCCAGCTGGTGGCTGGACGGAGGCCTCCACTCCCTGCCGATGCTCCATCTGGGAAAGGTCACCCAGACCCCCGTCTCCCAACCGCCTGGGCAGAAACGGCGCTGGGGAGGGCAGTGCGCGCAGCCACGCAGGTGCTGTCCGCACGTGAGCCCTGACCCGGGGGACGAGGGGACGACAGTCTGCCCACAGTGGGGCCTCATGAGTGCCTCCCGCCTCCCTGGGGAGGAATCTCACCCCCCGCACCCAAGAAACACAGTCAACAGATCCCGGTTTCCTAGATACGCCGGTGGCTTCTAAAATTAGCCAGGCAATGACAAAGCAAATTGGCATATGGGCTGCAAATGATTCCAGGACCAGCTAGCTCGGCAGTGCTGTAGCCTCCCCGAACTGGGTGCTTCCTCCTCGTCCTTCTCCCGTTTCTGAAACGGTGTCTTGCTGCTGAACACCCCGGACCACGTGTAAGCTGGAGGGCAGCCAGAGGCCCCAGTGGGCCCTGCTCGGGGCCTGCGCGTTCGGCTGGGCGGGAGCTGCCCTGGGCTCCTCCTCCTTCCCTCATACCCACCCCCAGGCCCTCTACCCACAGCTGTGTGTGCCATGCTAAGCAGCAGGCCCCTTCCCTTCCTGTGACCACGTGGGGCTCCTGACATCCCCGCCTCTGGGCTCCTCTTCCTTCGACCCAATCGCTCTCCTGGCTCCAGGAGGAAATCTTGGCAAAGTATCGCCCTTATCTAAGCATCTTCCTTCTCCAAACCCTGACACTGGGGATGCTGACTCCGGGCTGGGCCCCATGTGGGCAAACCCAGAATGGTCCCAAGAGGAAGAAGAGGGGAGCCGTGCCCCGGAGAGCACGGAAAGCCAATGCTATGGCGCTCCCCTCCCTGCCACACTGTCCCAGGGACTCCTCCCCCAGCCTTCCCCCACAACCTCTCTGCCTCTCCTCCTCTCCGCTCTTCTTCCTCACTCTGTGAGCCAACTGAGGAAACACGCTCGGGTGAGCCGAGTAATTGCCAAGGCTGTAGGTGAAGAAAGCTCTGCAGGAATTCCTCTAACAGCCCCATGGCAGAATGGCCCTCACCCCCATCTGGGTCAGGGCCAGGCAGTTAGCAGACCCTGTCTCAGGGTCCGAGGGGCTCTGAGGAAGGACCGTGTACATGGTGGGGGCAGGATCAGTGGGACCAACAAGCGATGCCAGGTACTGGGGACCAGAGGCTGTCACCATCCCCAGGCCGAAGGGTGGGGCGGGAGCATGGACACCAGGGCTACCTGGCAGGTGTGTTTAGCAAGGACCGGTGCCCAGAGCAGGGAGGACCTGGTTTTCCCACCCGCAGGCCGCCTGGTCACCCAGCTGGACGCCAGATGGCGAGGGAATGCGGGGGAGCCCCAAGGACGGAGCAAATAGAACGGCCTGCGCGTGCAGGACCCGCTCAGGCCCACATCGTCCTTGGTGCTCAGAGCCCAGGAAGCCAGGGTTGCGATAAGCCAGGGACATGAAGGGCTGCGTAGACAGAAAGGAGAGGAGGGAGAGAAGGACTGGAAGGTGAGCCGGGACACATGGGCTCTGGTCTGAGTCCCTTCGGACAAAACGCTCCACCTTACATATTAATTTAAATCCTGAAATAACTTCCAAAAGCATCTGACTGCAAAATAGACTACTTAACCTGCAGTCTAGGCCTGGGTCAATTTTTTTGCCTTTCTCTGTCCCTGGGGCCGAGTACAGAGTCGGTGTTCACTGTTGAATGAATGACATCTTTTTCCTTGTCTTCCCTTCTCACTTGGTTCTTTCGTCAAGGACAGAACAACCTCTACCCAAGGAAGTGCAGCACTTCACACACATACACACAACACACACACTCACACACAACACACACACACAACACACACACACACACGCACACACACACAATACAACACACACAACACACACACTCACACAACACACAACACACAACACACACAACACACACAACACACAACACACACACAACACACACACAACACACACACTCACACAACGCACATAACACACACACACGCACACACACAACACAACACACACAACACACACACAACACACACACAACACACACAACACACACACACTCGCACAACACACCCACAACACACACACACTCACACAACACACACACACACTCACACAACACACACACACACTCACCCCTAGTCAATGACAAAGGACAGACTCGGAGGATCTCAGTACTTCAGAGTTCTCAGTAAGCGGATGCTCACGTATGTCATCCAGGCTGTTTCACGCGTTATCTCAGGATCCTCCCAACCACCCCGTGGACAGGCCGTGTCGTCATTCCCGACCCCCGGGCGAAGGAGCTTGGGTAAGGATGGCGGGCCTGTCCGACGCCTCAGCCCTCAGCTCAGGCCCCGCACATCCCTCACCTGCCACCTTTCCTGCGGCCCGCACCACCTGGCTTCCAGCTGGATCCAGCCAGTGGGGGGCGCTAGCAGAAGGTGGGAGGGGGAGCAGGTGAGAGGCCGGGCCTCTCTCTTCCTTCTCTGCTGTGTGTGAGGGGAGCCGGGGAGGGCTCCGGTGATGCAGCCTCCCCCCAGGAGTGGGGCTTCCCGCTGATCCCTGCCTGCATCTCCTCCCCAATCTGCCTGCTCACTCTTCCTCACCTGCTCACAGCTCCCTGCCTCGCATTCCTTCTCTGTTTCCTGGTTTGAACTTGGACTTTGATAAACAAGGTGTACAATGCGGTTCAAGGCCGCAGGGAAGAGAGGGTGCAGTAGGAATTCTAGCCCTGGTTTCTGAAAAAAATGCTCCTAACCACTCATCGACAGCATCTTAACTCAGGAATCAGAGAGAGAAGAAATCAGTTTAGTCCGAACTTCTCAATGTACTGAGGCCCAGAGAGGGTGAGTGACTGGCCCAAGGTAACACAGCTAGTTAACAGCAGAGTAAAGGTTCAGAGTACACGTCTCCCAACTGCTGCCAGTGAATTTACCCCCCCATCGCGTCATCAACCCTCTGAGATCTGAACAGGCGGAGCTGCTGCTTATGTTCAGAATGGGCTTCCTTTTGCGTTAGAGCTGAAAGAGCATTCGGTCCTCCGTCCTCGGCTCCGGAGCTGTTAGGGAGATCGGCAGGATAAGCCAGGGCTCTGAGCTCCGGGGAGAGGAGGCGGATGCCTAAATAAAAGGCATTTACGGCGGTGATGATAGCAGGGAAGTGCTGTGGGTAAGCAATGATTTAAAAAAAAAAGTTAAAGTTACTGCCACAGCCACGGCGCTCTGTTCCGGAGGCAGCTGGAAAACTCACTGCAGACATTTGTCTCCAAGCATCAGTTGCCTTGAAGCCCCAGAGTGCCTCCGGGCAGCCCTGATTTGTCCGAGAGGAACACAAAGGAGGCAATGCCATTAGTTACCTGGACCTGTGGCCACAGGCGGCATCTTTAATTCATGAGCCCGGTGGCAACCGGGAGGAGAGGCAGGGAGGAGAGGAGAGGCAGGGAGGAGAGGAGAAGCTGGGAGGAGAGGAAAGGCAGGGAGGAGAGGCTGGGAGGAGAAGAGAGGCAGGGAGGAGAGGAGAGGCAGGGAGGAGAGGAGAGGCAGGGAGGAGAGGAGAGGCTGGGAGGAGAGGAGAGGCGGGGAGGCACTGTGAGGAACTGCCTGAGGCCTCTGCCGTGAACGCCTAGGGAGGCTGAGCCTGCAGCCCGCTCCAGCACAGCCCGCTCCAGCACAGCCAGCGGGTCCCATGTGTGTCTCCAGGAGGGGTGGTGGGGTCCTGGCTGAGAGGGGAACCCAGGCATCGCAGCCGCCGTGTGTAGAGGCACAGGGAAGACCTGCTGGCCATCACTCCTGTCCTTCCGTTCATTCACCAGCAGACGTTCCCGTGTGTGTGTGTGTGTGTGTGTGTGTGTGTGTGAGAGAGAGAGAGAGAGAGAGAGAGAGAGAGAGAGAGAGAGACAGTGTGAACAGGGAGCTCTTCAGAGTCAGGAAGTCGGCCTTCACATCCTGGCTGTGCTCCTCACTGGCTGTGTGACTTGGGGAAAGATGCTTACTCTCTCTGTGCCTTTATTTTATTTTTTGTTAATCCTCACCCGAGGATGCTTTCCCCATTGGTTTTGAGAGAGTGGGAGGGAAGTGCTATCACGAAGCAGTAACCACGAGGCCCGGGCAGCATCGAAGATGTGAGGAGCGTCAGGCCTTGCAGAACACTCGCTCGGTTCAGAGAGGAGGAGACCGGGCTCCCCCGGGCCTGCACAGATCAGCCAAAAGCACGTCTGCATGTCCAGTTCGCACTTCTGGCCCCGGAGCTTCTCCGTTCTGGCTGTTAATGTGCGCGCAGGCGGCCAAGCCACAGGTGGCAGCTCAGCTCAGGCCTCGGAGCGGCCCCGCCATCCCAGCAGAGCAGCCGAGAAAATGCCCCTCGTGAGGTCCTCGCCAGGCTGGGCGGTGCCCTCGGCCGCGGCTCCGTTTATTGGGAGGCGAGAGGCTGGGCTGCCACAGCCCTGGGCTGTCCCCGGACACAGGCTCTGGAGAAGCAGCAGCCTGACCTGTCTTCTTTCTGACACGGCCCCCCTGCACCTGATGCTCATGTCCCTGGAGGGGAGTGTGACCCCGAGAGGGACAAGAGCACACTCCAGTCTCGTCTCCCGCCTGACACAGAGCCGGACGGGCGCCCCCTCAGTGCGTGCACACGGTGGGCAGGGACCCGCATGCAGGGCCGAGGATGCTCCAGACCTCACACCAAATGCCCCCTGGCCTCTGTGGTCAGCTGACCGGGGGACGTGCAGAGCAAGAAGGGACCGCCAGCCTGGCGCAGCCGGCACGATCCTTTCCTCTTGGCTCTGGCACGCCGCGGCCCCAGACCGTGTGCCTACCACCTGCCAGCTGCCGAGCCGGCCGGCAGGAGCAGCTGCACGCGGGGCCTCGGCCGTCGCCTGCTGACGGCTCTTTGGGGGATGAGGTCATCCTGCCTCCGCAGGGCCCGCTCACAGCGGGGCTCTGAGTCACGTTCTCGTGCTGAGAAGGCGGCGGCAGGGCACGACTGACCCAGAGGGGTGCTGTCGGCCACAGCCTGAGGCCGGGGTGCAGGCCCAGGTCCTGCCTGTGTCAGGGTCCCCATCAGACAAAGGCCAGCCGGCCACACCCCCTGCCGGCCCGCTCCTGACAGGCCGGCTGGCTCTGCCGCCAGGAGGGCCGGCCCCGGATCACAGCCACACTTCCCGATGACAACAGCGGACACACACAGGGGGCTCGGGGTCAGGCTCTGTGCGCGGCACCTGACGGGGGCACCTCATCGGTGCTCCCGCTAGCACAGGTCTGCTCCTACTGCTCCCCAACCCGCAGGCGGGCGGAGAGGGAGCCCGCAAGGCCGGAGCCGGTAGCGGCTGGGCGAGGACGGAAGCCAGAATGGGAATTCAGAGCCTGCAGGTCTCCCCGGACCACGGCTCCCGCCGAGTCCTCGTTTAACGTGGCCCTTTCCGAATAGTGTTTTGTTTGTTGTCTTTTAATAAATAAATATACACATATTAACATGAGATGGGGTAGGCAATGGAAATAGTTTTGGGGTGGGTTTTCTGGTTCTTTTTTTAAAAATATTTTTATTGATTTCAGAGGGGAAGGGAGAGGGAGAGGGAGAGATAGAAACATTAATGATGAGAGGGAATCACTGATTGGCTGCCTCCTGCATGCCTCCCCTCCCCACCCCACTGGGGATCGAGCCCGCAACCTGGGCATGAGCCCTTGACCGGAATCAAACCCGGGACCCTTCAGTCCACAGGCTATGCTCTATCCACTGAGACAAACTGGCTAGGGCTAACCAGCAGTTCTAATGGTGAACGGGGCAGGCTCTGGAGTCAGACCTGGGTTCCAACCGGGTGACCTTGGGAAGAACATGTACCCTCTCTGTGGACCTCAGTTTCCTCATCTGTAAAATGGGTTGAGAACACTTGCTCAGAAGGATGTAGAAATGTCATCATGTACCGAGCACAGTGGCATTCACTGGACAGCACCCAGAACATGGTAGCAGTTATCACCGTGCGAGTGTGTTTTCTTGGCTTAACAAGACTGAATGGATTACTAGCTGGGCGTCCTGAGTGGGTCAATTCACATCACCTGCCTTCCAGGTGTAAAACCCAGGCTGGGCCGTGGGGAGAAGGCAGCTTCTGGATGGCCTGTAATTTCCCACTTTGTCACAGAAAAGCCACCAAGTAAACCACACACACACACACACACACACACACACACTCACACACACACAGGCGGATGCATACTACCGAGACCTTCCACTCTCTTTGGGGCCAGTTTGGTCCCCACACCACCCCAAGCTCTTTACTGCCCCTCCTGACTTAATTGCTCTCCATAGCACTTAGCACTATGGGACACACTGAATATTTTATTGATGCTTATTAACCCTCTTCCCTGCGGGGCTGCAGGCTCCAAGGGGCGCTGGCTCCGCTCGGGCCGCACCACGGGCTCCGGGAACAGGGCGCATCGGGGGCCCCGGGAAGGTAAACGCGAGCTCAGTGGATGGAAGAAGGGGCCCGGGTCACCAGCTCCGTGTCCTGGCTCCGCCGAGGGCCCCGGGTCAGGACGGCCCCCCGCCGCTCCCTCCATCTGTCCATCTCGCTGCTGCTAAGGGGAGCGAGTGACTCACTCCATGAGACGCCGATGTTTACCGACAGGCCATAAAAACGGCTAATAAATGTCTTCATTTGGCGCGATGACGGGCTCTGCCCTGGGCTGAGCACTTTATGCGCAGTCACTAGATTAACTCATTTACTCCTCCTCTCAGCCTAGCTGTCTCCAGCTCACGGGGCACCAAACCGAGGCGCAGAGCAGCCGCCTGACTGCACAGGGAACCAGGCCGGGCAGCCCCGTTTCAGAGCCTGCGCTCCTCACCCCTGGCCGAGGGCCTCCCAAAGGGTCACGGCACCCTGCTTGCTTCCTCTCTTATTCCCCCCAGATTTTCCCGTCTTCCCATTGCTTCTCAGCTACCAACATCTCACCCACAGGCATCGCTCTCCTCCCTCCCTCCCTTCCTTCCTTCCTTCCTTCCTTCCTTCCTTCCTTCCTTCCTTCCTTCCTTCCTTCCACAGACATGGTTTCCCACATGCCAGTCACTGTCTTAGGCACTGACCATCCCGGTAGAGAGAAGAGTCCCTTCCCCGTGGGCACCCGGAGACCCGCCCAGGGACTCATTGAGTCAGTCGCGTCCTCTCTTTTCTTGGGACAAGTCCAGTGTTTGGCGAGCGCCTGGACACACGGTTTGTCAGACCTCATGCTGGAGGCTCGGGCAGGATGGCTGATGGGGTCTGGCCTCGATGGCGCCTGGAGATGGGAGGGAGAAAAGGACGGCGCCGGGGCATCCCCTGCCCGTCCTGTCCTCTTCCCCAGCCCAGCACCCTCCCTCCTCCCGGCGGATCACAAAAAGGCCTTCTTTGCCCCATTATTACATATACTAATTATTTTCATTTACATGCCTGGCTTACCATTTATGTCTAATCATTGTGCAGCTCCAGGACGATTATGTGCGCCATTAAGAATGTATCAGGGTGACTTTGCGGTAAATTTTATTTAACATCAATAGCAAACGGCTGTGTGTGACCAATCTCCACACACAGGGTTTGTGGTTCCGATGGCAGGAGATTCCCTCTGCTGGATTGGGGGGACCGTAGGGGGGCCACGTTTCTCTGTGACGGTGCATAAGAACTGTACAAGAGCAGCAGGTACGGAGTAGCTGTGATGGTGACAACTTATTGAGCAAGTATGTACCAGACGGCAGTAAGCGTTATCTATACTTTCTATCACTTAACCGCTCAGACCTTCCTCTTATGAAAGTTGAGGTAAGTAACACATCTCATGTCACACAGCTGGGAACTGGCAGATCTGGGGTTCGAATCCAGAAGTGTCTTGCCTGACTCTGACCATCTTTCTGCCTCTCGTGTGTCTGTCCCATGGAAAGGCGCGGTGAGTCCTGCGGGGACCGGGTCCACTCTCCTCGTCCCTCCTGAAAAGAAAATGGAGGCCCGAGCGGGGCCGTGGCCCGCCCAGCCAGACCAGGCCTGACCGTGGCTTTCCCACGCAGCTCCGGAGGCAGCCGCCGGGAACAGAAGCAGCCTCCGCGTTTCCTTTCATCGCTCGGGCGGACGTAGGCAAGGATGTGCCTGCCCCTCACCGCTGGGTCACCCCCTGGTCACCATGGCGTTTGCTACAGAGGCCCCATGGCCACAGGCAAAGATGCTCAACGTCACTGACCCTCTGAGACAGCGGTCGGCAAACCCATCAGTCCACAGAGCCAAACAGCAACAGGACAACGATTGAAATTTCTTCGGAGAGCCACATTTTTTAAACTTAAACTTCTTCTAACGCCACTTCTTCAACATAGACTCGCCCAGCCTATGGTATTTGTGGAAGAGCCACACTCAAGGGACAAAGAGCTGCAGTTTGCTGACCACGGCTCTGAGAGATGCAAATTAAAATCACAACGAGATATCTCCTCCCACCTGTCCCAAAGGCTACCATCCATCAATCAACAGACAACAAGCCCTTGGAGAGGATGTGGGAAAAAGGGACCCTCCTGCCTGTTGGTGGGAATGCAGGTTGGTCTGGCCACTACGGAAAACAGAATGGATTTACCTCAAAAAATGAAAAACAGAACTGCCTTAGGACCCAGTGATTCCTGGATGTACATTCAACGAAACCCAAAACACGAATTCGAAAGGATACATGCAGCCCTATGCTCACTGCAGCATTATTTATGACAGCCATGCTAGGGAAGCAGCCCAAGTGCCCACCAGTAGACGAGAGGATACAAGCTGTGGCTCATACACAATGGAATGCTACTCAGCCATAAAAAAGGATGGAAGCTTAGCGCTGTGACAGCATGGATGGGCCTAGAGGGCATTATGCTAAGTGAAATAAGTCAGAGAAAGACAAATATTTCCCCTGGAATCTAAAGAACAAAATAAACGAACGAGGGAAACGGAAACAGATGTGTAGACACAGAGAACAGACGGATGGTTGCCAGAGGGATGGGGAGCTGGGGAGCTAGGTGAAAAGGAGAGGGGCTTGAGAAATACAGAGTGCCCGGCCGTGTGGCTCAGGGTTCAAGGAAGTCCATGGCCCTGGCGAGAGGCTCCCTTGCTCCCCCCTGAGGGTCAGCAGGTGGGATCCCTGCCCTTTAAGATCTCCCGGAGGGCCTTCCCCAGGGCTTCTCCCTGTGGCCTGGCCCCGGGGCCTCAGGGCAGCCCCACACAGACCTCAGGCACTCCCTGCACAGCTCTTCCCGGGAGCACAGTCACTGTGGGCTGCGGGCTGCGGGCTGCGGGCTGCGGCACCCTCGATCCCTGCACCTCCCCTCCCGCCTGCCAGTGCTGGGG
This sequence comes from Pipistrellus hanaki, assembly GCF_964339955.1. Taxonomy (NCBI): domain Eukaryota; kingdom Metazoa; phylum Chordata; class Mammalia; order Chiroptera; family Vespertilionidae; genus Pipistrellus; species Pipistrellus hanaki. The sequence continues at coordinate 3,596,690 of NC_140520.1, read as the reverse complement.
AGAAGGCCACCCAGCCCGGGACCCGGGCAGGCAATCTGTGCGCAGCCAGGACTGTTCAGAGGAGCGATAACAGCCTGTGATGGCATCAGGGTTAATAGCGCCTCCTGCAAACCTGGAAGCCGACAGCTCCAGCAGCTGCATTAAAACCCAAACCGTCCTTCCTGTGGATTTTTCCGATTAATGCAAATGTGTTTTGCCTTGCAAACTGAAAATCAGTGGCAAGCACCTGGTGTAAGGATTCCAGCAGGGAGCGGAGAACCCTGAGGGGAGGCCGGGCATGTCACTCCAGCCAGCCAGCCCGACCTGGCCCATCGCTGGTCCCTGGGCAGCCAGGCAGGGTAACACCCCACCCCCTTCTCAGCACCCACGTGGTTCCCAGATGCTGGGACTCCCAGCCTCCCACCCCCCCTTCTTTCCCCAGTGATGGAGGGCAAGGCGAGGGCCTTAGGTACAATCAGGGAACCCCTCCATGCCCTTAGTCAGAAGCCCGCCCTGGGGCATCGTTACCATCATCATCATCATCATCATCATCATCATCGCTGCTTATTTTTCAGCAAAGAAACCGACAGAGCCTGGGGGCTGCCCCTCCGGGTAGGGAGTGTTCCTTTCCTGTCAGTGCCTGTCCCAGGTCTGAGCGATACCTCCCGCCATCATTGCTGGAAGCAGTGGGGAGTACTGGGGGCTCCCCGGGAAAGCTGGGTGGCGAGGAAGATCTGTGGAGACCCCACCACTACCTGTCCCACAGAGCCGGGCCCGCCCTGCCTGTGCCTTCGCCACCTATCAGAACCTCGCCCGGAGCGGAGCTGAGCTGAGCGAACACCTCTCGCGGTCCCCTCCTCCGCCAGCCGTGGTTCATTCAGCTCTGAGATGGAGCCGGGAGGCAGGGCGGTTATGAACGGGCCCCACCGAGCTCCCCCTTCCTCGGCTACGCAATGTAAAAGCAGGAGACGGAGAGGAGCGCTCTGGAAATCCAAATTAAACTGTATTCCTGCAGCGATCACGCACCCAATTAAGGTAACCAGCAGCCTGGTGTCCTTTGCTAAATTTAGAAAATGCTCAGGTGTGTCTGATCCTACTCTGCACGGCTATTTTTAATCCAGATTTAATCATATTTGGGGTTAGGAGAAGCTAATTAGGCAGGCAGCTTGAGAAGGGCCGCCGGAATGCGGGGCAAAGCGGGGCGGATTGATGCGATGCCCTGTGTCTGGCTTTTGGTTTGTTTGGTGTGTTTTTTTTAAACAGCATGTTGTGTTGGAACTGGGTTTTGGATTCACAGTAAAACAGCTCGAGAATTGAGGGGACGGAGGACAGGAGAAGCCCTGTTAGTCGTCAGTGAGTCCTGGGGCTGGAGGGAACCCAAAGGGAGTCTAGTCTCCTCCACTCGCTGCCCCCAGTGACTGCGGAACCCAGACACCCAGCGCCGAGGCCTTCTCTGTCCCACATGACACCTCATGCCCCCCCTCCGAGGACAGGAGAGCCTGTGGGAAGGCCCGTGACGGGGGCTGCATGGCCCAGTCAGTGGCTGAGCAGCGAACCAAGGAACCGCCCCCCTGACCTGGGCCAGGGGCCTCTGGCTCCTGCCCATCCTGTCCCCGGGCGGCGCCTGCCTCCTGCTCCACCCGCTCCAGGAACCCATCTGCATACAGCACCCATCTGCATACAGCACCCATCTGCATACAGCACCCATCTGCATACAGCACCCATCTGCATACAGCACCCATCTGCATACAGCACCCATCTGCATACAGCACCCATCTGCATACAGCACCCATCTGCATACAGCAGCCCTGACAGCACCCATCTGCATACAGCACCCATCTGCATACAGCAGCCCTGACAGCACCCATCTGCATACAGCACCCATCTGCATACAGCACCCATCTGCATACAGCACCCATCTGCATACAGCAGCCCTGACAGCACCCAGGCTGCAGAGACAGGAGGCCCCTCGGCCGGACCCGGTGCGGCGTCCTCCTGTGATCAGGTCAATGACTGAGAAAGCCTCCGGGGCCTCAGTTTCTCCTCCAGCACCATGGGGGCTCTGGTCTCTCCCTTCCCTTTTCTGGTTCAAGAAGGGGGTGGAGCTTCGGACAGCCACAGCCGCGCTGAGAGGACAACTCCCGCCTGGGGCTCCCGTGAGCTTCCTGCGGGGGCTCTGCATTCTGATGGAGGAGCATCCGGGATGAAGGCAGCGTTTCCTGAGATGCCAGGGAGGCCTCCCCAGGTAAGGGCCAGCGAGGCCTCCTGAGAGCAGCGCCCCCAAGAGCGGTGTGCATGTGGGTAGGAGGCAGGGAGGCCCAGGCTCGCCTTTCAGAGCTGCTGGGCTGTCCCAAGCCCTGTTGTTGTTGTTGTTGTTGTTTGTGTGTGTGTGTGTGTGTGTGTGTGTGTGTGTGTTTAAATATATATTTTATTGATTTTTCACAGAGAGGAAGAGAGAGGGACAGAGAGTCAGAAACATTGATGAGAGAAAATCATTGATCAGCTGCCTCTTGCACACCCCCTACTGGGGATGTGTCCGCAACCAAGGTACATGCCCTTGACCGGAATCGAACCCAGGACCCTTCAGTCTATCTATCCACCCTCTATCCACTGACCCAAACAGGTTTTGGCCCGAGCCCTGTTTTTAATCTCCTTCCCCAGGAAGCCCGTTCTGAAAAGCACAGCCGCCTCTCATTCATCACGTCCCCGGAGGGAGGGGCGCGGGTCACCCCAATCCCTGTGTCTGGCTCTGACGTTGACGATGCGAGCTTCGATGCTTTAGAGGCAGATGGACCCTCTTGGTTATGTTCGTCAGGAGGCAGCTCCCAAGATGGATCTGTGCCCGGAGCCCACGAGCCCTGGGTGTGTGGGGAGGTGGCAGGGCGGGCAGGCTGTGCCCCTGCGGCAGCTGAGGGACGGTGGGTCCGAGGTCCAGGCTGCCTTGGCCCCAAAGGTGCCCCTCCCCCAGGTGGCCGGCGTCTGTGGTCCTGGTGCGAAAATGCCATCGTCCTTGCCAGAAACCAGTACTTTCCAGCCTGTAATTGGGCCTGGAAGTGACGTGAGGGGCACAGGAGGGAGGAGATGTTCCCGGTCCTACAAGGCCTGCCTGAGTCAGCCCACTCCCACCCGGCCCACGGCTCCCGGCCCCACGCCCATCCACCTCCGGCCTGGTGGCAGGCAGCTGGGTCACAGGCACGGCCTGGTCCGGGCGGCTCTGACCTCACCCATGTTTTATGTTCCTTAGAAGTGACCCAAGGGCTCAGGGCAGCTGGTCACTGGCAGGCCCAGGGACACCAGAGCCTGGAGAGGGCGGCCACAGCCAGGAGCCTCAGCCCCGGGCCTGGGAGGTCTAGGCGGACCCAGCAAATGCCATCCTCTGCCCACGAGAATCTGCACATCAGTCTCAGCCTCCACCCTGCCAGGCTGGTGTGCATCCTGGAAATGCCAGTGCCATTCTTAGTAAGAGAGCAAAGGGGATTGCAAACCTGTCAGAAAGTGTGTGTGTGTGTGTGTGTGTGTATGTGTGTGTGTGGTTTGGGTGTGAACGTGTGGGTGTGCAGGTATGTGTGCATGAGTGTGGATGGTGTGTGCTTTTTAAAATTTAAATATATTTTTATTGATTTCAGAGAGGAAGGGAGAGGGAGAGAGAGATAGAAACATCCATGAAGAGAGAATAATTGATTGGCTGCCTCCTGCACGTCCCCTACTGGGGATCGAGCCCACAACCCAGGCATGTGCCCTTGACCGGAATCAAACATGGGACTCTTCAGTTCATACATTGATGCTCTATTTATTGAGCCAAACTGGCAATGGCTGGTGTGAAAGCCTGGGCGTGAGCATGCATGAGCATCCATGAGCATGTGTGCTTGCAGTGTGTATGTGCCTGTGTGCGTGTATCTGCCCCTTGTCTGCATGTGCACAGTGCAGGCAGAGACGCAGCTGCACATACAGGCTCTGGACTCCATGTCCTCATTTGCTCACCTACCAGTAGGTGAACTGGGCAAGTGCTTCAACCTGCTGTGCCTCAGTTTCCCCATCCATAGAATGCAGATACAGTCCCTAGTTCACGGACTGTTGGGATTATTCTGTGAGCTAATGCACAGAGAGAGCACTTAGAACTTGGTATAGGATTCACGTGCAGCAACAGTTAGCTCTTCTGGTTTTTGTTTATTGACCCAGGTCAACTGGCTGAAAAATATCACCTCTTCTTCAAACGGAGGCATGAAGACCTAACCCTCACCCTCACCCTCACCCTCACCCTCACCCTCACCAGACGTAAAGCCACACCACCCATCCATCCAGCACCTCCGTACACACAGCTACGTGTCTAAGCACAGGTTCTCATTCACCAGAAGGACCTGCCCTCAAACGCCATCCTTGGAGTCCACGCCACGGGGACCCGTTATACGTTCAGCCACCTTATCACAAGGTCTTTTGGATCCTCGCGGCCAAAACCTTTAAAACTGGTCCAAGTGGACCCGCCGGCGCTCTGGCTACAGAGAGAATTCTGAGTCAGCTGTAGCGCCCACACCCTGAGCTGTTTGGCTCATTCGTACAACCGCCTGCTTGCCGCACTGCCAGATAACTGGCTTGCCTGCTTTACGCGTTTATGTAGAGAGCTATCCACATGAATGGAGTCATTTTGATATCTCGTCTTCAGTTGGTAATTGCTCAGAGAGAAAAACATGTCCTTTCCCCCCGGGAGATGCAAATCTTTAGTCTAATGGGCGCAATGAGCGGAGGATTTGGGTGATACAATGGTGATAATAATAATGAAATGCTGCATAATAATTACAACGGCAACAACACTAACGGGGCTGGTGAGGAAGCAGAGCGCGCACAGGGGCCGGGCGCCGTGCTCAGCCCTTCACGCCCTCCCTCGCACCTCCTGTGGGCGCAGGACAGGATCCTGAGCTCTTTGCTGTCCGCAGACAGGCCTGCTATCCCTGTCCAGGTGTGTGGAGAGGGGCGAGGGCCAGCAGCCCGGCTGCAGGTCCAGAGAGCGAGAGCGCGTTCACGGGGAGACAGGACGCCGGGCCTCGGCACGGAACACCCCGATGCACTTTACACTCACCCACACACATGCCCCTGTGCAGGCATCCCAGTCCCTGTGCAGGCATCCCAGTCCCTGTGCAGGCATCCCAGCCAATGAGCTACAGGGAAACACACGCCCAAGACTGCCTCACAAAAGCAGCCAAATGCACAGCGCGGGCCCGCTCTGTATAATTCATGCAGAAAACATGGAAACATCTCATCCCGATGCACTGTGCTTTCTGTGAATTTGCTGATCACACGCGCATGCACACGCTCGCACCCATACACAGAACGCCTCTGTGTGGCTTGTGTCTCCATAAAGAGATGGCGAGAACCCAGGCCTAAAGGCTGGCTGAGCCCAGGAGTGGGGCGGGGGGGGGGGGGGTGAGGGGGTGAGGGGGTAGACTGTCGGCTTAGGGCTGGAGCCCCAGTGGCCGGGTTGGTGACCGCTTCCTGGCAGCCCAGGCAAGTTTTCCAGTTCAGGCCGTGGAGCCCAAGAATCCACGGCGAGCTTCTGTCACATGCCAGCAGCAGGTGGGCAAGGGGTCAGGGAGTAGGAGGTAGGGCCTCGTAGAAGCAGCAGACCCTGAGCAGAAAAACATGACAAGGTAGGCAGAAGTACAAAGCTCAACAGAGAACCAGGGGGGCTTCCTGGAGGAGGGGTCTGGTTCTTGAAGGCGAGTGCGGTGGCCGGGGGAGGAGAGTGGGATGGCATGCTAGAAGGAGGAAATAGCAAGAGCAGAGGCGCCGGGCACCGGGAAGCAGGGCGGACAGTCAGGACTGCAACACCAAGGCTGCAGCAGGCGGACAAGGCCGGGTAAGGGGCACCAGCCCTGAAGGCAAGGCCCGGCCACCTCACCAGGCCACCTCCCCACGTGGCTGCCCACCTCTGGGGCCTGCTTGGCGTGACCCCCTCAAGGAGACCTCGACCAGATCAGAGCCCTGCCAGCACTCTCCGCCTCCCCCGCTTTCCGCGGCGCCTATAACTCCCGCTGGAATTGGGGAATTATCCGTGGATCTGGGCTCACTGTCTCTCCACCCCGGAGAGTGAGCTTTCTCATTCACCCGGTGCCTAGCACAGTTCCCGGTACATGTGAGTCACGCATTCGGTGCCTGCCGAAGGAATGAATGGCTAATGATGTCCTCGCAAGGCATCTTGGGGGGCTGGATGGGGAGAGACTGGAGGCCCGAAGGCGAGTGGAAGAGCCGGGCCTGGGAGATGACAGGGCCCTGAGAAGAGGGCGGGCGTGGACGAGGCAGCCTCGTTAGGAGGCACCCAGCAGGCTGGCGCGATGGGTCTGGGTGTAAGGACGGAAGCAGCGGGGCCGCCTCCCGGACAGGCCACGTGCTCTCTGCAGAGATGAGGCCAAAGGAGGAGGAGCAGGTCTGGGGGAAGGAAGGCCAGGGGTGGGGAAATACATGTGGACACAGTGAGCCCGAGTTCCCAGAGGCTCAGGACAGTCCCTTCCTGGAAACAGACACAGTGACCCTATGCCACCCTCTCAGCGGGCAGCATTGCCATTCATGCTGACCCTGCCAAAGCCTGGCCAGTCCCTGAGCCTTCCCATCCCACCCACCCGGCCCAGGGCACTGGGCTCTGGTGAGCGGAGGGGTGCGGCCTGCTGTGTGGCCAGGAGGATACAAGGGCGTCCGTATGGAAATGGATTCAGGCCGACCCAGGGTCGGGTGGTGGGCTGGTCCAGAGCAAGCCCATCCCTCTCAGAACCTTGCTTCCTCATTAGACAAGTCCATGCCTGCGGGCACAGGACTGGCTGCCAGCCCGGCCAGGAGGCACAGAACCAGAGGCAGTCAGAGGCGGGCTTCCTCACCTCTCTGCCTGACTCCCAGGAACATTCCAACATTCCAAGAGACCCACCTGGGGTCGGCCGTTTCTGCCCCATGTATCGGCATGTGGTCATAAAGGCATTCGAGGCGCGTAGGTAAACAGGATCCCGTCTCCAGAGCCGTGGTGACATCAGGCACACAGGTGACTGGGCCTCGCTGCCCTCCAAGAACATGGTATTGACACTGTGTGCTGTGTTTCTGTCAAGCCAGATTTCAATTAAGATTTCCTCTCCATGTTACTAGCTTATAAATGAATAAACAGACATCTTAATTACTCTGGACCCACACCTCAGCGGAGGAGCCCGACGGAGGGCTGGGCAGGTCCAGGGTAGCTGCCCGCCCCCACCCACCTGCTCACTGCCCTGTCAGTCCTGCGGAAGTGCCACCCTCATCCAGCTGCTCGCCAGCTCGGAGCCTTCAGTAACTCCTCGTGGCCTTCGGGGTGAAGTTGAAGCCCAAAGCCCAGCGCTCATGCCCCCTGTAACCTGACCCCAACCCACCTTCCCAGCATCTCGGCTCCCTTCCCCCACCAGGCCGACGGGACTCCTCGCTGCCTTGAGCCCTCACAGACAGACAGACAGAATAATGGAGACTGTGGGGATGGAAGGAAGTCTCCCTTTTCCAGACAAGGATGCCCAGGACCAGAGAAGGTCAGGGACTTGAGGCCACAGTCTAAGGAGATTCATTCATTCATTCATTCATTCATTCATTCATTCATTCGACATGTATTAAGTGCCTATTTCCTGCCAGACTCTCTCCTTGTTTGTGTAAGAGCATGAAACCTGTCTTTAAGAAACACGGGGGCGGAGACAGCAGTAAACACACAGAGAAGTCCCTGCCTTCCTGGAGAGTTGGGAGCGACATTCGCGGCAAAGACACACGTCGGACGGTGACAGCGGAGAAGAGCAGCGCAGGGAGCGGGGCGCAGAGCGATGGCGGAGGCATAGTTCACGGAGGCGCTAACGGGAGACCTCAGGCTGAGAACGGAGTGAGGGTTCCCTCCCAGGCCCCTCCTCCCTCTCTGCCCCTGCACACAGTGGGGCTACACAGTCCTCCACACCAGAGGACCTGCTCCCGGGGGGGGGGGGGGGGGGGGCCTGGCTCCAGACCCACTCAGGTTCTCACCATGGAAATCGCCCAGGGTCTTGTCTCACCCCGGAGGACGCGTTACTTTTCTCTCCGTCCCTTCCGGAGAGTTCCTTTAACAGTGTGTGAAATGACACGTCAACAGGAATCCGAATAAATAGCATCCCAATCCCCAGCAGGTGACAGGCGGCTCCCACAGCCCGCAGGGAGCTGGCCTGGCACCCAGCCTGGCTCTGGGCAGGGGGGTTTCTACACTCGGGCCTCGCCGCTGGACCTGGGCCTCGGAGCTTCTGAAAGCGGAACCGGGGCTGCCTTTAACGGAGACGCCAGCTCTCCTCTGACACGCAATTAGCAAGGACAAGTGTTCCCCGGGGCAGACGCAAGCCCGTCAGTCACCCGTCAGGGATCGCGCGGATGAAGGGGCCTTGACCGGCTGCCAATAATCATCAGCTCACCTTGCCGAGCGTGGCCGCGTGCTGTTCACAGCCCCCGAGCCTGTCAGCTCCCTGCCCTGGGGACTCGGAGGTGTGAGCATGCGCCTCTGACCTTTGCCCACCGGGCCCAGGCCACGTGGACTTCATTTGATAATGGAAACAGCGAGTGTTTTCAGATGATTACTATGAACTGGGGCCTGTGCTGAGAATGGTATGTGCTTTGTTCTGTCTGATCTGCTCATTCATTCAAATACATGCTTATTGAGCAGCTGCTATGTCCCAGCGACAGTTCGAGATAAATAAGAGCAGTATCAAGTGGTGAATCAAATGGCACATTGACTGAGCACTCGGGCCACCCCGCCTCCCGCCTCACTGTGGTGCACGGGGGTGAGATGCAGGGGTCTCTGCTGAGCGGTGCCTCGGGGTCCTTGCTGCTCTGCTGCCTCAGGGCTTTCTCAGCAGCCTGCTGAAGCCCTGGCACTCACAGGGCACAGCCCATGGCAGACAGGTGCCAGGCGCTCCGGCTCTGTGTGTGCCTGTGTGGTGACAATTCGAGGCACTGCCTACACAGTCCCTCCGAAGTGCCCCGGACAGCCAGCTCACTCGCCCAACGCTGGCCTTTTCCCCGTCTCTCTCACCCGGGCTCCGCACCCACACGCGGTGGCCCCCAGAGTAGGTCTCAGACTCTGTTTCCAGGGAACCAGACTAAAACCCGAGGAGACACATACTAGGGAGAAAATAAAGAGTAGGAAGGGGAATAGAGATGTTAAGTCAGGAGAATAAACGGCAGCATTCCCATGTTCTGGATGAGAACGGGGCTCTGGTCCCCTAGGAAGCGGCAGAACCGGGACGCCCCGCCTCCTTCCTGGCGTGGCGCTGGGTGCTCCCGGGCACTCTGCCCCCCGCCCTCCCTGGGGCTGCAGAGCCAGGGCTGAGTCCTGAGATCCAGGGCGGGCCATGCCGAAGGGGAGGGGGAGCACTCAGAGGCAACAGCAGACCCTGGGGGAGTCCCGCGCAATTAGAGGCGGCAGTGCCCAGGGCAGAGGTGCCCAGGCCTCCCTCTGTCTCCATGTGGAGCACCATGCCAGCCTCACCTCGCCCACAGGTGCGGCCCTGGCACCTCCGGGGGCACAGGGCACTGTTTGACTCTCCTCGGGCCCTCGCCCTGAGGCTGTCGGAGCTGGAGGAAACCCAGGCGCTGGCTCCTCTAACGCCTTCCGTGTTCGGGGAGGAGGCTGAGCCCAGAGAGGGCCCGTGTCTTGTTGAAAGTCACCCAGAGAGACAGGCGCCGAGCTTGGCTGAGCTCAGGAGTCCCTCGGCTCGCTCTGTGGGACACCCGGCCAGGGGAGAGCCTGGAGGGAGGAGGCTGGGGAGCAGGGGGCCACCCAGGGCCTTCGTGGCCGTGGAGCAGCTCTGCCCGGGGAGGTGGCAGGGCGGGCATCACTCGCCCTCGTTGCAGGGAAAAGAGACCGAGGCTCGGGGAGCCCACGCAGCCCAGGGGTGGCATGGCCGTGACCCCAATCCACAAGTCCTGGCTCCACGTTTCCGGCCTTTCCAATGACGCCAAGCTGCACCCCGCCGGGCCTCCCAGTGATTACCTTTCATTAGCTTCGGAGAGCCTGGGCTTTGCTGAATTCCATCAAGGACTAAATCTGTCAGGAAAACGGAGAGACGGGGCCTCATCCATCTTCCGGACAACTCTTTATTAGACTTATTATTATGTAAATACGGAGGAGGAGGGCACTGCATTAAAACCCAATCTGGGGCTGCCGCTGAGGCAGGGGCGAGAAGGCAGAGGGGCGGAGAGAGGCAGTCCCTCTGTCCCTGTGCAGCCCCTGGGGAGGCCGGCCGAGGGGGAGGCTGGGGATGGGAGGGGACAGGTGGGACACAGGCTCCGGGTCCCTCAACGCCCGTGCCTGCTGCATGCTGGGATATGCCCTGCCAGTCCCAATCAGTGGAAGGTTGGGACAATGAAAAGGCCAAGCAGGGCCCTTGGCCGGGCCGCTGGGTCGGGCCTGAGACTCCCCTGCTCTGTTCCTGTAACAGACGTGCTGGCGCACACGGGGACTCAGTGCATGTTCCTCTCAACGTGAGAACACGCTCCCTGCGGCCACCACGCTCCAAGGGGAGGGAGTGAAACAAATCTGGGCATTTCGGCCATTATCATTGCGGGAGGCCCGGGTGAGCCCGCAGCGCGGGTGGCAGCTGACTCCTCGCCGCAGCGTCCCGCCCGCCCGCCTCGGCCTCTGCCCACAGCACACCGTGGTCCTGCCGCTGCCACGTGATCCCGAGTGCGGTGACGATGGCGCTGGGTCCCCCCACCCACCCACTCCCGCCCCAGTAGGTGCTGCAGGGAGAAGTTGGCTCAGGATGAGTGAAGGGCAGCACAGGGCACAGCAGGCAGCACGCTCCACGGGCAGGGTCTGTGCCAGCCTCTCTGTGCCCATCAGAACAGGGCACTGGCCAGCAGGATGGACACTCGCTCCCACGGCCCCTGTCCTGGCACCCTTGTGATTTCCCAGGACAGGGGCCATGCGCGGATGCCACCGTCCTGCTGTGGTCACTTCCCACCGATGGAGCACTGCCGCTCTAGGCGCTCTGCTGAGACCGGCCTCTATGATCTACCTGTTTTCCGCAGACTGACGCTCTACCCACTGAGCCACACCAGTTTCGGCTCTGATCTACCTATTTAATCTTCACCACAATCCCACCAAGCAGGCCCGCTGCTTCCCATTTCACAGACGAGCTAACTGTGCTCACGAGGCTCCAGCCTGCCGGCGTCCTGGCTGGGAAATCCTAAGGCAGGCCAGCTCAACCCTGCATGGCAGCTTGTACGGTGGCCCAGGAGGGCTTTCTGGAGGAATTCACAGAAGACAGGCTCGCACTGGCTCACCGGAGCAGCCCAGGACACACGGTTCAGCCTGCGAGGCCAAGCGCGGACGCCACCGTCCTTCTGTGGTCACTTCCCACTGAGGAAGCTCTGCCGCTCTAGGCGCTCTGCTGAGACCGACTCTATGGTCTACCTATTTTTATTTTTTTATTTTTTATTGCTTTTTCACAGAGAGGAAGGGAGAGGGATAGAGAACTAGAAACATTGATGAGAGAGAATCATCCACCAGCTGCCTCCTGCACAACCCCCTACCGGGGATGTGCCCACAACCAAGGTACATGCCCTTGACGGGAATTGAACCCGGGACCCGATTTCAGTCCGCAGGCCGACGCTCTATCCACTGAGCCACACCGGTTTCGGATCTGATCTACCTATTTAATCTTCACCACAATTCCGCCAAGCAGGCCCACTGCTTCCCATTTCACAGACGAGCTAACTGTGCTCACAAGGCTCCAGCCTGCCGGCGTCCTGGCTGGGGAATCCTAAACTGGAATTCGGGCCCAGGGGAGGGAGGGGGTGGCAGCTGTGCAGGCCTTTGTATGAGTCACCCAGGTCTCGGTCCTGGTCTCAGCCTGTCGCATCCTCGCCCTCTCAGGACTCTGACGCCTGGCACCTCGCCTCAGTTGGCTTCTGAGCTGGAGTAGCTCAGCAGCTGGGGAGAAGCTTGAATGCGGTCCTGGGCCGTGCCCAGCGATGGGGGATTAGAACACGTTTGCTGAGGAACCACCTTCCGGCACTGCCAGATGTGCGCACTAGTAAGGGCCTCTGACCCTCAGTGCGCTAGCCCCGCGCCTCTCTCCACGCCTACGGGTGGTGCAAGGAGCGTGGATGTGGGTGTTGGATGGACTGGGCTTGAGTCCTGGCTCCTCGGGAACTCTACCTTTTCTTACAGACCCTGTGATCTTCAACAAGCCTCCGTTTCCTTCTCTGAGGAAAGGGGAGCATGTGACCCGCCAAACGGGTGTTGTGTGGACTCAGTGTATTGATGTGCATGACAGCGTAGCCAGTACGTGGCACACAGTAGGTGCTCAACACATGGCAGCTATTCTTCTACGTCAGTCATCAGCTCGCTCCCCGCGGAGCCCTGCCTGGCTCACCGGGCAGAGAGCCAGCCTCCCCGGGGCCAGGCAGGCAGCTGCCCAGGGGGAAGCAGTGAGTACAGGGGCTCTGGCCCACACTTAAAGACAGGGTTTATTTCTTCCCCTCCCCACAGCCTGTGGAGCTATTCTGCTAGTTCTTCCACTTCTGTTTATTTCCTCTTCTCGTCCCCGAGGTGGAAGAGAAATTCCATCTCAGCGGGGCAGGCCATTTCCCCAGAGGGGCCTGCGAACCCTCAGGCCAATTAGCCGAGTGTCTGTGGCCAGGGCTCCTGCGCTCCCCCAGCAAACAGACCTCTCCACAGGCCCTGGCCTCTCCAAGGCCATCCAGGGTTCACTGTGCACTGCAGGGGAGGGCAGGGGAAGGGAAGAGGGAGGGAGGGGAGATGAGGGAGGGGCTGTGAGCAGAGAAAGGGTATCTGGGAGGCCAGAGGAGGAGGGGGGGGGAAGCAAGCAGAGAAGAGGAGCAAGTAGATGGGAGAAGAAGAAAAAAAGTGGGTGGTTCATCGCTGTAGATATTATAGTGATCTTTTCCTTGGGGACTAATGTCATACTCCGATGGGGGCACAAAATCACAACCAGCATGGCTGGGCCTCCTTCCGGGTGTCTGGCATTGTGGGAGACTTGGCTCTGGTCCCTGAGGGGCTTGGGGCTGGCCAGAAGGGTGAGTCAGAACAGCCTGTGTACAAGGTCCAGTGGGACACAGGTAAAAGGTGCTTTTGTCCGGGGGTAGAAAACCCAGTGGCAGTTCCGACTCCATCACTCCTAGCTGGGGAGGGAGGCGGGGCCTGCACCGGCCTCCCTGTGCCTCCGTTTCCCTTCTGTAAAGTGAAGATGATACATGTCCCGCCCACCTTCCATGGTCACGGGAGCCTCGAAGGAGGCACCGTGGGTGAAAAGGACTGTAAACTCTAAAATGGACAGAAGTGCATGAAACAGAGCATCGAGGCTGGATGCTGGGCCAGGAGGCCAGGCTGGGTGGTCAGAGTCCTGAGGGCCAGGGCAGCGGGCTGGGCTGGGCTGGGAGAGGTACACAACCCGCCTTAGACGAAGCAAGGAAACAAGGTGGGAGAGGAGGGGAGAGGACACCAAAACAAAGGCATGGAAGTCGGAATCTAGTCCTATTCGTGAGACAATTGAAAATAATTCTGCTTTTGTTCTTTCCCTTGCTCCCTCCCCCCTCCAACTGCCACCCCTGGTGTTCTAGGTGGTTCCTTCTGCCCAGAACAGGCGCCATCTCCCGACCCTCCTGTCTGATTAACTTTACTGACATGTCAGGTCTTTTTCAGATGTCATTCCCTCCCAGAAGCTCCCCCAGCCCAAGGATGGGTGCCCCATATCCTTATTATTAGTGTGTTCTAAACATTTTCACCACAACCCAATCTAAGCAATGCATTTTACACCACACACACGTCAATATATAAAATGGAGACAAATGTTGGAGAGAAACATTTCCCCCTTAATACCATTTATCCCATAATATCATCATAGGATATTTCTATTCTGCTCTATTAAAAATTTTTTTTTTTAATGCTGGCCGTGACCCACTAAGTTAATTTCTTGACCCACTAATGGGATGGTCACAACATGGTATCTGCTCGCCCGTCACGGTAGCTACTCTCTGCACTGGCCCCCACACATGTCCGCAGCTCCACCAACTGCAGACTCCCAGGACAGACACCTCATCACACACCCCCCCCCGGACCCAGCCCCCAGGCTGCAGGTGCTCAGACATGTTGATTGAATCTGTTATTGAGTGCAGGGCGGTCTGCCTGGAGCAGCGTAGTGCTAACTTAGAGCGGGACAGGACGAATTAGCCTTGAAAAGCAGGCAGAGAAAGGCAAGGTTTCTGCTTGCTTGTTTTTTAAGCTTTTTAAAATTGGTTTTGAGAGAGAAAGAGAGAGAGAGAGAGAGAGAGAGAGAGAGAGAGAGAGAGAGAGAGAGAAGAGAGAGTTAGTGGTCCAGCTTTCCCCTGCACCATCTTGCCCACACCCCACTTCTCACCTCCACCTCCTGTCCAGCAGTTTCTATGGCTGGCCGTCTACGAGCCCCCGGTTTCTCTAGAATTGGGAGTCATGATCAAGTTATGGTGAGGGGTGGGGTGGATGGAGTGAAGCTGGAATCTGTGTAAACCACCCTGCGTGTACAAACATTGAAGAGATGAAGAGTGGCTTTTAACAAACATTAGTATTATATATGGAACCTTAGGTGGCAGGCACTGTCCAAGGTGCTGAAAATACAATGAAGAACAAAAGAAAAGTGAACTCCAGCTCTTGTGGAGTTCACATGCCAGAGAAAGAAGGGAGCTGGACAACAACCAAATACACATATAGAATGGTGCAATGCCAGGGGGGCTGATAACCAAGATGGCATCATGACTAACAGGCAGGTAGCATGTACGGTACACACACCTTGGGTACGCTGGACAAAGGGATGGTTCACCTATGGCTGGATGGAGAGACGGACTGAGATTTCACCATGCTACTCAGAGCAGTGTGCAACTTAAAACTTATGGTTTATTTCTGGAATTTTTCCATGTAACATTTTCAGACCGCAGTTGACGGAAAATGCAGAAAGTGAAACTGTGGATAAGTGAGGAAACTGTACCAACTTTCTTTGTACATAGTCTTCCCTCTACCCAGACTCTCTGCCCTCCCTCGTGTTCTGTGTGATCCTTCAAGTCCTGAACACCCTGGCATCGCCGGAGGACCGTTAGCCGCCACCGGGCCTCTGCGGGACCTCGGCCACACTTCCGGTGCTGCTCCCACACAGCCACCGGGCAGCGAGACAGAAAGCTCATCCGTGTCTAATCGTTTTCATATCTTCAGCGTCCTACACGAGGCCTGACACATGAGGGCTCAACAAAGGTTTTTAGAATACACGAATAAGTGACTCCATGAGAGAACGGATTCCTTTAGCTTTTGAATCAAATGGGCTGACGTTTATTTAACACCCTGTGTGGCAAGCACTGTGCTAGGCGCCTAGGGAGGTCTCCTCCAGCCAACGGTGCCATGTCTGCCCTCGGGAAACACAGTCTGGCCAGGAGACTAAGGTGATTGGCACACAGGTAGTAACGGTGGTGGGAAGGGCACCGAGCACTTCCTGGGTGCCTGCCGCATGCCAGGCTCAGTTCTCAGAGAGTACCAGGTGGGAACTCATTCTGACCCTCTGGCCACCCTACAAAGAAGGTGCTATTATTGTCTCTAATATACAGATGAGGAAAAGAAAGCTTAAAGCTGCCCCGCTGGGAGGCGGCATACTGAGTTCCAACCGGAGAATAAAATAAGAAGGAAGAACTCTAAACGTTGCAAGAGGAAAAAGGAGAGAGAAACGTCTGTGGGCTGGAGGACCGGGGGACCCTTCCAGGGAGAGGCTGGACTTGGGCTGAGTCGTGAATTCCTTCCCCCCGGCCTTTCCTCCACTCTCCTGGCATCCAAGACCCTGGGCCCTGCACCCGGACCCCTGGGGAGACCGCTGCCCATGAAGTGACTCTGCCAGGCCGCTGATGTCACCAGTGCTCCTGGGGCAGCTGGCACCCCAGCTCCCACCAGGCGCCTCCCCAGATCTGGAGCCCCAGGGGGCAGGAGCCCACAGCAGCCGCTGATTAATTTCCACTGACAAGAGGTTGCGTCTTTGGCAAGCACGGTATTAAATAGCTCCTTTTGATCATAATTAAGTTTCTCTCCGGCTGATGCTATAAATAGCCGTGCCCTATTGATTGGAGGGTCTGGGCTGTGAGCTCAGCGTCCTCCGGGAGCCTTTTCCAGGCCTGGCCTGGGCTCTGGCGGCCCACGCTTCTCTTCCTGACACGCATCATTCCTAATTTCAAGGGCAGGTGCAGCCAAACACCAGGCTGGGGTTTGGCTCGTTTCCCCAATTCCCCCCACCCCCACTGCCGGGCCAGCCGGAGTCAGGGTTGACTCATTGGGTCACTTGGCTTCCCAGGGAGGGGCAGGCAGAGACCAGGACACCTGACCTCTCCTCCTGGGCCCCTCGGGACCCGAGCCTCCCCTTTTCTCTGCAATGAGGACAACACCCCCCCCCCCACACACACACACCCCTCCCTGATCTACCGACAGGAAAACAGGTGCTGACACACGATGATCCTATGAACAGTGTCTGAAGACACACTCACAACCAGAGTGTCCCTTCCTCTTTCTGTTCCTAAAGAGAGTAGAAGCAACCTCGTTCTGCTGAGATGTCCAAGAGAGGATGGGGTGGGGGCTGGGCCCTCCAAATCCCAGGGTTCCAGTGCAGGGAGGGCACTCGGGCCAGAGCACATTATTATGATGCTCCCTCTGCCCAGCGCAGCTTTACACGGATGGGAAAAGCAGCAGGTAGAACCCCCCCTTTCTCCCCCACGTGAAACCTATCTGAGCCACTTCCCAGAAAGCAACAAGGTTCTTTCTCCAGGACTCCAGCCCAGCTCCCCGGGGCCCCATAACCACCAAACACACACAGTGCTGCTGTTTGGCACGGTCTGTGGTCCCTCGGCGCTCCGTTCTGTTTTGCTCCCACTCTAGGGACAGGTGGGCTGGACACAAGGCAGCAGGAGAGGGAGGAACTATGCTCCGAAGCTACCAGGCTCGGCACGATCCCACCTCTGCCACCAACAAGTGCTACGGCCCTGGGCAAGCAGCCTGCTCTGTGCCTTCGTGGCTTTTTCCATCTGTAAAATAAGTACGTGGGATAAAATGACCTTTTCCGTGCCGAGTTCTACAACGGTCTGATTCTAGGTAAAAAGGGACGTGCGTGCCTCTGCCAGGAAGGAGGCCTGGGAGAGCTGACGTGACGATTTCTTTGTGAAGCCAGAAAACCTGGGCCCCCCAAGGAGGAGGGTGTTTGCAGGGGACAAGGCTCCTGCCCTCTGCTCTTTACAAAGCCACGGCTCTCAGACCAAAGCTGCCCCATCCCCAGTCTTTGTAAACGAGACTGGCCCGAGCCATGCTCCTGTGTTTACCTAATGCCTCGGGCTGCTTCTGTGCTGCAGGAGCAGAGGCCAGTAGGTGAGACAGCGACCATGTGGCCCTCAAAGCCTCAGGTATTTGCTCTCTGGCCTTTACAAAATTAATCTGCTGTTCTCTGCCGAGGCACGTGAGCAGGTGGGGAAGAGCAGAAAAGGATCCCCACTGAGGTCAGGAGCACATGCCTGGGGGATCCTGGGCAGAGCAGGCTGCCACCCCCACTGTCCTGCAAACCAGGGCCCAGTGGGATTCATGGGTGCTTTTCCCGGGACCTGGATTCGGACCCTGGAGTCCTGGAAGCCTGGAGATAGCATGTCCCCAAACCACCAGGCATACACAGAGACACACATGTGTACAGGCGCGCGCGCGCGCGCACACACACACACACAGCGCTGGGTTGGGGCAGGGAGGCATTCTCCTCCTGTGTATCAGAAGCTCCTATTCCAACTCGTATAAACACATCCCACCTCACCAGGCTGTGCTCTTCCCTGCCGGGGTGCGTGCTCCAAAAAAAAACCTTCCCAATCCCCGGCAGAGCCCCGAGCTGCGGCGGGGGGAGGAGGGAGCCTCGGGCCCGGTCGCCGGTGCCCAGGAGCAGAGCCGCCCCCGGGGAGAGGAGGGCGAGCTGGTCACTGACAAACAGTCCAGACTGGAGGCCTGGGAGCTTCACTTAGCAGCCTGACTGATGGAGGAGCACAGCGGCTGCCGGGGAGCCGGGGAGCCGGGAGCAGGCGGCGGGGCGGAGGGAGGGTGGGAGGGAGCGGAGCGGTAGGAGCAGCACGGGGAGAGATAAAACCTCCGCACTCTGTGCTCCCCGAAGCCCCCTAAGTGCTCCAGGCTTGGACCGCTCAGCTCGGGGTTTCTGGGGGAGCGGCTGTTGATCCCATTTCCCCCCACCCTCTGGACCGGCAGGCCCTCCGCCTGGCCCTGCCCTGATGGTCAGCGTGGCAGGACGGCCCCTGCTCTCCAGCGCCCACCGGCAGGCCACGGGGTCTGTGATGGCCTTTCTTCCTTCACATCTGGTTTTCTGTGGGGTAAGGGGGGTGGGGAGGGGGGACAAAAATCTCCAGATCAGTTCTCGCAGGGCGCTGCCCGCGGCCATATGCCACCGTCTCGGGCGCTGCCATTACGCATCTTGCTTGTAATTGCTTTAGAATGGCACTCATCATGTTCCGTTTTATCACCCGACGACAGATCCATGCAGGGGAAGGGAGACGCACACACACTCAGAGGAAGCCAGGCTGCGTGACGGTTAGGGAGAGCGACTGTGCAAAACCCCGGGAGCCGGGCTCCGTCCACTCGCCTGGCGAAGGCACTGCGTTCGCTGTTCCTACCTCTGCGTGGGAGGGAGGCGGCCGGGGGCACCCCACGCCCCCACCCCCACTCCCTCTAAACGCCCCACAAACCCTCAGCTTCCCCGCTGTCACTACTCAGGGATGAGGCTTTCTCTTTGGGAGAAAAGGCAACGAGAGGCAGAGGGGCAGGGAAGGCCCCTGAGGTAAATAGTGCCCCCCCCCCCCGCCCCCATCATCAAGGGTCAACAGGCAGGGGCCTCCCTCATTCGTGAAGGTCACAGGGGCTGGAAGCTTCCGGGGCCATGAATGGAGCCACAGTCTTAACTCCACTGGCTGACCCCTGCTTCCCCGGGCTCGCGGGCAGGAACATGGAATCCCCTCCCTGCCCACTGCTGGGAAGGGTGACAGCCCAAGGGATCAGCGGCTCCAACCAACGAAGGGAAGCGCGTGTGTCATCACTGTCCCTGCCGGGAGCTTTGGGGTACACAGTCAGCGCCCCGGAGGACACCAGGAGAGCCCCTTCCTCGGAGCCCTGAGTGCGGAGGTGGGGGTGTGTGAGAGCCCCCCAGCTGGCGGGTCCCGCCGTCCCGGCAATTCTCCATTCCTCATCCTGGACCAGTTCTCCCTTCCCCACCATGCCCCACCACTAGGACCCCTCTCCTCTGCCCCCACGGGCCTCACAGCAGACCCCAAACCAGTCCTCCGGGGGCCTGCCGTCCACAGCTAGTGTGGGCTTGAAATCTGGGCCCAGAGAAAATGCCCCCAAATCCAAGATCCCTTCTGGCCAAGGACGTTGATCCTCAGAGCATCTGCTGAAGCCCAGCTTAGCAACGTGAAGGAGGACAGCCCCGAAGGCAGACACGGGGTCTGCCATGGAGTGGGGTCCAAAGCCCAGCCCCAGCCTGGTCCCCTCCCTGCCTCTCCACGGGGCTGGTCAGGCCTAGAAGGTTCCAGGAGCCGGGGCCTCCGCAGCCCCTCCCCCCGCCCAGACCGTGTTCGGGTACAGAACTCTGGGGACCCCTGGGGAAATGGGGCCAGGCTTGGAGTGAGGGAACATCCCGTCGGCCCCCCAGGCTAAGACAGGGAGAGAGGCCCGATGGACGCCCAGGCAGTGCCATAGGCAGAACGGCCTCCACCGGGAGACACTGTCCCTCAAACCCCTCCTCACGTCAAGACGGGAATGAGGGAATGAGCTTACGTCCCCGGGGACGGGACGGAACAGAACAGTCTGTTTCCAGAACACTTTCCCATCAGCGCTCATCTTTCTGCTTCTTAATGAGCAGCCTGAAGGGAGGCTGGGAGACGGGGCAGGTGAGCGAGTGACAGGGGAACCCCGTCCGAGCACCTGTTCTCCTCTGGGGAAGCCCCCCGCCATGCTTCTCTCCTGCCCCCCCCCCCCCCCCCCGCAGAGCGGGGGCACTTGCCGGAAGCCTAGGCGGGGGCACAGACAAGGCAGCTTGGACCTTGCTCTTTTCTTGGGGTGCGGGTGGGGGAGGGGGGCGCCAGGGAGGGCGAAGCTCTCAGTGCCCGGGCACAGGGCTGCAGCCGGCCTGCTTGGCTCCTGCCTGGCTGCCCCGGATGCTGGCCGGGCACAGAGGGTCTGTCCACCTGTGCTCACTGCACATGCGGCGGCCGTCCTCAGCTGTCCCTCAGGAGCGAACACTGACGCCCGGCCATTGTGCTCCCAGCAGCCTCGTCACCCCCGTCAGACCCTGGTCTTTGTGGAATGTGTCCAATTTCCTGACCAACGTCCTGATAAATAATCGTTTCCTCGTTCACTGCCGGCAGCTCCGAGCGAGGGGAGGGGGAGGCTGGCTGGCTGGGGACGGCCCTTTCTCCTGCTGTTGCCGTGGTGTCTGACCTCTGCCTGGTGCAGAGGGCACGGCTGCTCTGCAGAGGGCTGTCTGTCTCCGCCTCGGCAGCTGCCGGCAGTTACCAGCTCCCTCCTCGCGGCCCCCCTCCGCGGCCTGTGTCTCTGGCCCCCTCCCCGGTGCTGAGGCTCTGCCTTGGGGCATGAGGGGCCTGGGGGGATGGGCCAGGGAACGGGGAGACCTCAGATCTCCCAAAGGGAAGAAAGTGCTCTGGGTTCCTCTGACCAGGGTCGGGGTGGGTGTGGGGAGGGGGCTGCCTGGCTGCCACTGGCTGTCAGCTCAGCTCTCCTGTGGCTGAGCCCCGGGCTGCAGCCCGGACCCTCCTCGCCTGTGTGAGTGGCGCCCGCAGAGCCGAGCCCTCGGGCAGCCACAGTCCCACTCCTGTTCTCCCCGCACATTCTGCCCCGAGCTTCCCTGGCACACCATCTGGTACTTCTGGGCGAGCCAAGAGTTATTTACCAGTGACAGCTCTGTCACGTGGCCGTGCCCGCCCACGGGCAAGGCAGAGGAGCCCCTCCGAGCCCCACGCCGGCGAAGGCCGACACCCACCGGCCGGGCACTGACCTCAGCACTCCGCGGCACCCCTACGCTTACAGTTACCCCTCTAACGCACATGTCATTAAGGGGCACTCAGGCCTGTGGGCAGGAGGGGGCTTGACAGATGCTGCTTAAAAGTCAGGGTTTTCTACTTGTATGTTTGATATAGCTCATGATTATTTAAAAGTGAAGCACTGAGCCTTTTTACTTGAGGAGCAGTCAATTCATCGATACGCGGTCCCCACCGATTTTCTCTGGGTTCCTCAGTTACAGAGTCGCTTTCTGGGGCAGTGGGGTGAAGGGTGGGGGCCGGTGGGGGACTCATATAAGGACCACAAGCCCCAGGCCTGGCCCAGGAGAATGCCTCTGGTGGGGTGGGGGGTGGGCGGGGGAGAGGGTCAACCATAGCAGGTCATCCTTCAGGATGGAGGGGCTCAGGCCGACACAAAGAGAGCAAGGCTCTGGGCTCCCCGTGCCCGCCCTGTTCCAGGGTCACCCCAGGACACCCCCTCCCTCGCCACGCCTCCCTGCTAGCAGGCTTTCACACACACACACACACACACGCACACACCATGAGCACAGTGCCCCCTCGACTCTCCAACTTTCCTTTCTGCTGGCCCGCTCTCCCTCCTGGCTCTGCGAGCCAACTTTCCCGCGTGATTTACACACTCCTGGAGGGCCTGTCTCTTCCGGACAGATCCGGCGATCACCTTGGCTCTGCCCCATCTGGACAAGAAACGTCCCAGAGCTGCAGGCTGCACCCCAAATTTGGGCATGTCCTGCCTCACTGCAGGCCCATAAACGCACAGACCTGGCCCTGCCTCGCCGGGTGAGCTAGCGGTTTTTCCTCAGGTTGTGGGGCCCACACGTGCGGGCTCCTCGCTCTGTCCGAGGGGAGCCGGCAGGCGCAGGCGGGGGGCGGCGGGACCTGGCCCCTCCTGTGTGCCAGGCCCTGGGCTGGGAGCTGGGGTCCGGGACCACAGCGCCCGGCGGTGAGGAGCCGCCGTGCAAACAGGAGCCGCTCACCCAGGTCTCGGTGGTGGCGCCGGAGGGAGCCGCCCTGGCCCGTGTCCACAGCCCCCTCCCTGCCACCCCGCTGCCCACTCTGCACGCTCCGCTCTCCGAGCTCCGGAAAGAAAACTCCGAGAGGCTCCTGTGCCCACCCCTCCCCAGGCCTCTGTGATCACTGAGCGGCTGATTTCATTCCAGTCACTCAAGGTAATGCCCGCCACGCTGCCCGCAGATACTAACGGCGATGTATGGATTCCCTCCCAGTCCTGTGGGAACACACGCGATGCAGTGATGGGAGTGGTGAAGGGAAGGGCCGCTTACAGACCAGCAGGATGAGAGGAAAGAGCAAGGAGCCGCAGGAGGGGCTGGGAGGGGAGAAACCCGCCCCTGGCGAGGAGGGGCCCAGACCCCGCTCATCTGTGCTGCCCACACCTGTGTGCTCATCCGAGGGCCTGGGGAGGGGCTGGCTCCCCGCCTCCCCCCCCACACACAGGGCTTGGGCCTGCCAGGGCTGTGTCTGCATCCCCCTCAGGGCCCAGGGCCTTCTGCCGCCGAGACGCCCTGACGACAGTTCCACTGGCTTTCCAAAGCTATTTCCTAACGGAACTGCCGGGGTC
The DNA here is from genome assembly GCF_964339955.1 of Pipistrellus hanaki. Taxonomy (NCBI): domain Eukaryota; kingdom Metazoa; phylum Chordata; class Mammalia; order Chiroptera; family Vespertilionidae; genus Pipistrellus; species Pipistrellus hanaki. Next base: position 3,574,030 of record NC_140520.1, on the reverse strand, counting down.
CAGAGGCAGCTCCGGCAGAAAGCCTCACCGGAGCGCAGCAGCCTCTGCCCCGGAGGGACGCTGGCCTTACATGGAAACACTAAGGAAGTCACACCCGGTGCACGGGGGCGGGGGTGGGGGCACAGCGCTTCATCATCTCTCCAGGCCCAGCCCAAACTCCGAGCACGCCACCAGCCTGCAGGGAAGTGTTTCTAAGCAGCACAACGCCCTTTTGCCAGCCCGGGGAGAGGGAGAGGGAACAAGGCAGAGGAAGGGGGGGGGGGGGGCGCTCCACTCAGAAGATGGGGATCCAGGCCTCAGGTACTCAAGCCTCAGGAGAATGGGCAGCTTCTGGAGGCAGAAAAGAGACAGGCCCGGGAGACGGGAAGGGGAACAGGCGTGGGCTCACATGTGGCGCACTGTTCTCCGCTTCTGGTGCGGAAGCGGAGGGAAGAGGCAAAATGAGTCCAACACCAAAGTGCCACAGGAAACAACAAACAAACAAACAAACAAACAAACAAAAATGTCATAAGACCCAGCCGAGGGGGAAGGGGGGGTCGGGACTCACGCAGGAAGAGCCACAGCTGGTCCTGGGAGTCCTGTGGAGGCCTCCGCGTCTGCCACCCGCCTTCCCCAGGGCTCGCCTCCCTCCATCTCCCGGAACTGAAGGCCGGAGACCCCCGTGAGGGCCTGGAGCGGAGGGGCCCGGGGGGGCAGCCTGTGCTCTCTCAGGGCTCTGGCCGGGGCCCCACCACAGCTGCTTCCCTCCCTCCAAACACCCGGGACCGGCCTCCCCCTCTGCGCCGGGCTGAGCCTCCCGCTCTCAATGGGTCGGGCGGGCAGCCGAAAGGCCGAGTTACCCCCGAAGGCCCGCTGGGGCGTGGTAGGGCTGGCGCCAAGGCCCAGGTGTAGCACCTGGCCAACAAAGCCACCAGCGATCCCAGGCTCTCGGAGAGGGAGGTGGTATGAGACTTTAAGCAATTACTCTAAAAGATATTTACACACTATATATATATATTTACCATCTTCCCTCTCCCTTACATTTTTTTTTAAAGCATAAACGCTACTCCTACTCAAAAATGTCCCATCTCCTTTTATCGCCTCCCTTCCTCCACCAGCCACTCCGACCTCTCCTTTGTCACCATCCCACCCTCCTGTGTCCACCCTACTCTCCTGACCTCGGCCAACAGGCCCACGAGTCTCCGGCCCTGGCACGGGGTGTCCTCCTCCCTCTCTGCCCAAGGAGAGGGGAAGAGATTCCCCCAAACGCCTCTCGGGTGGACATCTGGGTGGGCGGGGAGAGGTGAGGAGCCGATGCTGGTCAGACCCAGGCGAGCCTGACCCCAGCGTGTCTGCGCCCCAGCGGCAGGAGGCCCCGCTGCCTCGCCGGGGACGCGGGTGGGGAGGCCACGGGGCGGGTGACAGGAAGGCGCGGTGGCCATGCTGATTGCAGCACGGGGCCTGCGCCGGGGACAGGCTCGGCAGCGGCAGCCGTGGCTGTGGCTGTTGATGTTGTTGAGGCCCCTCACGTGTCAGGGGGAGCTATTTCCATTCACGCAGTCCTCAGTGGGAGTTAGCAAACAGCTGCTTCCCTGCCTTCTGGATAACAACCCTGAAGAGACTCCGCACGGCTATTAAATCGCCATTTCCGTCCCGGGGCCGGCCCCCCCAGCGCCTAAGCGGCTGTGCACGGCGCTCCGCTCGGGGCCAGGGGCAGCGGCTGCCTCTCTGGTGCTGTGACTCCTCCTTCCTCCCCCTCCTCCCCTCCCAGGCGGATGGCCTCCCTTACCAGCCTGCTCGCTCATGCGTTCATCTCTCTCTCTCTCTCTCTCTCTCTCTCTCTCTCTCTCTCTCTCTCTCTCTCTCTCTCATAGCTTTTCCTTCAACCTTTCCTCCTCATTTTGTACATTCACTTGTTTATTGTCTGCCAGCCCCAGAGAACTCATTCAGTTTGTGCCTCCAGCCCCCGCCTCCGGCATGCTGCCTGGCACACGCAGACCCACAACGTGTGTTAACGAAATGATCGAATAGATGCGTGCACGTTCGGCTTGTTCCCCTGATCTTTCCAGGGGCCAGCTGCAATCCCACCTCCTCCACGAAGCCTTCCCTGCCTCCTCCACCTTCCTGCCCTTTACTCAGACCGCGCACTGTGTTGCACCCAGAAGCACAGCTCCGTGTGCAGGCACCTCCGTCGCTGGAGGAAGCGGCGAGGGCTAAAGGAGCCGCAAAGGCTTGGTCTGAATCCGGCAATGCAGCAACAGCAGCAGCGTGGGCGCTCGGGCAAGTTACCTCCGTGCTGGGCGCCTCAGCTTCTCGCATGTAGAACAGAAACGAACGCCCACCTCTGGGGGTTTCGTCCGCACTCCCTTTCTCTCCTTCTAGGGACACATGTCACTAGGACTGTATCTTGCTCACACCGAGAGCTCAAACCATGTTTGCCGAATGACTGAACGATCACTGTCCCCACTGCTTATCAAGAGCCCAAGACGGACAGGCCAGAGGCGGCGGCCAGAGGTGCGGGGAGCGTGCCTGCCGTTTCTCTCTAAGGAGAGGGAGGGAATGAGTGGGACTAGCAGTCTCTTAAGTCCCCGAAGACTCTGGAACGGCAGCGACCAGGCCAGTGCCACCACAGAGGCTGTGCCCCTGGGTCAGCATCACACTGGGGCAGGCCCGGGCCTCATCGCCCAGCCACCGGCCAACGGAAGGATCCTGTTACTGCTATTATTTCTCAGCAAAGCCCGTCGGTGAATGTTGCTTTCCTGGGTCAGTGCTGTTTACGTAATTATCATCGTAGGAGACTAAACAGAAAACCCTGTTCTACCGGAAAACCAGGGTGACCTTTTAGCTACAGCAGAAGCATGGCGTGCAAGGAATGTCCTCAGGCCAAGGGCAGAGGTGGGACAGAAGTGTCCCCAGAGCTGTTCACAGGGGCACCAGCATTTCCAGTGGGCATGGGGGGGGGTACAGGAAGTGTCCCGTGGCCCCTCCTCTCCCTCCCTTCATGATATCCGTGGCAACCTCAGCTGCTTCCCCTGCTTCAGCCCTTGGGCCCCTCTCTCCCTGAGAAGCTCCTTTCCACCTGCCAGCCAGCCAGCCAAGTCCAGGACGCCAGGGCTCCCTGCAGACGCAGCAGGTGCAAAGCCAAGTTCACTGTCTCTTCCTGCCCCCTGACCTCCTGCCGAGCTGGTCCTCCCCAGTGTCTGCCACGTCCGCATCTCTAATCGGCCTGCCCTATAAGCCCAGAGTTACTTCGACTCTTCCTTCTCCTGCGTGTCTTTCCACTCCAGCCCCTCCTCTCCTTCCCCACAGTGGCTGTCCGAGGACCCTCCTCCTTCGCCTCTCCCCTGGGTCAGCCTTCTGCTGGTGGCACCGTGTCCGGGGTCTTCCGGAGACAGCTGCTGGGCAAGTCTTCCTAGTCAGTGCCTCCCTGCAACACCTCCGGTGGCTCCCTGGTGCCTCCCCAATAAATTCCTAAGCCTAATATTTCAGGCCCTCCGAGTCTCTAGCAAACTTTTCCTTCCCACGTACCTCTAGCCTTAGCCTCATATCCCTACACGCTAGCAAACAGCACATTCATTAAGCTCCCCGAGTACCATGCCCTTTTGCAATGGACTTACAGCTCCCATTTCCACATTTCCAAATCCTGCCCACCATTGTTGGTATAACGAAAATGTCACCTTTTCCGTGAAGCCGACCGTTCATGGGCAAATATTTACTAAGCGTTTATTCTGTGCCGACACTTCCTGCCCCGTTCTCTCCTGTGCGCTCATAAACATATTCAGATCCCCCGCTATACTGCAGATTCCTCGGGGATGGGTCCGAGGTCTCATTTATTTCTAGATCCCCAACATGCAGGAAGCGCTCAATAATCTTGGTCGAATTGCATCAAGATTCGTGCTGTCCATGGTTCTGATATTGTTTTCTTCTCTGCTTGCGTATGTGTGATCAGGAAGAAGTAAAAATAAACTAATGATGCTTCTCAGCAGCCCTAGCCTGTAATTACGGCTAACTCTCTGTCATCCATGCCCCTGGAAAAGGGCGGCGGGAACCCACCGGAAGCATACACACATTATTTCCCCTCCTCCTGCGCGCCTAGTTTTTAGGGAGCCCACTGGCCTTTCGGGTTCCGTTCGGCTGGTGGGGTTGTCACTTGTGATTAAGTCTCTCCATCACCGGCTGGGTCAGAGGGATGGGAGCCGGGATGGGGTTCCGTGCTGGGGGGAGGAATCCGGTCCCAACGAAGCGTCGCTCTGTGCGACCTCCAAGGCAAGACTGGGCAACCTGGCCATCGGGGCACTCGGGCTGTGCCAGCTTCTCTCGGATGCCTGCGGGGATAGAGCGGTCACAGCCCCAACCCGCCCGCCGTGATGTCCAGAATCTGTGTTTTGTTTAAGGATGATGGCGGCGACAGGGGCTGCTGGGACTGAGTCAGGCTCTGGGATGGAGCAGCCTTGTTGGCATCAGGATGGTACCTTGCTGGACCACTGGGAACCACTGGATGCAAATCCAAGAAAATGAGATTTGCAATTTCTGCACTGATAGCCGGATAGAACTGGTCGGGGGGGGGGGCAATCCCCCTCTTCCCTTCTGAGGCAAACAAATAGTGCGCGGGGCGATCCGGCAGCTGCATTCATTGGGAAAATTGATGCGCGTTTCATGTGTCAGGGAGCTGAATCCTGGAGAAGGAAGCCAGCCTCCCAGAAAATGGTTTCTTTATATAGTTCCATTCATTTATTGTTTGATTGGACTTTCTGTATATTAAATTCAAGCTGTTCTGCTGCTCATGGGTATTATGATGCGTTGGCTCAGTGGGAAATAATGAAGGTGATGGGATTTTACAGCGACACATTACAAAGGAGGCGTCCCCAGCCCCATCCATCTCTCCATCAACTAGCTGGTGTGTGAGGTGGCACTTATATTAAAACGATTTTTCTGATTCAGTTTAATGACACTCATTTGAGTCCTGACACCCGGAATATGATTACATGAGCTCGATGCAATCTCCCTCCATCCAGCCCGGTCAGCACAGGCTGAGTTATCTTCCCTCGCCACCCCCACCTTCCCCCCCACCCGTCATTTGCATTGAGCTCCGAGGAGGAAGGTGGGGGCTGGGAAGAGCTAAATGGCCTGTGGATGCTCTGTCCTCAGCAAAGCAGGCTGGACAGAGGCAGGACTCAGCCTGGAGGCCACCTCTCACCTTTTGGCTGAGAACCTTGGGTGCCCAGAGGCACTGCGGTAACCTCTCCCTGCTCGTCACAAGACCCATTGGGTGTGGGTATGGGGTCACTGCGGCACACGCCCCCTGAAAGGGATGGAGGCCTGGCTTCCCCTAAGAGAAAAACCAACATGGAGCTCACCGGAGGATGGACGCAGCTGTGAGTAGACTGTCAGCTTCTTGGGAGTGGCTGGTTGGGTTCAGGGCCACCTGCTTGGGGACAGGGGCTGGGGGACTCACAGCGGAGGGTCCCTGCTCCTCTCCCTGCCCAGGGAGAACGTGCAGCCCAAATGGCGCAGGGCCAAGGGCCTTGCCTAGCCCGGGACAGGCGCCCCCTCCGAGGCAAGAGAGATGAAAATACGGAGGAGAGGGAGGGCCGGGCTGCCTCTGTTTACACAATGTTCAGGCAGAATAATTGCTGCTTCTCAGGAAGAATCACGCGTGTTTCTATGGGTGTGCCTAAAGGGGGAAACCCAAACAGAGGCAGATTGAGAGACGGAGGTTGATTCTGATGATCCCGAAAGAGAGCTGTGAAATGGGCCGCAGCCTGACATCCCGGTCCAAAAATCACAACACGCTGCATGGCTGGATCGGAAGACGGGTCTACCATGATGCTCCCGGCGTGAAGCACCCAAAAGGCCCGCGTCCCAGCCGTTGGAATGACCCTCTCCCTCCTCTGCAGCCCCGGAGCCCTCCACCTGCCCCTCTGTTTAAGCAGCCGCCACAGCCACCAGCTCTGAGTCGGGAATCTGTTACCGTTTCTGAGCCAAGACTCCCCCCGGGGCGGTGAGCGCTGTGCCCAGCCCTCGCTCAGCAGGTGCTTGGGAAGCGCTGCCTGGGTTGGAAGGAAAACTCCATCCAGGCCCTGAGGCGCCTGCTTGCTGCCCCACACGCACGTCCGTGCTCTGACTCCGGCTCTTGGCTTGTGAGCCTGTGAGGGGGTCTCATGGGCCTGGGCCTCGGAGCCATCCTGCAGCCATGGGGGCCTCTTCCTGTGACATGTGTCTCTCAGGAGCGCAGAAGGAATGAAGGACTTCCTTCCGGGCCAGTTTCTTGCTGCGGGAGCTGGTGGAGCTCCCTGCAGGCGTCCCCTCTACTTTCAACATCACAGAATCTCTCACTTGCCCCATCGCCATGCTATCCGTCGCCCTCAGCCCCAGCCACCATCGTCTCTTGCTGAGATGACTGTGGTAGTGTCTCTCCTACAATATGTTCACTACCCAGGAGCTGGAGTGATCCTTTAACAATATAAGTGACATCTACTCAAAACCTTCCATACCCATTGGGTGTGGGTATAAGTAGGGAAGGTTTTGAGTAGATGTCACTTATATTGTTGATATAAGTGACATCTACTCAAAAAATTGACTCATCATTCTAAGAAGATGAGTCAAAGACCAGGGTGAAGTCCTTGCGTGGACCATGAGCGCCCTTCATGAGCTGCTCCCTCCATTACCTGCCCCCTGCTCTTGGGGCTCCACCGTGAGAGCCTTCTTGCTATTCTGAGAACAGCGCTCCAAGGCCCCTCCTGGCCTTTACATTCTCGGTTCCCCAAGCTACCCACATTCCTCAGGCCTCTGCTCAGAGATCACCTTATCCGAGAGACGCACCACGACCCAACACAGAATAGCAACTGTCCCTGCTCTACACCTCCCACACTCAGCACTGCCATTCATCACATCACACAACGGGCTGCCCCGTGGGAAGTATTTATTAATCAATTTGCTGCCTGGTCTCCGCCACTAGAATGGAAGCTCCACAAGATCAGGGACTCTCTGTTCTCTTTGCTGCTGTGTCTCCAGTGCCTAGTAGCTACTCAATAAATAACTGTCGACTGAGGAAGTGAAGGGAGGGAAACTTCATGCGTAGGAGGCTTGTCTATGGGTTCCTTTCTGTTCCTTCCAGGCCCCCAAGTCTACAGCGGGGAACACGGCCACGGAGCCAAAAGTAGTGGAGGACAAGGTTTAAACGTCCCTTGCAAGAAAGTGCCAACCCTGCTAAGGCTGACCTCAGCACGAGAGAGTGCCCTGCGTGGCCTCCCACCGTTGTCCTGCCCATGAAGGTCCTGTCTAGCTAACATGTGGGTAGAACTCTCACTGGTTCTAACAATGGCCAGGAGTTGGTCAGCAAATGCATAAGCTGGTAGAGCAGATGTTTACTGAGGCCTACTGCATACTAGGCCCTGTGCTGTGTATGGGTCATACATGATCTTTGGAACAGAGGTCTACCTCTGTCACATCCTGGGGAAAGACAGATAAACAGATAAAATTAATAAAATGTGGCCATTGACAAGACAGAGATATTCAAGGGCTATCGTGGGGGACAAGGAGAGGGGTAGCCGTCTTCTGGAAGGCAGAGAAGGCCCCCTGGAGGGCTGAGTTTTGAAGGAGGATGGGGGTTAGCCAGGCACGGAGCGAGGTGAGGGCAGAAAGAGCATGAGCAGAGGCCTCTGAACCTTGGTCTACTGCTCGTGCCACCCTCCCTTGTTCTGGTTTGAAGGAAGAGAACTGAGTCTCATTCTGTTAATTGTGTGTGTACCTTACACTGGGCTGACGTGCAACCCAAGGCCCTGTGTATTCTCAGAGCTACCACCATGCTGACGGGCACACAGTAGGCACTCAATACATTTCAAATAACTGAGTGACTCCTTTTAGGGATGCGGGTCTGCACCCTCTCTCAGGAGCTTTGGCACCAGAGAATGTAAGAAACGTCAAACTAAGAAAAGACATGGAGGCCAATCATTCCCAGTAAGCACACTCGATGGGATGCCCTGGGTAGGGACCCTCCACCATCCAGGCGGGCACCACTGACCAGTGTCCCAGGCCCAGGCACTTGGCCGCTGGGAGGAGAGCTGGGGGCACCCAGAGACTGGATGAAGGTGCAGCCGGAATTTTAGGGATTGAAGGGTTAACACAAACAGATCTCAGAGCTTGATCAGGTACCCCATTCTGTGCTGTGCCTGCATTGATCTCCCGGACTAGGCTTCCGTCTCCCAAAACCACAGGCAAGCCCCCTCCAGGATTACGTTTTAGAGGGAAATGCAAATCACCGGAGGCTGCTTCATGCTTGGAAGAAATAAAAATTGATTCTGCTTTTGTTAAAGTGATTTCTGGACGCTGTCGAAGCTCTCTCATCATGGGGCAGGTGGTGGCAGAGGCTGCTGGTCACCATTACATAACCAGGCCAACCAGCAGCTCTGGGCATCTCACCAGGAGCGACACTGCCCCTTGCCCTTCCCGAACGGCTGTCCCCGCCCAAAGATACCCGAGAGGACCGCATCCCATCCGGGCCTGGAGCGGGGCCCGGAGCTGGCCCTCGATGCTCTGGTAGATGCTTGCTCATAAGGCTTCCCCCCCCCCCCCCCCATGCTCCCTTCTTCCCCCAGAGCTTCACCCACAGACGGACTCAGGCACCAGGCCAATTGTCATCCCAAGCAAAGTCAAACAAAGTTAAGAAGGAAAATCGGCTTTGAAAAAGCCTGCGACATATAATACATTCCCAAACTAATTCCCCAAATAAGATGAGTTGGTCTTATTTAATATTGGGAGTTCTGCATTATCCCTTCCCTCTGTTAACTGAGATAAATGGGGATTTACTCTATTTATAACATCAATTATGAGCACAGAAATTAATCCTTTAATGGGGCATTTGGGAGCTCAACTGTCAAGGGGGCCGAAGGGAAGCGTGGACTGGGTGCGGGCATCTCCCCACAGCCCGGCAGCTTCAGAGGAAGGCCACCCTCGAGCCAGGGTGGCGCTGAAGCTGTTGTTCTGTATGTTTAAGATATTTCGAGATATTAAATAAACGGGAATAATCGGCTCCCGGAGATCCCTCCCTGGAAGACACCTTAGTCACTCATCAGCGAGTCCTGGGAGAGCAGGCAGAGAGGCAGCCAGAGCCAGGAAGAGCCACCCACCTCCTCCATGGCCACATGGCCCTCGGCCTGCTGGTCAGGCCTGCTCGAGGAGCTGAAGATGGTCTCTCCAGACAGGAAACAAGAGCCCGGGCAGGGATCAGGGTGCAGAGGGTTGGGAGACAGGTGTCTGCTAGGACCTCTTAGAAGCAACCAGAGAGAACGTGGCATGTGGCAGAACATGGGCCCTTGGTATTCCACAACCACCAGTGACAGCAAAGAGTAGAAAGCAGATAAGCTTTCTGGAATGGTCCACAGGCCTACAGCTAGCCAGTGGATGTGCTCGGGACAGAAACCAGCCAGGGGCGATAAAGGCTTCCAGGGTTGAGTTAGTAAGACCTGCAATAAAGGCCAGAAGACCTCCTCGATGCCGCAGAGCATCTTGGGGGATGGACCAGACACCAGGTGAAGGCTGTTCTCCTCTCTCCCAGGGGGCCAGGCCTGGGGCAGAGCAAAGATCTAGGGTCCACCCTGGAGAGAGGACAGGCAGGTCTGGGAGGCACTGAGAACAGGAGGCCAAGCCAATGGAAAAGGTGCACCATTCACGTCGACTTATCCCTTAAAAAGCATCTTGCCGAGCACCTGCTATGTCTAGCCAAGCAGTGAGCCTGCTGATGGTTCCGACTGCAACTCAGGTCACAGTCAAAGCAGAGCGATCCTGCACTGGACGGCGGCGGCTAGGGTGGGGGGGAAGAACACGGCTCGCGAGGTTAAGGAAGGTGCTACTTTCTTGCCCATTAGTTTCTCCTCCTAGATATATATATATATATTTTTAAATATTTTTATTGGTTTCAGAGAGGAAGGGAGAGGGAGAAAGAGACAGAAACATCAATGATGAGAGAGAATCATTGATTGGCTGCCTCCTGCACACCCATACTGGGAATCGAGCCTGCAACCAGGGCCTGTGCCCTGATAGGGAATCAAACTGTAACCTCCTGGTTCATAGGTTGACGCTTGACCATTGAGCCACACCAGCCAGGCCCTCCTAGACATTTTGATGCATGGGAGAAGGAAGGGTGTGGAGGCCACAGTCAGAGGAAGCATGCTTCCTCCATGGAGGTCCCCTTCCCTTCCTCTTTGCCTTCACTCTCTGGCACAGTCTTCTTGCTCTCCCCCAAGACAGTAAATGAGGCCAAGACTATCCATCCTGACAATGGACTTACCCCTTGACCTACAGGGCGAAGCTACAGGAAATCCATGGTCTGCCCGGCGGCTGGGATTTTCTATGAAAGCAGCATTCATTGGAAGGCAGTACTTTGACTTGCCAGAAAGAACTTTAATTTATAAAATCCCTGTGTGCCTAGAGCAGTGCCTGCCATGTAGATGCTTTCACGAATTGCGATACAACCAGAACAATAAAAAAAAGTAATAACTCCAAAGGTCTCATTCCTACCCACAGGCCCTGATGGTATGGAAACAAGTGGTGGTAAGTGAAAGGAGAAAGGGCATTGGATAGAGGCAGCCAGACTGGTATTTGAAAATAAGCTCCAGCCCTTATCAGCCATGTGACTCCAGAAACATACTTACCCTCTCTGAGCCTCACCTTCTGCACCTTCAAATAACATTTCCTACCTTGCAAGGCAGGTGTGAAGACTTAGAGAGATGATATATGCACAGTGCTCAGCACACAGCTGACAGAGAGTAGACGCACACAAGCCACTACACTAATAATAAAAAATAACAGGCAGGTGGTCACTGAAGTGGCCACTGATGTCTTTTGAAACAATCCCATGTTAGCTCTCACTGCCCTCCCTCTGCCCTGCCTTCTCCCCATGGCAGTCTGAGACATCCCTCTGGTGTCATGAGGCCCCTCAGAGGGCACGTGAGGGCACGAGGCAGTCAGAGCCGCATCAGAAGCACAGCCAGGCAGCTCCTGGCCACGGCGAGGTCTCCCATGTGACGGGGTGGCCAGGGTTGGCCTGGAAGGACAAAGATGCCCGCTTCTTCCCACACAAGGGCACACGCTCTGGCCCATTTTATTCCCTAATATCCCATCACCCCCGAGAGCACACATCTGCTGCCTGAGCCGAGAAACACAGGGTCAAATGAGCAGACATTCTTAGCCATCTGGGCGGGAACAGTGTTTGGAGAAGAGTGTGTGTCAGAGGAGGAGGGGACAGGATGACCTCTGTCAGACAGGCAAGAGGTGAAGGGAATGGCTGCTCCAAAGTGGCCTTCACAGATGGACAATGACACCCCTTGCTCAACCCCTTGCTGCTCCCTCCAATATGGCAGAATGACAAATGTCATCATGTGAAAAGGTCCCGTCACCTGATCAGTCCTTCCTGAGAAGCATGCCCAGCACTACAGGAAAACCCACACCAGCGGCCACAGGGTTTCAGCCACGAAAACTACTGAATCACCAGGATACCGCCGAACGAATTGCCGAAGACCAAATAAAAAGCTTCATGAGTTCTCCACCGGCAATATGATGCTTCCTGGCTGAGCAAATACAGACCCAGCACATGAATCGTGAAGGGGGTTTGCATTAGACTCATTGACTTGCAACAGCTGAAGCAGAAACCCTAAGAAATACAGGTCCCCCTGAAGCTGCCTTCCTTGACCCTAATCCCGTTAGGGGGGAAACCTGAGCCCCTTTTTCTTCTTCTTCTCCACATCCCAGGACCATCAATCCATTTCTGTGACCTTGGTTGGAGAGGGGGCATCTGGGGAGTGGAAGAGAGAGTCACCAGTGACCTCAAGGAGCATCCCTGCCCCTCCCTTCGACAATATGGCTGCTTCTGGGTCCGACCACGCTTCATTCAGACTACCACCTCCCCATCGCCCGGTAGCCAGGTCACTCCATCACAGAGGCGGGCTGAGAAAGCGAGGCCGCTCCTCCTTCGGCAAGGAAGAAACTAACCGGGACCCCCGATTTTCAGAAAGCCCAAGTTCGTCGTCACTTAGAGAAAATCTCCTCAGGGCCACGGAGCCCCTGGGCATCCCGTTAACGGAAGTATGCCCCCTCCTTGCCATACCCACCAAACCCTCACAGCCTTTTCCTCCCCACCGGCTGCCCCGTTTCTCTTCTTTATATGCACACATGTAAAATACAGCCATCTCTGTCCCCCCCCCCCCCAAAAAAAAAAACACACACAAACGCACAGAATGCATGGCCAAAGAAACAAACGGCGACTTAACTTTCTAAGTTTCATAAAACACACCTAAAGGACGCTCCATTCGGAGCAAGCCACTGCTCCCAAACGAATCCGCCTCACGCCTTCCCCTTGCGATGAGGCAACTTTCCTCGTCACACACGTTGGATACCCCTCTCCATCCTCCTCTGCCAACCCCGACGACGCCATCCAGGGCCGCGCCACCCGCCGCCCCATCGCCCGGGCCCTGCTCCGGGCCCCCAGCCCCCACTTACCCCAGCGTCGTCATGGTGACAATGGTGTACCAGAAGGAGGCGGGGATGCTCGTGAACTTGCTGGCGGAGGAGCCCTTCTCGGCGTAGAACATCACAGTGGCGAAGATGATGATGGCCATGGTGAGGGAGAAGAGGAGGAAGCCCAGCTCGGAGGCGCAGCTCTTGAGCGTGTAGCCCAGGATGCGCAGGCCCTGCGAGTGCCGGGAGAACTTGAAGATGCGGAAGACGCGGAACACGCGGAGGGTGACGAAGGCGCCGGACACGTCCTCGTTGTTGGTCATGACCAGGCCGATGTAGTAGGGCATGATGGCCACCACGTCGATGATGCTCATCACGCTGCGGATGAAGCGGTAGCGGCTGGGCGCGGCGAAGAGCCGCAGCAGGTACTCCACCGTGAAGATCATCACGCAGGCCGTGTCCAGGCAGAAGAAGGCCACCGAGTAGCGCTCGCCGCACGGCAGCTCCTTGCTGCCGGGCACCGTGCCGCACGGCACCGTCTCCACCACGTTGGTGATGACCGAGACGGCGATGAAGAAGCCGGTCACGTAGTAGAAGACCAGGGCCATGGTGCTGGTGTGCGGGTTCTCGAAGGCGCGCCACATGGTCTGGCGGAAGCTGAGCGAGGGCATGGACTCCTGGTTGTTCTCCGAGTCCAGGTCGTCCTGCAGCCGCTCGGCGTTCTCCCGCTTGCGGTCCTTGTACTCCTCGTAGCAGCAGTCGCCGATGATCTCGGGCAGGATGCCGTAGAAGGCCAGCTCGTCGTCGTAGGCCGAGATGCACTCGTAGCGCGGGTAGTGCAGCTTGCCGGTGCGGTAGAAGTTGAGCACGCAGCGGAACACCTCGGGGTCCCGGTCGAAGAAGTACTCCTTGGTGTCCTCGTTGAAGAAGAACTCCTTCTCCGTGCTGCCCAGCAGCGTGTCCGGGTAGCGCTCCAGCGTGGTCCGCCACGTCTCGAACCTGCGCCCGCTCACGTTGAGCACGATCAGCTCGTCCTGGCGCTTGCTCTTGTCGGCCGGGGCCAGGGGCATGGGGCAGTTGGCCACGGGCATCCACCCGATGGCCGCGGCCCGCGCGAAAGGCAGCCAGGCTGCCACTCCCGCCGCCATGGTGACTCCGGCGCCGGGGCGGCCGCTGCGCGGACTGGGCACACCAGCTTGGACTCAGTGCAGCGGCCCCTGGGGGACAGGAGGAGAGCGGAGAGCAGGGTGAGTCCTGATGGGCAAGCAGGGGGGACGGGGGATTGCGGGAAGGGTCACAGGGAAACAGCAAATGTCTTGAAAGCAAATGAATGAAACTGAAATGACCACCCGAGGACGGCTCTCTCTGTCCTCCCCTGTGGGGAGTGCCCGTAGCAGGGGGTGCGGCGTGGGGACCACCCGATGTTGCTGCCTGCCTGAGGGATTGTCAGGTTCCCAGAGGGCTCCGGGCATGGGGAGGGAAAGCCTCTTTCCCAGGAAGATGGGGGAAGACCCGGGAAGTAATCAGCTCTGAAAGGTCATGGCCTTCTTGAGAACTCAAATCGGGAGAGGGTACATGAGTTCTCATTACACGAATTACAAAGTGGAATAAACATGCTAATGTTTATTTCTCTCTTCATCCACCAGGGTAGTCGGGAATGGGGTGTGGCTGAAGGGGCTCAGGTAAACACTCTCTTCCCACTCCTCCCTGGTGAGGCGGCTGGGGCTGTCCAGCCCGGAATATTCTGGGAGGTGGCTCAGGGCTCCGAGGAGCTCGTCCCCAAGTCCAATAGAGAAGGCTGTCCCCACACGAGTGTCACTCTCTGCGACACCCAGCCACCTAGTGTCCAATCACGACCCTCCCAGCCATGACAGGAAGACGGGACAGGCTCTGAGGCTGGGCACGGGCCCCTGCCCACCCGTGAAGGGACTCTGGGACTCTTTGTTCACCTGCCTCCCAGGCGCTGCCCCTCTCCCTCCCGGAGGAAGCTGATCCACGCTCACTGCCATCTCCAGATTCCTCGCCTCCCGTCTCCATCTGCCCACCATCCTTAGCTCCCGTGGCTTATGTAACAATACTCTCTCCCATGCCAGCCTCTGTCACCTGGCCCCACCCGGCCCTCGGCAGTTCCCGGTCCCCTCCCCGACCGCTCTCCGACCACACCGTGCACACCCGTCTGCACCCCTGCCTGCACGAAGGGAACAGTGGCGGGGAGAATTATATTTGGCTTTGGGAAACAGTTTTACCTTCCCAGATCCGGCTTTTTAAAGACGGTAGTGAGATGGCTCTGCCTTCCCCAAATGCACACCATCTGTGGCTAGCCATGTGGTGACACAGAAACACACGTAACATGACGGGAAACTGTTTGGGGTTAACACACTCGTGTTCACGAATCCTAAATGGATCGCTCGGAACCAATCCTGACTCAGAATTATTGGGGGCCTCTGGAATGCAGTTGGTTTGATTCTGTGTTTAAAGAAATGAGGGTGCCCTGGCCGGTGTTGCTCAATGAATAGAGCGTTGGCCCGTGGACTCAAGGGTCCCAGGTTTGATGCTGGTCAAGGGCACATGCCCCGTTGGGTCTCAGTCCCCAGTGGGAGGCGTGCAGGAGGCAGCCTATCAAAGATTCTCTCTTATCATTAATGTTTCTAGCTCTCTCTCTCCCTCTCCCTTCCTCTTTGAAATCAATAAAAAATTATTAATAAAAATATTTTTTTAAAAAAAAAAAGAGAAATAAATGAGGCAGAGGGGAGCCTTATCATGGGATTTGAGCTCCACCTCTCCCTGTCAAACCTGCTTCCTCCTCCTGGCTCCCCATCCTTCTAGGATTCTCAGGTCTGTGCCTCCTCTCTCTCCAGGGCTGCCCCTGGCCGTGCCCGCCTGGGTGCCTGGAGCAGGACAGGCTTAGCTCGGATCTCTTCTCCCTTTACTCTCAGCATCCCTGGCCGCAGCCTGTCCCCTTGGCCTCCCTCCTCATGCTCCACCCAAAGAGTCGCCAAATAATGAGACCATGGCTCTTCCTGC
Source organism: Pipistrellus hanaki (assembly GCF_964339955.1). Taxonomy (NCBI): domain Eukaryota; kingdom Metazoa; phylum Chordata; class Mammalia; order Chiroptera; family Vespertilionidae; genus Pipistrellus; species Pipistrellus hanaki. Next base: position 3,558,574 of record NC_140520.1, on the reverse strand, counting down.
CTCATGAAGGCCCCAGTCCCCTCATGCCTCCTGCCCCCTGGCCTGCTCATCTTCATCCCCACCCCCACCCCGTTTCTCCTGCTCCCCAGAAATCCACGCTGCTCAGTCATCTCCCCGAGCCTGGCTCTGACGGCTGCACCCCACAGCTTCCGAAACCAAATGCAAACCGGGCCCAGCACTGCAGCGTCTCCACCATTCCCGCCCCGGGTCCCACGTGCCCATCTTCCCTCCGGCGGCGAGATCACAGACGGCTCTCGCCCTGACCTGTGGGGGCCCCTCTCTGGGCATGCTCCCTGCCTCCTCTTGGCAACATCTCCCCCTCCAGCCCCTTTAGACTCCCACCGGGCCCTCGCCCTGGCTGTGGTGCCCCCGCCTCGCCCACCATGAAATCCCCCCTCCTGGGGGCTCCCGGACAGCGCTGCCCCTCGTCTCCAGCACCCGTCCCCTCAGGCCTGGATGACGGGCGCTGCTGCGTGTCTTCTAGGCAATCACGGCTCACAGGAATCGGGCGGTTCCTGCAGGCCAGGCACGGCCCTGTCTCCTCGGAACCCTCTCCTGCCTTCCTCCCGGCAGCATGGGGAGAATCTGACAGGCGATGGCCGGGAAGGGGGGACCGGGACCCCCACCTGAGCAGTCTGAGCCCACAGTGGTGCTAACCGCTTCTCTGGGCCCCTGTGAGAGGAACGGCAGCGGAGGCTCCCTGAGGCCTGCGTGTGCCGGGCACAGTGCCACCTGCCCGCACGGACCGTCTCCACCGGCCCGCCGGCCACCGAGGGGCCGACTCCACCGCTGCCCCGTTTGCAGATGAGGAAGATGAGCAGCTGTACGAGGTGATGTCATACGTGGGCAGAGAGCTTTGAACCCCGGCCTTCTCAACAAGGAGTCAAGGGCTTGGCCAGGCCACTGCCCTGCTTCCCCGAGGCCCTCCCCCACCACCACAGGGCAAAGGCCATGTGCCTCCAGTGTTACTTGTCAATCAGGAGGGGCACAATCAGTAAAGGCACCCAAAAAAGGAGCAATTGCCCAACTTCTACTTTCTGTGTGTGTGTGTGTGGTGTGTGTATGTGTGTGTATATGTGTGTGTGTATGTGTGTGGTGTGTGTGTGTGGTGTGTGTGTGTATATGTGTGTGTGTGTGTAGTGTGTGTGTGTGTGTATGTGGGGGGTGTGTGTGTGTGTGTGTGGTGTGTGTGTGGTGTGTGTGTGTATGTGTGTGGTGTGTGTGTGTATATATGTGTGTGTGGTATGTGTGTATGTGTGTGTGTGTATGTGTGGGGTATGTGTGTGTGTGTGGTGTGTGTGTATGTGTGTGGTGTGTGTGTGTATGTGTGTATGTGCGTGGGGTGTGTGTGTATGTGTGTGTGGTGTGTGTGTGTGTGTGTGGTGTGTGTGTGTGTGGTATGTGTATATGTGTGTGTGTATGTGTGTGTGTATGTGTATGTGTGTGCGTGTGTGGTGTGTGTGTGGTGTGTGTGTGGTGTGTGTGTATGTGTGTGTGTGTGTGTGGTGTGTGTGTGTGTGTGTGTGTGTGCGGTGTGTGTTGGGGGGGACATCCAGGTTTTGGAAGGGGAGAGGTCCCACCGGATGCCATGCCCGCAGCCACCCCAGCCCTATCCCCACACAACCCTGCAGGCATGGCGGCTGCAGCAGGGCTGCTGGTGGCTCTCCCTGCAGCGCGGGCCCCCTGATGGGCACTGGCACCTCCGGCAGCCGACCTGGGTCCGGATTCCTGCAACAGGCACCACCGTGCGGCCCCGTTTCCAGCCCATGGCACTGCGCATGCCCCGGATGCCGAGGTTTTACTGGGACGTGGACGCCTCACAGACGAAAACTCTGAAGCTATTTTTGTTTTTGGCAGAGGAGTTTGACAGTGGGAAAGGTGGGGGTGGGGGCAGGCCGGGGGAAAAAGACATTTAAGCAGGTGAGTGTTGAGATGACAGGCAGAAAATCCCGCACAAGGGAAGCATTCCCCGACTGTAAGAAGTCAGCTCTGGGAGACAGCTCCTGCCTGGGAGGGCGAGGGCCCCAAGGGAGCAAAGTGACCCGACAGCCTGTCCTGAGCATCGGCGCCCATCCTGGGCACAGGCCCACAATGTCACAGCGCCACGGCCTGCCCTTCAGCCACCTCGGCAGGGTGCCGAGGCCCCGGAATTTACTTTTCACAATTTTATACCGTAGCGCCGAGCCCAGAATGAGGCCAGCCTGGGGGAGGGGAGGGTCCTGACAACCCAGGGGGCTTTCTCCTGTGCCCACAGAGTTCGGGCAGGCAGACCGACAGGGTGCCAAGCGGACAGGGTGCCAGACAGACTGGGTGCCAAGCTGGGGACCCTTGGGTCCGGGCCTGGGATGCACACCCAGGCCCTCTTCTCCCACAGTGCCACTCCTAGGCTGGCCAGAGCACTCCCGAACCCGCTCCTTTTCCTCAGCCTCAGCAGCTAAAGGGAACGAGCTACTAATCTTTCGTCCTCTGGGGGTCTCTTGTGCGCTTGCATTTTGCTCATTCGAGTAGTGACGAGGGAAAATAAACATATCCGTCCCTGACCATGTGCCAGCATCTCCACATGGGGGAATGTACAGATACTTTGCGTGGAGTTCCTGCCCGCCCAGGCCCCCTGGCTGCAGAACCAAACCACCCAGGCCCCCTTGAAGGGACAGTACATAAGGTGCACGCCGAACCATCACGTAAGTACATTCAGGCTGAACACCAGCACGCACCCTACAGCAGCCCTCGCCGGAGCTGACAAACAGACCGCTCGGTGCCCAGGATCTGGGGCAGTTCAGACACCCTCTCTTAAGGAATACGGCAGAGCCTGTGCTCTGAGATCCCAGGTCCAGAGCCTCTGCCTGTTGCTGACATGTCACCGCTGCCCGGGATTAAAAAAAAACAAACAAAAAAAAAAAAAAACGCAAAAAATAAAAAAATAAATAAAGGTAGGACATCTTGGACTTGATTCAAATGTCAACACTAAGCAAGTGCAGGAATTTAGTTGATTCCAGGTAACTTCTCCACCCAGTGCCTTCCGCACCCCGTCTGTCCCCGGGGTGAACACCCCGCAAAGTGAGTCTCTCGCCCCCTCCCCGGGGCGCGGTCCCTTAGCGGCCTCTCCCCGCCCCCCACGCCCCCGGCCCCCACAGCCCGCTGGGGAGAGGCGGCTGGAGCAGGACCAGGGGTGCGGGCCGGCCTCCTGGAGGCACCCCGCCGGCTGGAGAACTTTGAGAAGCTCCAAACTGCTCCCTGCCTCCGACCTCTGCCATGTCTCCGCTCTGCTCACAAAGGAGGGGAGAAGGGGTGCCGAGCCGGCCGCCGCCACCTGCCGCCGGCTCCCGGGGCGCTGCCGCCCGCACTCCAGGGAGGCAGGCCGATGGGGAGAGGCAGCGGCTCACACCCTCCCCGATCTCTCTGCCCGGAGCTGGACCGCAGCCCCAGGAACTGAAGCCCCGCGGCGCCGGCCCCACCCCCGTCCTCCCGGCGCCCCGCGCCCACCCGCCCGGGCCGAGGGGGAGGGCGCCGCGTGGGCAGCGGGAGCAACAGGCGTGGGAGCCGCGCTCCGCGCACTCGGCGGCGCCGGGAGGCTCGGCGCGTCCCTCTTACCTTCGACGAAGCCCGCCCGGCCCCGGCCCGGCCCCGGGGCGCAGGAAGGAGGCTCCGGCGGGGGGCCCGGAGCGAGCGCCGCGCGCCCAGCAGCCGGAGCGCCGCGCCTCCTCCGCGGAGTCCGCTCCTCGCTCGCTCGGTCCGATCGGCCGTCCGTCCGCGGCCCCTCCCTCCCGCCGCCCGGCCCGGTCCGGCCCCTCCTGCCCGCCGGCGGCTCCGGGCTCGCGGGCTCGCTCCCTCCCCCGCCGCTGCCGGCGCCGCGGAGCGGAGCCCGGGCCGGGCTGCAGGCGAGGCCCCTCTCCCCGGGAGGCGGCGGGCGGGGCGAGCGGAGCGGGGAGTCGGGGGAGGCGGCGAGGCTGCGCCCTGGCTCCCTCCGGCCCCCGGTCCCCGGTCCCCGGTCCCGGTCCCCGCGGCGGGCGCCCCCGGCGGCGGAGGGAGCCGCGGAGCGCCCGGGCTCAGGCTCCGGCGAAGGGTGCCCGGGGCGCGGGCGGAGGGGGAGTGACTCCCCACGCGCGAGGCTGAGTGCGCGTGTGCGCGTGAGTGTGAGTGTGCGGAGGGGCGCGCGCGTGAGCGGGCGGGGGGCGGGGAGCCGGCAGAGCCGGTGCGTGCCCCCGGCGGCGGCGGAGCCCTGGGGCGCCCGGGGCGGCGGGGGGCGCCCGCGGGGGGCGCGGGGCGGGCGGGGGCCGAGCGCGGGGCGGGCGTGGAGGCGTGTTTGCGGGGAGCGGCGGCCGCGGAGCCTGTGCGCGCGGGGACCGGGCTGCGTGTCTGTCTCACCGTCTGTCCGCTGTCCCCCCCACCAGCCCCCGCTTTGGGCGAGCCGGGACGCCGGAGGGAGACCCGCCGCCCGAGGCTCGCCGCTCGCCGCGCTCTCCGCTGGGGTGTTGGCACCGGCAGGTCCGGGGCGGGGTGGGGGGAGGACACACACATCTGCCCTGACCCCGTAAGAACTGCTCTCCTCCTGGGCGAGACCTGGAGGTAGGGATCCGCCCTCCCCTCCCGCCGCGTGAACCCAGCACCCACATCCCAGGCTGGACTTGGGAGCGTGAACTCTCCACCTGGGTCCGTCCAGTCCGCCCGCCTGTCCCCGATGCCCGTGGCAACCCCCCTGCCTGGCGCCTCGGCCCAGGATGGGGAACGGCGGGCGGCATGTGCCAGAGGGCAGGGTCCCCCTTCACCCCCCGCCCCCAGCACCCCCGGAGTGACAGGCGGCCCAGACTCCCGGCGCGGAGAGTTCGGTCCCCGCGACTGTGCGGACCCCCAGCTCTCAATGTCCCCGTGTCTCCGGCCCGAGGCCAGGAAGCCGGACCTCGGCCTGGCGCTGGGCAGCAGCCCCGGAACGCAGGACCTGAGAGATCACAGCTCTGGGTGCGGAGAGGTGCGTGCCCAGGGCCCGAGCAAAAAGAGAAGATAGCTGCGAAGGGGAGGTGTGCTGGGAAGGCAGTCCTGGCTAGGGGGGCGGGGGCTGGGAAAGGGCCTCTCTGACCCAGAAGGGGGCTTCTCGCTTGTGAGAACCCCTATCCTGTCCCGGATGAAGGGGGAAGAGGGGTCACTGTGATGTAGGCCCCAGCGGCCCCTGGGGGCTCGAAGGCCCCTTTTCACGCACCCCTCCCACTCCCCCCAGAGCCCCCTCCAGTGTCAGTCTGAAAGGCGCTCAATTGGCCCTTCAGGAGGTGGGCGTGGGCTGCACTAGCATTTGCCTGGAGTCCCGAGCCCTGGGGATTTGCATACTGATTTGCATACAGTAATAATGATTAACAACACTGCCACTCCCTGGCAGACGGGGGAAGGATTCAGGGGAGGCCCTGGCACTGCTGCCACTTCCCTCCTCCCTTCCCTCCGGGGAAGAGTGAATTTTCCCCGACTCTGGCCTCAACTTCCGTGCCCCCAGGGAGTGCCTCCGAGCTGGGAGCTGGGTGGGCAGGGCCAGGAGGGGCCTTCGGTCCCCACCCCCATGCCCACCTTCGGACAGTCCAAACCCAGTGTTCTATTTCTGCCCAGGCTTGAACGCTTGTACTTCCCCATCTTTGTTTTGCTTCTTGGGGACACTCAGCAGCTGGCTCTGCCCCAGAGCTGCGAGGTTTGGGGGCATTTAGCGTAGAGCACCCTTCCTCCTCCAGAGAGGCCAACCCATGGGCCACCTGCTGTCCTGGCCTCGTCACCTGCTTGAAGGCAGGACACTGATTCAGACCCCCCCCCCACACACACACACACCTGGCCCCTATTCCTCCCAGGCTCTCATCTCACGGCTTAAGTGAACTATCTGTAAATTATATTTTCCTTTCTGTTGAAAAAAATCTACAGGAAAATATGAATGATTTGAATTCCTACTCTGGGCCAGCTTGGGCTTTATTGACGGCCCTTCTCACAGCCGGTTGACCTGGAAAATGAGAGAGAGCAGGCGAAGGGCAGAAGGGAGGCCCCTGACCGGGACAGCGGGAGGCCCTGCCCCGGAGATGGGCCCTCTCCCTCCCGGGCTTCCACACACACACCCCCCCCCCCCCCGCCTCCTTCCAGGGGCCTCGCCCTCCCCCTCTCTGCCTCTGGCCTGGCCGGGATTTTCACTTGCTTTTCCCCCATGACACGGCCGCCTTTCCTTTAACTCTCGGCTTCTATTTAAAAAGCTAATTTGGGAGCTTGTCGATGCTCCCAATTCAGACAGTTTAAATAGGAACAGAAAGTCAGGAGCTGCCAGGGCACTAGGTTTCCTCCCCTCGCCACAGGCGCAGCTAAGGAAGGCCTTTGTGCAGTCACTTAGCTGGCCTGGGTGGAGTGTGTGTGTGTGGGGGGAGGGGGTACAAAGGGGGGGCACTCAGGGTGTATTTCAGGCTCTTTTCTATTTAAAGACGGGGCTCCTATGGACAACTGTTGTCTCTCTGTCCTCTCCAAACTGTGCACACATGGGATTCTTCTTTAGTTCCGTGGTTCTGGCCGCTATTTGCAGAGCTTGTCACTTGGACTGTGAGGCAACCCAGCTCCGAGTCTGCAGCCTCCTCCTCGCTGACATGCCTCTGTGCCTATTTCCTGGGCTGCTCTGCGCGGGCTGGCTCCCTGAAGCTGGGCCTCAGGGTGTCTAGAAGGCTTGTCCCCACCCTCACTGCTGGTGGCTGTCCTCCTTCAGCAGCCTGCCCAGGGGCGGGGTGGGAGTTGGGAGGGTGGGACCGCACCTCTGAGGGCTGCAGGCCTTCTGCATTCAGGGTGCTGTGTACCTTGGGGGTAGAAAGCACAGACTTTGAGGTCAGACTGCCTGGATTTGAACCTGCCTCCGACACAGACTAGCTGTGTGATCTTGAGGAAGCTACTTAACTTCTCTGCGCCTTGGTTTCCTCTCTGCTATAAAATGGCAATCCATAGCACTATAGGATCATACTATCACAGATAGAGCACTTAGAACAGTGCCTGGGTCATGGGAAGTGTGATATAATTATTGGTTGTCTTTGCTGTTCAAGGCAGGAGAGGTGGGAGCAGGAATATGAAGAAATAACCTGGGGCAGACACAGACTGCTGGGTTGTACACACAGACACAGGCAGACACACATGTCCAGGCATCCTATATAATAAAAAGGTAATATGCAAGTTGACCTTCACACCCTTGTGTCACAAGATGGCCACCCCTTCATACTAAGTGACCGCCACAAGATGGCCAACCCCACATCTTCACAAGATGGCCGCCCCATCTTACCAAGATGGCCACCCCCTTGTCGTGTGACTTTGGGTAAGCCTCTTTACTTCTCAGATCTTCAGCTTCCTGTGAAATGGGTTCTAACGATGGCACTGACTCATAGGGTTTGTGAGGACTGACTTAGAGAAAATATATAGGACGTCTCATATGCAATTATAAATAGAAACATTGGCTGCACTCTAGCCGGTGTGGCCTGGTGGACAGAGCATTGGCCTGTAGACTCAAGGGTCCCAGGTTCGATTCTGGATTAAGAACACATGCCTGGGTTTCAGGCTCAATCCCCAGTTGGGGGCATGCAGGAGGCAGTTGATCAAGGATTTTCTCCATCATTGATATTTCTCTCTCTCTCTCCCTATCCCTTCCTCTCTGAAATCAATAAAAACATATTTTTAAAAATATTGGCTGCTATAATATTGTAAAAGAGTTTACATGTGTTCAAAACTAGCTCTTTTAAATCTTGGGCACAGCTCTCTACAGTGCTTGTTTTGAGGAAGTTTAAGAAGGTCACTCAAGTGTTTCTGTGTAGTTATTGTTCATACTCAGAAATGTGTGAAATCAGAGAATAAATATATATATTTAGCAATGGTCTGCCTTTACCTAATGGGCGGTAATGTGTTCCAGACATTTCCTGTTAGTGAGTACAAATAAAATCATGGAATTATTAAGCCTTCAAAACCTGACTCCCCAAGCAACACATTTCTCTATTAGCTCCTCTTTCCATCCTGTGACACCCCACTTTGGCAGCCTTAAGCTTCAAGTGCCTCCCCAGTCCCTCCTCCTCAGCGAGAACCGTTAAAATCATTTAAACTAAAGTGTAAGTGACTATCCTGTCCAGAGATACAGTGTTCACATTTTAACAGACCGCAGCCATAAGCCAAAGCAATAAAACAGAGTAGGATGTTAGGTCCCCATCAGAGTAATGGAGGCTGTTCTCAACGCCACAGTCACTGTCCACTCAGAAAACCGGCCCCATTAATGCAACCATACACACCAACAGGGGCTGTTTCTGAATTCTGCAGCTAGAAAGCCAAGTCTCCAACCTTTGCAAAAGCATTGTAATAGGGCATTTGTGCACCATTTTTTTTTTTTTTTCCGGTACCTCTTGGTAAACAGACCCAGCTCATGAGTGCCAAGGCCCCTCCCAGCTCTGCACACCTATGATGCTTCTATTCAAGTGGGATTTTTGCTTCAGGGCTCAAGGCTGGGCTGGGTGTTTCTGCCTCACTGGGTTTGAGGGACATCCAGCTGCAAAACTGCTAATTGCTTTGGTGAGTCAACAAGTAAACAAAGACGGTCCATCTTCTGTCCCCAAGCTACAAGGTCATAAGAGGCTTCTGGATTTCTCTGCAAAGCCTTGTTAAAAAAGAATCCTCATGGTCCTTTAAAAACTCTTCATTACGGAAAATTTCAGACATACCAAAGAAGAGAGAACTGTGTCATACACCCCCGTGAGCCCATCCTTGAGCTTTGATAATTACCAACTCAGGCCAACCATGTTTTATCTGTACCCCTATTCACTAGCAACCCTCCCCCCCCCCCAATAATTTTGAAGCAAATATCAGATGCCATAGTATTTCACCTGTAAGTATTTCAGTAATTGTACCCTCCTTAAGGCCAACAAAGCCCATCTCTCCAGGGAAAAGTTCCTTTCTACCTTCCCAGAGATGGTCCTTGGGTTAGGCAAGTTCAAGGGTTTACTGAATTCTGCCCCAAGTCAGTCCTGCTCCTTGGGGAGAAAAGGGCAAGCATAAAATGCCATGCATCAGTGCCTACATGTGCAAGTTTTTTGATGTTAGGAGGGCTGTTGCCCAATAATTGAAATGAGACCCAAACGGAGAGGCAAGAACCATATTCATGAATTTCAACTGGACTCAGCGTTTTTCACATTTAACCTTCACCAATTCTTACTTTCCTCCCATCTGACAAATAAAAAATTTAAGGCCTAAGATCTCACAGCTAGTAGGTCCCTGTGGCAGAGACTGACTAGATGCTAACCAAACTGAATTCCTCTTTTTTTCATGAGCATAGCAAGAGCACATTTCCCAGGATCCCTTGCAGCTAGTTTTGGCCATGTGACTAAATTCTGATCAAGATAATTTAAGCCAGTCCCCTAAAAACACCCAGGGCAATCCTGTGTGCTCTTTCTCCATCCACTGGCTGAATGGAGAGAATTTCAAGGAAAAGAAGGAAGAAGCCTGATTTTCCTTGGGTGACTGTGTGGATCTGAGACCCCCTCCTAATCTTTACCGGACTGTGAAATGAGTAAAAAGGTAAACTTTTATTTTGTTCTTATTTATTATGCGAAGCCACTGAAAACTGGATGATGTGTGTTCATGCAGTGATCCTCCCCTGACCCATACTGTGGCCCAGGTGGGATTTAAACGTAAGTCTGACCACGCCAACGTCCGAAGTCTTACCCGGCACCGCACTGCCTTCAGGCACAAGACATGAGAACTGCTTGTAAGACCCTCCTACAGGTTCAGCATTTGACAGAACTGTCTGCGATCCCACATTTTGGATTTTGCGTCTCTTACAGTAGCCGCTAGCCATGCAAGACTATTTCAATCCAAACCAAAATGATAGTAACTAAAATTTTAAAATATGTTTCTTAATTGCACATTAGCCACACCTGTGGCTAATGACGGTCACAGTGGACAGTACAGATGGAGAACATTTCCATCATCATGGGCATTTCCACTGGACCTCACTGCCTTCCATAGACCTGGCGTTCACAATGTAGCTCTTCCGAAAAGCTGGGGTGGTGCCAGCAATCAGGATGCATCCAGCCTCTCCTCTTACCCAGACCTTGGGTCCATCCTCCTCCTCCTCCTCCTCCAGGTAACCCTCCAGCTGTAATCTTGAGGTCCCCCTGTCCTCACGGGCAGCAGGCTTTGCCATGACCTCCCACACAGAATGAGCCGCGCCTGCCTCACTGGGCCTGTGGGTGCTGAGTCTGTGGGTGCTGAGCATCGGAAGCCAAGACCCTGGCAGGGGTCCTGGGGCCGCCCTTCCTGGCCTGGTCTAGGGGTGCCAAGGGGATGTTCCAGAAATGGAAGCCCAGCCAAGGAGACCAGCACTTCAGTCCATCTTGGCAGAACACAAACCCCACCGTGCCGCCCCTTGGTGAGATCTGCCCATCACTCCCCTCCATGCTAAGCAGACATCCCTTGACACATCTCTTGTTTCGAACAAACGTTTGTTTACTTCTGCGGCCTCCCTCCCACTTTTTCCTCTTGGGCCCCTGGAGCGTGTGCTCTGGCCACACGGAGAGGGCTGCCAATCTGGAAACGGCCGGCTGTTCCTCCACCCCCGAGTGTCTGCTCCGGCTGGTCCTTCTGCAGGGACTCCTGCCCTCCCCTCTGCTCAGCGGCCTTAGGCTGAGCTGGGAAGCACGCCCCCCTGGAGGCCCTCCCCGGCCCTCAGCCTGGGACAGTCTCCTCTTCGCAGCCCTCGGGCACCTGCCCCACCGGCTGCAGAGCTTCCCTCACTTCCCAGTCTCCCCCGGAGAGCAGGAGGAGATGCTCACAGTTGCTTTAGGAAGCAAAAGCAAAGCCATCTTGAGGAGGTTTTTCTGAAGAGACTAATCCTTCTTAATCCCTCTAAACTAGGAGTCTAGGTTTCTCTCTCCCCTCCAAACACGCTCACACACACACACACACACACACACACACATGCACACACATGTGCTCCCACATGGGCACACACATATGCACACGCCCACATATACACGTACCTGCACACACATGTGCACCCACATAGGTGTACACACGTGCACATACACACATGCACATATACACACACCTGCACACACATGTGCACACCTGCTTCCCATCCATTTACCGCCCTGCAGTCGCCAGGGCGACAGGTGGTCCCCTGCACGTCACAAGCCTCGATGCCCAGAGCACTCTGCTCCTTGATCCCAGCCACCTGCTCAGAACAAATGCCACCGAATCCCCCAAACAAGCCCTCTCTCCCCTTCCCGCCTGCCCCGGCCTCGCCATCCTGCTCTCAGGCCGGGGTGTGGCAGCCACAGCCCCGGCCGGCGCCCCCGGGCGCCATGGGCCTTCCCTCCAGGGGGCGGTTTTTAGGGGGTCAGGGCAGGCACAGGGGCCGGACGCCAACTCCTGAGACAGCGGCCCGATAAATCGCCGCCGCGGCTCTCCCAGCGCTCAGACCCAGTAAATCAAATCTATTGAACAATACATTCGCTGCGAATTTAAGAAGTTGTTCTTCCATTTTTTTTCCGGGGTATGCGTTAAATCATGCCCAGAGCCATAAAAGATGGAGACAGCCAGGCTCCGTGTGAAAGAAACAATCCCCGGCCGAGCGCCCGCCGAGAGGAGTTGGGAAACGGGCGTCCTCTCGGATGGCTCCACGGCGCTCTGTCCACCCAGACAGACGGGAACCCCCGAGTGGGAGGCGCGTGACATTTCCACTAATGCCTGAGCTATTTTGCAAATACAGGTTCGATGTTAGAGGCTGGCTCTCTGCTCCAGATTCCCGAAAGGGACAGAACAGGAAGCACTCAGCCTTCCAGCCAAGCCCGGTGCTGCTCCGAGGGGTGGGGCGGTGGTGAGGGGGAGCGGCTGACAGGCTGTCTTCCCGGGAGGACGGCTTCTGCTTCCCACCTCCCCCTGCTCACACGCCACGGAGCTGAAGTCCCAACCTCAGGGCCATTTCGCCCCGGAGATGGGAGTGGTATGCTTTTTCTCTCCCGCAACACCCCCATCCCACCGGAATAGGAGCAGGGGAACCCCGGGGCAGAGCCTGGCACTTAATAAACATTTACATGGAACGAACAGGCCTAATCCAATAGCATTAGCTCAACACACCATCCATTCATTTACCGCACGCTTACTGCACACGCGCGCATTTCTGGGCTGGACATTTGGTGGTGAGTGAGGTGGGCACAGGCCCCGCCCCCTCAGACCCCGGCCCTGGGGTCAGGCTACTAAACCTCGTTGCGGGGGTCACTGCAGCCTGAGGGCGGAGGAGAGGCTGGATTTGCAAATTCTCAAAAGATCTCAGGTAGATGTGTTATGTCTCAGAGGAAGAGCTGGAGGCGAGCGTCCCCCAGCCGGGGCAGGGACAAAGCCAGCTGCGGGAGGGGGTGCCAGGGGAGATGGCATCTGAGCTGAGTGTGGAAAGAGGCCAAGGGAGCAGCCGAACGACCGAGGGGGGGAAGTGGACACCAGACAGCCAAGACAGCAGCAGGGTGTGAGTGAGCTCAGGGGGTGCCCGGGGTGCGAGGCCAGAGGCAGGCACGCCAAGGCTGGGAAACGTGCCCAGGAGCTGGGCTCCAGCCCGCAGGCCGCAGGGGCTGCCCGAGGGCCCGGACACCCGCGGAGGCAGCCAGCTCGGAGCCTGACAACCTCTCCAGCCAGCAGTGTGGAGGAGGGATTTGAGGAGGACCGGGTGGGAAGCAGGGGGACCAATTAGCAGGAAAGAAAGGATGAGGGGCTCAGCCAGGCCGTGGAGCTGGGCACAGAGGAGGGCGTGAGAGGAATATGCTGGAGAGGGACGTGATGGGGACGCTGACTGGCTGGCTGGAGCAGCCGGAGGGTTTGGGGTCAGGCTGTGCTGCCCACCCGGGTGCCCGTGCCCGTCTCGGGGGACGCGAGCAGAGCCGGCTGGGGTGCAAGTGCAGCCTTCCCGGACAGAAGGGTGGGCAGAGTTCCCGCCCAGCCCCCTTTCCAGACAGAGCTGTGCACCCTGGGCTGGAGGAAGCTGTCTGCGGGGACATCTGAGACCTTCAAGCAGTGCTGACCCCAGGAACCAGACGGGGCTTCCTAAGACAGGCTCAACCCTGCCTGTGGTTGGAGGGGAGTAAGTTTCCAAAATAAGGCTGGACTAATTCCAGCACCGCAGGCCCAGTATCCAGAGGCGGATAGAACTGCCGATCGCCTGCGAGATAAGAGGAGAGGAAACGGCTGGTCTCAGCCCCTGCCATCTCCTCTCCGCCCCCTTATCGCCCCCACCAAGCATGTGTGTGTGCAAGTACATGCACACACACACACACACACACACACTCACACACACACACACACACACACACGCACGCACACGCACACCCACGCTTTATCATCCCTCCACTTCCCACCTCCCCCAGCGCGCCAGCCCTTTCGCACTCCCCCTGTGTACCGGCTGTTCTCCCTGCCTCAGAGTCCTTCCTCCCCCTCCACTGGGCAGATGTACCCCTCCTTCCAGCCCAGCCCAGGTGCCAGTCCTCTCTGACGCCCAGCCCACTGCCCCTCCCCCTCCTGGTGACTTCCTCTGAGGTCTTCCTTCACCCCAGCCTGAGCTCCCGAGTTTTTTTAAAATTATTATTATTAAGGTATTTTATGTGTACATATCTTATCATTGCCCCCCCCCTCCCATACATGCCCTCGCCCCCCAGAGTTTTGCCTCCATTGGTTTTGCTTATATGCATGCATACAAGTCCTGCGGTTGATCTCTTATCTCCCCCAGATCTCCCTCCCCTCCCCGCTGTAATTGGACGGTCTGTTTGCTGCTTCACTGTCTCTGTATCTACCTTTTTGTCTTATCTGTCTTGGCTTCTGCGGCGGCGGCAGTGCAAGGTCTGACCATCGCAGGTGCTCAGAAACGCTTGTGGGATGGGTGAGCACATCCCCACCTTCCCCAGCCCCGTGCCCAGGCCTCCGCATCATGGAGGTCAGCCCTGCCCTCCGGACGCTCTTGTGTGGCCCGGGGAATGAGCCCACACCCAGAGGGGGCCATAAGAGCAGGGCCCGGTCCGTCCTCAGCCCTCCGTGGACAGGTCTGTTATTTCTCCGCAATCGGCCTTCACCTTATCCCCATTTTGCAGATGAGGGCGCCATCTTTGGGGAAAGCAACAGCTCTTTTGGGCTGAAGATCTTTTTGGGGCGAAGTGAGTAGACGAAGGAGACCATCTGGGGTTCTGCCCCTAACTGAGATGCCCCAGGCCGAGCACAGCTGGCCAGCCCAGGGGAAGGCCCCAGAGAGCAGAGCGTTTGGTCCTCTGCGCAGGCGCAGTCCCTCTGGGTTTCGGACTGGCTTCCGGGGCAGGAGGGGGCTGACCATTATGACCAGCTGGCCGGGCTCCTGGGCACCTCTCCTGCCTCCCTCAGGCTGGGCGCCTCCATCTGGCAAAGGCGGTGCTCCCAGCAGGGAAAAGATGCGGGCAGGTGGGGCTGGAGCATTGTCATCATCATCGTCATCGCGGCCATCAGCACGAGTTAATGACACCGCCGGTGACGCAGTGACCACGAGCCCCGGCGTTATGTGACAGGCACTGCGCCGGCACCTTACACGCATCCCTATTTTCCAGTCCTTACTGCCCTTCTGTGAAACAGAGACTGTCATCTCCACGAAAAGGCACGGAGAAAGTCAGCATTTGCTCAGGATGGTGAGCAGAGCTGGGCCTTGAAACGGGCCTGAGCCCAGAGGCCCTGCTCTTAGGTGTCGCTCTGCGGGGAGGGGTTGAGGCTGACGCACCCGGCTAGCCACGGGGCACACAGCGGGGAGGAACCGGGAGGCCAGGCCTGCTCGGAGCTCAAAGCCCCACACCCCTTCCAGGCTTCTCCAGCCCCCAGCAGGGTGAGAGCCTCGAGGAGCCCCGGAAAGCGCGGGTGAATGGGGGTCTGGGTAGCTGAGGGCGGTGTCCTCCGGCCCCCCCCCCCCCCCCCGGCCCGGTCACCGTTCCCCCAGCCACGGCCGGTGGATGGCTGCCGCTCTCGGATGCCTGGCTCGCCGCTGTCTGGAGCCCAATCCCCATTCTGGTGGTTTCGGTTGCTATGGTAATTGAATTCACTTAAAGTCGTCTCCAAGCGGGTCTGTCTCCCTCTCTGCCCGCAGCCTGGGAGGGCAGGAGCCGGGGCGGAGGGCAGGGAGGCGGAGGCCTGGTGGCCTGGGGGCCTGTGTGTTTCTCCTGGTTCAGATGCCTCCTCAGGGGCCAGGGAGGACGGCCATGGAGAAACGCTCCCTCCCGTCTCTCTCCATCTTCCTCTTGGCCGCCTTGCCCTCCTGTAGCGCGTGAACTGTCAGGCCTGGACTGGTGACACAGGGCTGGGGGGGGGGAGGCACTCTGAGAGCCTCTTTCCTTCCTCAGCATTTCGTTTCTCGTTCAACAAACACCACAGCTGACTGTGTCCTGGGCACCGCGGTTTGTGAGGTGGTCTCTCTGGGGACAGCTCAGGATCCAGGGCCCCCCCAGAAAAGCTCCCAATGGCACGTTCCCATGTAGCCAAAAGGCTGGGACTTCAGGGGACTGGCCAGCCAGGGCTAGATGCTGACAGGGAGACCAGGAATTGTGGGAAACTCCCATGCCTCCTTTCTCTGTTGGAGGAGACTCAGCAGACGGAGCTGGAAGCAGAACGGACAGTCGCTGGGACTTGAGGGACCAATCTTGGGCGTTCCCTCCACCCGTTTTAACGCAGGAGGGTTCTGATGCGATGGCAGAGCGGCCCGAGGGTGTGCAGGTGTGAGGAGCTCTCCCATCGCCACCCTGGGCCTGGGGGAGAGGGCAGGGCAGAGGGGCGACAGCAGACTGCGGGCGGCTGTGCGTGCGCAGGTGTCAGCCTGGGAGGGCACCGCTGGCTGAAGCGGGCAAGGAGAATGTTGGTGTGGCTTCAGCTGTGTGCCAGGCACCGGGCTCTGGGCTGGGAAGATGAAGACGGACACAGCGGAGACCTTGAGGAGCTCACGATTGGAAAGGATGACAGCTGAGCAGAGCCCGGGTGCAGAGCACCGGGGACAGGAGCGATGCACTCTGGGAGCCCAGAGCTGGGAGCAGGGGTGGGTGCCCGGGAAGAGTGCACACGGCCGGGGGGCTGAGTAGCGTATTTAAAGGTGAGAAGAAGTTCTGGAGGCAGAAAGTTACTCGTGCAAAGACAAGCGCGTGAGCAGGAGCAGAGAGCGGTGGAAACAAGCAGCAGGTGGGGTGTGGGCTGAGCCCGGGGAGCGCGGGAGCCAGCAGGCCCGGCCAGGCCCGGCTTGGCGAGATGACAGAAAGCCACGTTGGGTTGTACCCGCAGGCCACGAGGGGTTACTGAGGCCGGATCTGTGTTTTAGCAGAGCGACTCTGGCAGAGCTAGAAGGGAGGGTAGAAGAGCTTAGAAGAGTGCCTGTCACATAATAAACCCCCAGAACGAGTTAAATATCATCCCCAGCCTCATCCCCATCATCATCTCCATCTTCACCACTGTGCTGCTGATTCAGGTCAATGCCCACCTTATTCACCTTCCCGAGCAGAACCGAGGCGGCATCTGATACCCTGGGTCCTCTCTCTGGGAGCTGCACTGAGCATAGAAGACCGGGTGCCTTTCCATTCTCCTTCCAGAGGCCCCTGACCCCCGTGCTGGACCCCCTCCCGGGTGACCGCCCTGCCAGGGGAGGCACAGGACTTATTTCCTACCAACGGAGCGAGGCCATAAAGCAAATCCAATTCCTCGGTGCCCAGGAGAACATTACCAAGACAGACGAGACACCATGGGCAGTATTTAATTATGACCAGGCCGAGCAAATAGGAGGGACGCAATAAAAATGCTAATCAGGGGAGGAAAAGAAAGCAGCCTTCATTTTCTTCTAGAATAGACCAAAGTGCATTTCCCTCCCACCGCCCTCCCCCCAGCCTCCAGGTGAGGGCCGCAGGTCTGGCTCTGGGACTGTGAGTCTGATTAGCCCTAGTCCCAGCCCCTTTCTGCTTCCTCCCTCCGGCAGCCCGGTTCCTAGAAGGGCCCGGGGAGGGAGGGAGAGAGGGAAGCAGGCTGGCTCTCCTCGCAGGCTCTTCAGCCAGAGAGAACTTGGAAAGTGAACGAAGCTATTATTCAGGGCTCAGTTCCATGCTCCAGTGGGCACTGTAGGAAGGGACCAGCCAGCCCCCCTTCCCCACCCAAATCTGCAGGAGGAGGGGGAGCGGCTGGTCGGAACCCATCGGCTCTGGCCTGGAAGCAAATCCAGCTCAGACCCTCTTGGGAAGAGACGGGGGACGCTGGCCAGGCCCGAGGCCTGGATTCCCGACTCCCTCCGAATTGGCTGACCTGGACTTCGGGCATGACTCAGGGCTTTGCAGGCCGTTCCCGTCTCCCTCCCAGGTTGGCTGACGCCTTGGTCAGCCGATCCTTCCCTGCTCGCTGCTCAGCGCCCACGTTGCTGCCAAAGACAGATGGATCTCTCATTTCCCTGGGCCTCCGGGAGGCTGGGGCCAGCCCTCAGGCTGGTCTCAGGTAAACCTTGCTTCTTCGCAGCCTCGAGGATCTGACTCAGGCCCGGCCCTTACCCCAGGCTGACCTCCTCTGCCTGCTGGGCCCACCCGTCACCCTGGCTGGTGTCCATGTGGCTCACTGCTCTCTTGAGTCTCTCTCTTGCCCCCTTCACACTTGTGCAGCCCCCAGCCCTTTCCAACATCGGCAGGGCAGGAACCGGCATGAGGACGGTCCGCTGTGTTCCTGGACCCCGCTCTCTGCACGCTCCTGGGAGGCAGCCGCAGACCCTCCACTCCCGGCTCCCGGCTCTCCCTGGGAAACCACCAGGCACACACTGCCATTCCCCTGCTGTGGGATCAGGGCAAGTTTCTTAACGTTTCTGTGCTTCGGTTTCCTCATCAGACAGATGGAGATAACAACATTGCCTACCGCAGGTTTGTTACAAAGAAGCCATTGCACATGCATACCAAGAGCTTAGGAGCGTGCCTGCCACATAATAAACCCTCAGAACGTGTTAAATATCATCATCATCATATTGCTGTACTCATCACTATGATATTTATCATCAAGTCAATGATTCTTTTATGTGCCCGCATGACCAGGTACTTGAGTGTCTGGCATGAATAAATATTCAGTCATCACTGACTCTTACACTAATTCTTCCAGCGACATTCCACTTCTCAGGAAACTTTAGCTTTAAAGAGAGGCCCCGCACACGATGCCGATGCTGAGAGATAAAGGGCTGAAGGGGGTTCCCAGCGCCTCGGGGGAGGGTTCCGGGTGAGTGCTGGCTTTCACGTACAGTCAGTTCTGCAGGATACAGCTCCCCTGGTCGGCAGCTCCCAGGGACTGTCCCGAAGGTGGGATTTCCCTCCTCACTCTTTTTTTTAAATATATTTTATTGATTTTTTACAGAGAGGAAGGGAGAGGATTAGAGAGCTAGAAACATCGATGAGAGAGAAACATCGACCAGCTGCCTCTTGCACACCCCCTAACAGGGATGTGCCCGCAACCAATGTACATGCCCTTGACCAGAATCAAACCCAGGACCTTTCAGTCTGCAGACCGACGCTCTACCACTGAGCCAAACCGGCTTCGGCTTCCCTCCTCACTCTAATGCAGTAAAACCTTAGAAGCCAGCCAGGGGGAGAGGAGACAAAGAAACCCTCTTCACTGCCCGACCAATATTCCTGGGTCCTCCCTGGGCTCCAAGGCATCACCATCTGCGGGGGGCCAACCAGGTGAGTGCATGGGCCAGGGCCTTTATCCCTGTCCTTTCTGTCGGTATTCTTTTATATCTCTATATATCTATATCTATATCATCTATATATATATTTATTATTCATTTTTTACAGAGAGGAAGAGCGAGGGGTAGAGAGTTAGAAACATCGATGAGAGAGAATCATCAATCAGCTGCCTCTTGCACACCCCCCACTGGGGATGTGCCCGCAGCCAAGGTACATGCCCCTGACCGAAATCGAACCTGGGACCTTTCAGTCCGCAGGCCGACGCTCCATCCACTGAGCCAAACCGTTTTCAGCTGTTGGTATTCTTTTAAAAGAGATTATTTCCACGTGGTTCAAAAGGCCAAGGTCCTAGAGTCTGTCTGTGGAAAGACCCTCTGTGTCCGCAGCCGTCCGCACGTCCCCTGGCACAGCCCGTCTCCGGGGACCTGAGACCCCTCCAGAGGCATGTCATGCCCCTTCAAGCCAGCACACCTCGTCCCCCTCCTTTACACAGATGGCACGCTGGCCTTCCACAGCTATGCCCCTTGAACTTGCTCCACTCAGTAATGTATTTTGGAGGTTACTCGGTAGCCGTGTTCTTTCTGTGGCGACACAGTGTTCTATTCTAATGAACCCGTTTGTTTAACAAGCCCATGTCCATCTTTCTACTAACGTTCATGAGCCATGCTGGAAGGCAGCTTCCGGCTGTGGGCCGGCGGCTCCGTAGGAGGCACGTGACTGCATCGGAAGATGAATTTCTATTCGAGGAATTGTTTGGTCGAAGGCTTTGCCCGTTCGTAAATTTCACAGTTATTGACAAACTGCCTCCCGTCGATGGCCTATTTTTTAAGAGATGACAAACCTGGAGTTTATTTTTATTTTTTATTTTTTAAATATATTTTATTGATTTTTTACAGAGAGAAAGGGAGAGAGATAGAGAGCTAGAAACCTCGATGAGAGAGAAACATCGACCAGTTGCCTCCTGCACACCCCCTACCGGGGATGTGCCCGCAACCAAGGTACATGCCCTTGACCGGAATCGAACCCGGGACCTTTCAGTCCTCAGACTACCGCTGACCCACACCGGCTTCGGCACAAACCTGGAGTTTAAAGAGGTGAGTGATTTGACTGAAGTCATATAGGTTGTAAATAAAGCAACGGGTGAGAACTACGGTTTTTGGGGATGTCGGCCCAAAACTCTGGGCTCAAAGAGATCGGGAACATGTAAGAAAGAGCAGGCAGAGTTCCGAACTGTAACAAAAGCTACAGCTTCTCATGGTCAACATTATATACCGTGGAGTCAGCTTGGGTTTCCCTGAGGGAACCCACAGTCTAGAAGCACTTTGGGGTTAGTGTCTGCAATAAGGACAAGAGACAAAGAGATATATATGAGAATATGAGAAAGGCCCCTGATCAGCTCTGGCTTCCTGGAAGAGGAGGCAGCTAAGATGACATTAGACCACCTACCAATGTCCTCTGCAACATTGCTTATGCTTTCCCTCTTTTTCAGCACGAAGTCCTATCCCAAGCCTTTATCAATATTATTAATAAGTAGCAAAATGGATTGCCTTGAGTTGGAATAATAATAAAGGCCACCACGTGCTGGATTCCCACCGTGTGCCAGCCGGTGCTCTCTGGCTCGGCCACTAACCAGCCACGTGCCTTGGAGCAGGTGGCACTCCCGGGTGAGCATTGGCGCCCGCATCTAATGTTGCTGACCTCCCGCTCCTCTCCCAGCCTCACCTCAACCGTGGGAAGTTCCACTTTGAGGGAAGATGTCACTTGTGTCACATAAGTAATGATACTGATTGTCACTCACTGTTATAAGGTGGTTTCACATGCTATTGATATTTATGTGCTCCTCATAACAAGGATGTGTGTGTGTGTGGGGGGGGGTACTAGTCTCTTCTGGAGGTGGGGAAACTGAGGCTGGAACAAGGTAGGTTACTCAGCTGGAGTGCCACCTGGGCAGTGGTGCGGCCTGGCCTGGCACAGCCTTCTGTCCTGACACCTGACTATTCCATCTGTGATTCCACATTTATCTGAAGGCATTTCAGCTGAGAGCAATCCAAGCCCCCGTGTCCTCCGGGAGCCTGAACTTCACTGACCTTTGAGGCGCTGCCCACCTCCCCGGCACCTCCCAGGGCACACGAAGTCTTACCCTGGCTTCCGGGGGTCCGGCCTGACCTTCCCCGGCCGAAGACCCCAGGACATGCCTCGGACTATGGCACACTGCCCGTTTCTGGTCCCCTCTGCTGTCCTCTGTTCAACAGCCAGATGCCACCTGCTGGCCTCCCCGATGCCAACCACGTGTTAGAACGGCTGTCTGGCTTCCATGATATCATTTCCAGATACTTCTGTCTGCTGGGCGGCCCCCCTCCCACAGCCCAGCCTAGGTTCTCCCCTAGCAAAGTTGCTCGCCCGCAGCGGGATGTCCCCTCCAGGCCCGGACTGTGACTGTCTGATGTTCTAAATGCTGTTTCAACAGCCCCCCCGACTCCCTCCCACTCCGACCCTCCATCCGAGGCCGGAGCTGATGCGCTGGGTCACCTGTGCTGTGGTTTCTGAGGGCCTGTGGGTCCATCTGTGAAAGCGCCCGAGGTTCCCTGTTTTGCAGGTATGAATAAGAACACAGCCATGTGAGGGAAGGCTCTGTCTGAAAACAGACATGATTACTATTTCCATCACCTTTTTAATCCTTTAATCACACATTTGCAGCAGGGAGCCCGGTCAGGGTGAGTCCATTTATATAAACAGCAGGCTATATGCCAGCCAGGCTTAGAGGAAAGTAAGAACCATTTCGTGACCAGAAAGATGAATAATCCAGCGACTTATCCCCGAACAGTCCACATCAAGCTGCTGGGACTTGTGCTCACGCCACAAGACCTAGCACCCCTCCAAGGCCCCGGGTGCTGCCCTGAGCCCTCAGCTCTGGTGCTGGGCTGGGCGGCACGGAAGGACAGGGCTTCTGGGCAGCCAGCTGCCCCTGAACAAGGAGCCTCCCAGGTCTCCAGCCCTTGGGTCCTGGTGTTAACCTGGGGGCCCGCCCCTACCATGGATGGAGGAGGAGGTTCCGAGATCATTGTCTGGAACGGGCGGGTCCCTAGCAGATCGAGGAATCTCCCTTCCTTTCGAGATGATGGGAGGATGGGACACATGGCACAAGGGCCCCACAAGGAGACGAGGGACAGCCAACCAGGCTTCTCCTTGGGAAACCAAGGCTGTCACCAGTGGCCCACTTGGCAAAGGCAGAGCGGGCCTGGGCGACCCTCTATTCTGAGAAGGCCATCTTAACTGTAGATCATTTCCCAAGCTGAGGTATCTCCCCTCCCAGGACTGGGTCACTTGTATGTTAGACTCTCTTCCCTGGTCTGAATGGACCTCGTCGCTCGCTACGGCTGCGTAACAGACCCCCCACAACGAAGCGGTGCCCAGCAGTGAGCATGCATTTAGCTCACAGTGTGCGGGCCACCTGCGGCCAGCTGTCTTGGCCAGACGTGGTTGCACAGTCGGAACACGGCTCTGCACCCTTCTCCCCCTCCTCCCGGGTTTCGTGGCAATCGCAGAGGCACCGAAAGGCGAGCAGAAACGTGCAATGCCTCTTAAAACCTAGGCTCAGAACTGACCCGCTGTCCTGGGGCGAAAGGCAAAGCTGAGAACGGGGAGATGGACGCTCCTCCTTTATGGGAAGAACTGCACAGTCCCCGTCCAGGGGCCAGTGACACAGCCTGCATGCCCCCAGCCAGGGGGCGAGGTGAATTCCACCCAAGCAGCTCTGGGGAGGTCTCCCTCGCCCCTCCCCCAATCTGCTCAGGCCTGGGAGGTGGGGGATGGATGAGATGACAGGGACCTTCAGAAGGACTCAGGGAGCCCAGCATCATGCGGACTCTGACTTTCTGTCGCCCTGCCTGTGGGTGGAATGTGGGTCCATAAGATGAGAAAGATGAAAGTTTGCACTCAACCAAAGAATTGCTTCCATCCCATGAACTGTAGTTTTCACGTCTCATATTTTCCGAAGGAACACACAACCAGAAGTGGAAAATGGAAACCTCTGCAAATTCAGGTCCCGTGCCCCCGTGACTGCGCCTGGGAAGCGAGAACGGAGAGATGAGTGATGCTGAGCCCCACCTCAGCCTGAGGCCAGCGCGTGGAGCTGGAACCTGGGAAACGACCAGACTGAGGATCACACAGAATCTCGAGAGAGGAGATTCCACCACACAGACGGGAGGTTACCTCCGGCTCGGAGTGGCCGTGAGGTTGGCTACGGCAACATCAGCGCCCGTGATTTTCCAAAAGTCTGCGTATGATACGCCCCCTTCCTAGCCCTCCAGCCCTCGGCGCCCCCCAATTAAGCAAAGCCTTGTTTTCCTTCCTGCCATAAAGCCTGGTATGTCACCGCGCCTCGTTTATGAGAGGTCCCGGAATTGGGGTTGTGTGCGGCGGCTGATGACTCCTCGCTATTACCCCCGCTCATTCTCAGTGGCATTTCAACACTTCGGTAATGAATTACGGCTGCCGTTCCTGGCACAGAGGAAAGAGGCTTACATTAATTTCCAGCGAGGGATATGATTGGCCCCCGCAACTCCCTCCCACCGCGTTAACATCGATGCCGCGTCTCGTTAAATGTCGATAAACAAGGGCATCGCTGTAACACGCCACAGATCGGCTTATTGATGCTCCGTCAGCTGTTCTCTGCTCCCCAGCCCCCGGCTTTCCAGACACACGGTGGTCAGGCACGTGGGGACCCTGGGTTTGCGGCTACCCGTTTTTGCTGGGTCTGACTCTCAGGTTGGAATAGATGGCATCAGTCTGGGTTCTCCACCCTCTGGGGTTCAGAGAGGGGGTGGGCTCCCTCCTCTTCCTCATCCTCCTCAGCTTTCTCAAGCAATGGCCCATTGGCGGTTACCAGGGCAATCCTCACCAACAGTCAGCAAGTCACACCACCAAGGACAAAACTGCCGCTAGCCCCGTCCCCTGCCCACTGTGTGTGCCGCTGGGACCCAGGAGGGCAGGCGATGGCTTAGATCAGCAGTCGCCAACCTTTGGGACCTCAAGGACCGCTATCTGAGATGGTGCCCATCATGGACAGCCAGCCCTCACTCCAAGGGTGACCTCATCTAGCCCTCTGACCACACCCAGACCTCTTCCCGAACTCCCGCGTCTCATCGCCACTGGACGTCGAATGGAGATCTCACACTTAGCCTGGCCCCAGTCAGACTCCTCCCTCCGACCTGCTCCTCCACAGCCTTTCCCGTCTCAGTCAGTGGCAGCTCCTCTTCGCCAGGTATTCAAACCAAAAACCTGGTGTCCTCCTTGCTTCCTCTTTCTTTTATCCCCACGTTCAGCCATCAGCCAATCTTACTGGCTCCACCTTCAAAATATTCCCGGAATCTAACCCTGCTTGGGACCTCGGTCCTCTCTAGTCCAAGCCTCCAGACTCCTATGTGGTCTTACTGGGTCTGCCCTGCAGTACCCCCCTCCCCCCTTCCCCCTCCCCCTTCTAGCAGCCAGAGTGGTCCTTTCCAAACGTGTGTCAGATCCCGTCACACTCCTGCCCAAACCCTCACTCGGCAAAAAGCCCCTGTCCTCACATTGGCCATAGGCCATACGAAGCCTGGCTCCCGGCTCTCTGGACTCACCTGTCCCCTCGTTGCTCACTTTGTTCTGGCTGTGCCAGCCTCATGCTTTTCCTCACGGCTGCTAGGCACACTCCTACCTCAAGGCCTTTGCAATTGCCGTTCCCTCTGCAAGCAATGCTTCCCCCCCACCCCCGAGCTTACCCCTTCCACTCCAGTAGGCCTTCTCACCAAGGCCTTCCCTGACACTGCTCCCTCCGCCCCCAGCACTGACACTCCCTAGGTCGTCTTTGCCATATTTACCACCATCATACGTTACTTCTACAGGAGTCTGTCTTCTCTACCACCATGTTAGGTTCCATCAATCAGAGAAGATGTTTGTTTTCCCGGGGGGACCTGTTTGTCCATTGCTAGTTCCAGCATACAGCAGGGACACGAGGGCTATGAATGAATGAATGAACGAACGAACGAGTGCCATTACCCCTCTCAATCCCAGCTGGGACCTCAGGTAACCATGGCGGTCTGATGGCAGGCAAGCCCACGAGAGGGGTCCAGTTCCCTTCTCCTGACAGCTGTTCCCTTAGGGCAGAATATTCTTCTCTCGCTTCCTCAAACTCCAGCTCATCCCTGAGGGGTCAACTTAAATATCGCTTCTTCCGCGGAGGGGACTAAATTAGGCTCCTTGCTAAATGCTGCTCTCGCCCTGGTATTTCCTTTTGCGGCACTTTGCGCGTTCAGCGTCGTGTGATAAATTATTCAGAGCTGTTGTTTAATGTCCACTTTCCCCTATTAGGCTGCGAGCATCGCCGGGCGGGCCTGCATTAGTCTCTGCCCGCTGTCGGGTCCTGGCCCGCAGCACGTGGCTCGGCACTCGTGTGCGCTCAGCTAGTGACAGTTGACAGTTGAGAGAAATGGAGTTGAAGGTGTGCAGTGAAAGCTAGGGGGGGCCTTGCTATGGTGACACAGGGCAGACCCTCACAAATAGCTACTGGCTTATTCCAATCAGAGAGGGACATCATTCCAGACAGAGAACAAGGCCAAGTTCACCTGAGCGGTGAGGGGTAGCTTGTTGTTACCTTACGGGTTCGGTTTGCTAACCCAGCTCTCAGGAGGCCCCTCACCCACCGTCGGGATGGAGAACCCACTCACTGAAAACCCCACACAACGTTAGAGCCAGAGGAGACTGTTCGATCCCGTGCTCTCATCTCACAGAAGAGGAAACGGAGGCTCGGCGAGTGGAAATGACTTGCCTGAGATCACAAAAATAATTATGACAGAACGGAGCTGAAAACCCAGAAATCTGGTGTGAAGACATCATCTTTTCACTACGTCACAGTGGTGCTTCTTCCCTGCCAACCCCCCCCCAAAAAAAAAAATAAATAAATAAAACTCCTTTTTTATAAAAGCTCAACATTGACATTAAGAAACGAAAGAGTGTCTCAAAAAGTGAACTGGACAAGATGTGGAGAAAAGGAAACCCTGCACACTGCAGGGAGTGTAAACTGGTACAGCTACTGTAAATTTATTTTCTCGTCATTACAGTTTTTAATGACATTTTCTTTTCTCTAGCTTACCGTATTTTCTGGCGTATAAGACGACCCCCTAATTTTACAGTTAAAACATAGGTTTAGGCCTATATTCGCTGTATAAGACTACCCCCCACTTCCGAGGCAACACCAGTTCTTTTTTTAATAGACCACCTCTCTAACTCAGCCAATCCGAGCAGGCTTTTTATGCATGCAAATTATACATGTTCTGTACCCGAAGCTACACTGTGTTCTAGTAAAAAAGCCTGCTCAGATTGGCCAGAGTCAGAGAGGCAGTCTATTAAAAAAAGAACTGGTGTTGCCTCGGAAGTGGGGGGTAGTCTTATACAGCGAATATAAGCCTAAACCTATGTTTTAACTGTAAAATTAGGGGTCGTTTTATACGCCGGAAAATACGGTACTTGCTTGTAAGACTACAGCATATCTTATATAATAAAAGGCCAATATGCAAATCGACCGAATGGCAGAACGACCAATCGCCATGATGAACACTGACCATCAGGGGGCAGACACTCAATGCAGGAGCTGCCTCCGGTGGTCAGTGCACTCCCACAGCGCCATGGGTGTCCCAATCTCCTGAGCGCTCCCAGACTGCGAGAGGATGCAGGCCAGGCTGAGGGACACCCCCACGCCCCGAGTGCACGAATTCCATGCACCGGGCCTCTAGTAATACATATAACATACAAAATGTTATTTGTTATGTCATTGGTATTTATGCCATTGGTAATTTATGTCATTGGTAAGAATTTTGTTATTTGTCATTTATGTCATTGGTAAGAATTTTGATCATATTAAGTTTTTGGGGAGTCCAAAGTTATACCGGATTTCTGGCTGTGCAGGATTGGGTGCCCCTAACCCCCATGTTGTTCAAGGGTGGTAGATTTGGGGCGAGTAGTAACAGGTCGGGGCGCTGCATGATGGAGCCTCTGCAGGCATCTTCAGTCCAAGCTCACACTGTTGTCCCCTCCCCATTGCACTCTAGACACGATCTTCCTCCTGCTCCTCCTCACGCCGAGAGCGCTGCTTCCTCAGGGCCTTTGCACAAGCCGCTCCCACTGGTCGGGGAGCTCTTTGCCCCCAGCGAAGAGGAGCCACCTGCCTGCTGCAGCCACAGCACAAACTGGGAAGGAGGCACAGAAAGGCTGTTGGCGGGGAAGAAGCAGTAGCAGTGATTTGAGCTTCTGGGAGCCCCGCCTCCTGGCTGATCATTTTCCTTGGAGGCCATATAGATGTTGCCATATTTTGCCAAGGAGGTGATAAGTAATATGAGCAAAAGATAACTCATTCTCATTCTCTCTCCCCCACCTCTTTCTCTCTCTCTCTCTCTCTCTCTCTCTCTCTCTCTCTCTCTCTCTCTCTCTCAGCTCTGCTGTGGGCAGGAGGGGATGCTCTGTGCAGAGTACGGTCTCGCTGCATCCTGGCTGCAGGTCCAATCTCAGTGGGGCTTTAGCTTGGCACTCGAGACACTGAAACAGAGCGGTGAAGAGACACCGCAGCTTCCTGCATTCTGAAGGACAGTGAAGACAGACCTTGGCCCCAAATCGGATTGTCCCTGATCTAAAACTAAAAGGGACGTGAGCCCGAACATTCTGGAAGGACGGCGCAGGGTGCGATCTCTTTCCTTTTCACCTCGTGGCTGGGAGCAGACGTTTCCACGATTTCCCCGACGGGATTTATTTACCGCCTTTAAGAAAAAGTTGCACTTTGCATGAAGGTTTGCAAATGCCAGGCACACGGCCTGCCGGGTGCCCGGCCAAACCTCTTGTGGTTAGCCTAGAAATGAGATCATTTCGCAGTAAGAAGGAGGTCAGGTTGCAAAGGGGGGAATTTGTTTGGCGGCATCAATATGTAGGCTGCTGTGAAACCACAGGACAAAACCACGTTGGCCGGTAAGAGCAGCAGGCCCTGGGCACGGACGAGAACACAGACCTAACGCATCCATTCCCATCTCCCCGCCCCCACGCGACTCTCCGATGTGCTTCCGCATCCAGCTTCTTAGACGTGATTGGAATTCCCTCTTGCAAGACAGGTGGGCCATAAGAAACGTGTGAAAGGAGCTCATGCCCTCTCCTGAATTAAAAACGTGCACACAGGAGAGGGTCAAGCCCATTTCTCCTAAATCACCCTCTTTGCGGAGCCAACGTGAGAAAGGAGGGCTTTTCCTGTGCCGGCCACGCTCTCAGAGGAGGAGCCCTGCCCCCCTCTCCCTCTCTGGCCCGATCAGGAGTGAGGGAGCACCTGCTCTGTGCCCAGGGCAGAGCCCAGTGTCCCAGGAGCGCAGAGAGCCCACCTGGCCCGTTCCCTGACCCGAGGGCATCCGGATCCTTGTTGGAGAGACGGGTGGGAAGGACACGATCAGAGAGCAAGGCCGGGTGTTGGTGCGTGAAAACGAGAGGGAACCTGACGGAGCCAGAGCCCCAGGGGGCGCGCGGCGGCCGAGGGGGAGAGAGGGCTCCGCGGGCCAGGCGTGCTGAGGAGGCTCGGCAAAGAGGCAGGGCTGACGGTGGGATCATTTCCTTTCCATCTCCATCTGCACTGACTTCTCTTTTGTCTCCGATGAAACTCTACCAAGCTTCATGCCAAGGGAAGCACACTCCATTCAAACGCTGGGCTTCCCGAGGTCTACCAGAAGGCTTTGCGGATGCTGCTGAAACGCCTGGGCTCTTGGTCCTCTGGGAGGCAGAGTTAGCGAGGGCTGCCCCTGCAGGCAGAGCGCTAGCACGGCACCCACTGCACCAAGGGGCTCTGCTAGGCACCCGCCAGCCCGGGGATTAAGTGCCAGCCGTTACTTCAGCTTGCATAACAAATGTAAGTCCTCAGAGCCTCACTTTCTCACCTGTGAAATGGGCATAATAACAGCGCCTGTTTCCTAGGTGTGCTGTGAGGACTAAACACAGTGAGTGCTTTAGGTGCATGTGGAAAAGGAGTATTTGACACACAGTCGGTGCTCCGTATCTATTCCTCTTCCTTCCGTTTGGAATTCTAAAATGCAAATCCCTTAGCAACAGGGTGTCCTAGCGCCCAGAATGTAAACAAACAAATAAGCAAATAGGATATCAAGAGCTCATAGACTGTACCCACATGTGGATGGTCACCCCAAACCCTGTGGCTTCCCTCTTCAGTGGGTCCTCTGGAAAGGACAGAGATACAAGGACCCCCCCTGCTCCTGTTGTCACCCGTTTGCCAATTCTGGCCTCTTCGTGGGAAGGGTACTCAAATGAACCACCAAGTACATTCTCCCATCTCTTCTGTTGTTTGTTTGTTTGTTTGGAAGCTAAAAGGAAGTGACGGGCTTAGCGCACATTTCCGATCCATAAAAGACAAGTTAATTATCCCCAAGCAGAAGCTGACCTTTAGCTGGCCCCAGCCTCTGTGCCCGAGCCGCAGCTGCACCTGCTTTGAAGATGACAATATCCACTCGCTAAAGACTAATAATTAGTCACCAAAGTGGATAAAGAATGCGGAGCGAAGTGAACCTGCAATTACTGTACTTGTGTGCACCCCCTGCACCCCGGAGAGCCAATTACCGGGCGCATTACCATAATTGGACTGACACGCGAACGGGTCCTCCGTTCTTTGAAAGTGTCACCGTCCCCTTTCCTTGCCTTTACACCCCGAGCCTGTGGCCCCGTTGGCATGGTGACTGATGGGTAGGGCTGGCTTACGATGCCAAAGCTAGGAGTCCTTGGAGAGTGCAGGGGGCTTACCAGATGGCCCGTGTGCAGGCCGAGCGTAGGCACAGAGGATTCTGGGATGAAGGTCATTGCTGCCCCACCACCCACTTCTCCCTCCCTCGGCTTCATTTTTATGGGAAGAAGACACAGTATGCAAGTGGCTGCATGGACCAACAGCTACTTCGACTCCACTCAGCATAGGCCTGAGCTTTGAGAGACAGGCGTGTGGCCTGATTGACGGGGCTGCTCGGAGAAGGATGCTCCCAAACTTACAAGCTGTCCCTGGAAATGAGGCGTGGCCGGCCCTGGGCCACCAGCGGACTGGGACAGAGCGTGGACAGGGGCCGGGGAGGCATCAGGGGGACTCGGGCTGCCGCCTGCACTAGCCAGGCCTCCTCCTTCAGCCGCCTTCACCCAGGCCCTGCGGCCTCAGTGCCATTTTTCATGAGGTGATCAGTGTCCTATCGATCGCGAGAAGACAGCTGTGTACCAGCACCAGCTGTGCGTTGGCAAGAAAGCAGGTTTCCAGAGCAAAAGTCAGCTTTTAATTTTTTTCCCCTGCCCTCCCTTTCCATCTGATTTCTTTCTCCACTGAGTAGCAAGAGCCTTTTTCTTTTCTTTTCTTTTCTTTTCTTTTCTTTTCTTTTCTTTTCTTTTCTTTTCTTTTCTTTTCTTTTACAAGTCACTGCAAACTTCCCAGGGAAGAGGTTGAGGTGCGAGAACTGGGAGCAGGGATGTGGTGGAGGGAACCCTGTGTCCAGCAACCTGCCGGGGTCTCTGTGTTGTTCAGGTCCCGGGCACCCTACACCAAGTTTGCTGTAGATGGTGTCTCCTGCAGCTCCAGAGAGGACACAGCAAATGGGGGCCATGCAGTTGGGCACAGTGGTGACCCTGATGATTCACACACACACACATACACTCACACACACACACACACACACACACACACTGTGCTCTGGACCGTATGGGCATTTCTGCAGTTCATGCATGAAACAGCCCACAGGGACAACTTCTGCTCCAATAAGCACCACGGCGTACCTGCCCGGCCCCGTCGTAAGCGCACGCACAGCCATGCTCCCTGGTTACCGCTGCCATCACAGTATCACTCCCCGGGAGTGCCAGCACTCCAGAATTACAGCACCGCGGAGCCTGAGAGGAGGCCGTCATTACATTATGGTAGCAGATGTTATTATGCTGTGCTAGGGGATGTGACTATGTTAGGCCAGGGGATGTTACTATGTTGTGTTAGCAGATGTTATTATGCTGTGTTAATGGATGTTACTATGTTGTGTTAGTGGATGTTACCGTGTTGTGTGAGTGGATGTTACTATACCAGTGAAGGCTACCATGTTACCACAGCATGTTACTACACTCCACGGTGAACGTTGCTATGTTACTATCATATGCCACTTAATTCTCTATGGTGGATGACACTCTCTTGCACATGTGTCAAACACAAGGCCCATGGGCCAAATCCAGCCCGCCAGGCCTTTCAATGTGGCCCGCACCGCGCTGTCATCACTGCACTCCGCTGTCAGTTTATGACATTGTCAGTTTATGACTGTTCAATAAACCATTCGGCCCGCGATTTAGGCTGGATTTTAGATTTTGGCCCCTTCTCTGATTGAGTTCGACACCCCTATTAGTGGATCAATTGAGTCAGCGTTCAATCTCCTGAACTCCAAAACCCAGTGGAAAGAAAAGGGGGAATGTATTCTTGTCTCGTCAGATGTCTTGTCCTCCCTCTCTGTACTAGTCACAGAGACTTAGACAGAAAGCTACACACATACATACAACAGGACAAATACAGCCGCCAGCACAGAAAGACATGCAACCCCACAGGCAGCCAGCCGCTGTCCGCAGGTGCACCCAAGGCACCGACAGACCCAGGCAACACCAGACGGCACACACTGTGTCGCACGAAACGCATCCATCCTCCATAGCATACTCATGCCAAAGGAAGCCACAGGGACCCATGCACGTGTACCATGTTCTGGGGCTGTACATGTGACCTGGAGCAGGCCCGAATGAAGCCTGCGCCGTTCCTTTACTGAGCTCTGCAGTAGGCGTTCCCTTCTGGGTGGCCAACCCTTCACTGCAGGGAACAGGCAGGCCAGCTGAATGCTTTTGTAGTGTGATTCACAGGGCTCTGCCTGGCACCTCACCCCCGCCGCACCATCCCCACTCCTCGCTCCTCTCTGCCCATCACACGCCCTTGAAGAGGTCAAGGGCACCTCCCCCGAGAGGCTGCGCACAGCTGCCAGCACCAGGGGCAGAGGGATTTCGGACACAGCACTCCCTTCGCCTGGATTTCAGAGAGGAGGCAGGTCCAGGTGCTCTGACTCCGCTCCCAGAGAAGGAAGGCAGAATTGGCTTCCGGTGGCCGAAGGCAATTTATTCCAGCCCTAAAGGAGAAGTGCTGGGAACACCCGTGTTGGAGGGGGGCGTCTCAGTGGGATCTGACCTCACGGAGCCTGATTGCGTTGTTTCCAGTTTATCCCTAACCCGGCCTTAGTGGCCAAAAACGAGGCTCTGGAGGCGGGTCCCAGGAACTGCCAGAGGGCCGTGTGGCTTCCCCAGCCCAGGCTGAGGAGGGCTGGTGTGGCCTGAGCCAGGGTTTGGGGGGAGAAAAGGGGGGTTCAGGGAAGAGATGGAGGTCCCACCGCTGTCATTTAAAAATCCCTGCACATGTTTGTGCTTCGATATTGACTGTTTGGCCTGAAGTGACTCCCAGGCGGGGGGCTGCTGAGGGGAGAAACGGAAGCGTCTCGGAGCGGGCAGATCCGGGAAAGGCTTCGATCATCCCCAGGGCAGACAACGTGTGTTCTCTCCCATCTCCCCGCTGCCTCCGCCTCCCGAGAGGCTGCTGCAGGGAGACAAATGGTCCCCATTAATTCCACCAGGTAACGAGCCAGTTGGTGCCATCATTAATTACACTAATTAAAACACTCTGGCCTTTGAGGCTGGCACCCACTTCCGAGACACCTCCACTTCACTTCCCGCTGTCTCTGCCTGGGGTGACTGGTTGGCCAGCACAGGCCCCGAGATCCTGCAGAAAGCAAGCCAGGCCCCGCCAGCTAACCGGAAGCATTGGTCCTCTACCTCACTCACTCATTCACTCATTCATTCATTTATTCATCCAACGAAGAAGTGAGGAGCATCTACTGCCCTGGGTTCTGGGGACATGGAAATAAGACCCAGGAGTTCCCATGGCATCGAAGAGACAGACGAAAACCCCAACCAGCACCAAGCGCCAAGCAGGCTCTATGGTGCCCGGGGCTTAACCATTTCTAAAGCACGTTTGCAAATCTTCAAACCCTGCGAGGAAGGCGCTCCCGTCCCATTTTGCAGATGAGAAAATGGAGGCTGAGGGCCATTCCGAGGCTCGCTGCCCAAGGAGCATAGGGCTGGGATGTGAGCCCACACTCTGGCTCCGGCTCTTCCCTCTCTGGCCAGGGGAGCAGGAGGAGCTGTCTGGAGCCAATGCCGACTGGTCTCAGGGAAGTTTGTCCGAGGGGGTCACAGGGGACTGGAGCTGCAGCTGATGAGCAGGTGGAATGGGCGCGGTAAAAGGGCGTCTCGGGGTGAGGGTGGCATGGACAAGGCTGGGCGGGAGAGGGGCACCGCCCGCGATCGGCATGAGGCAGAACGGAGGCCAATCTAAAACATCCTCTGATCCCAACAGGCAAGCGAGGTGATTCTGGACTATTTCTTTGGGGCCAAACGGAAAAATGGAGACGGCTCAGCCAAGCCCAGATGAAGTTTATCCTCCGCAGCTGTCGCGCTGTCAGGGCTGCGCGGCGGGAGGTTTCATTGTTCAGACCTCTTTTTCCATCGTCCACTCCATCATCCTGCCCGCCGCCTTTCCGTAAACCAAACACGCCTTCCCTGTCTAAACACTGGGCTCCAGGCCCCTCTCTCGGTGGGGCGGCCGGCCTCCTCCATTGCCAGCGCCGCACGCGCCCTGCGTGGGGTTCAGGCCCAGCTCCAGCCTGCCCCGGCCCTGCCTCCTGGGTGTGTGCGGCCTGGCCCCCGGCCCCGTGGTACAAAAAGGCCTCTTGCCTTGCTCAGCCAAGGGGGTGGTGGGGAGAGAGAGAGGCAGAGAGGGAGGGAGAGATAGGGAATCAGTGTGTGTGTGTGTGTGTGTGTGTGTGTGTGTGTGTGTGTGTGTTGCAGGGTGAGCTTCAGAGCTTCAGGAAGCAGCCCTTGGCAGAAACAGTTTGGCTCAGTGGATAGAGCGTCGGCCTGTGGACTAAAAGGTCCCAGGTTCGATTCTGGTCAAGGGCATGTACCTTGGTTGCGGGCACATCCCCAGCAGGAGGTGTGCAGGAGGCAGTTGATTGATGATTCTCTCTCATTGATGTTTCTAACTCTCTACCCCTCTCTCTTCCTCTCTGTGAAAAAACCAATAAAAATATATACTAAAAAAATAAAAAAAATTAAAAGCAGCAGCAGCAGCCCTTGCATGTAATTATCCCTCCAAACTTCTGCCCCTGCCCTGACAGTGCCCACATGACCTCCTTGCTTCTGGGGCGAGCTGGACACCTGGCCCGTTCTGCCCGTGCCCGGCCCACAGCGGCGTCTCAGAGGGGCCCAGCGCCCTCACTGCCTCCGCCGGCACCTCAGCCAGCAGGGCCGCTGTTCACAGGCAGCCTGGGGGGCGTGGGCACACGGACCGGGTCCGAGCTGTTCGTATTGAACGGTGCCTCCCAGCCTCCCGAAATCATGTCCCCCACCGTCAGCCACCACTGCCGCCAGATGCACGTCTGCTTAATTACCGTTCATCAAGCGCTCGCCTATTAATAAAGCCTAATTAATCCAGTCACTCCGCCCCGCGACGCCAGCAGAGACGCAGGGCCCGTCGGCCACCTCGGCAGCAGCCTGAGCAGAAAGGGGCGGAGGGAGGCCTCGCCCGGATATAGCCTCCCCGCACCAGGGGGCTCCAAGGGCGGCTCCTCCTCAGAGCCCGGCTGGTGCCTGCCCCGTCCCATCCCCCGCCCCGTCCCATCCCCCGCCCCCTCCCATCACTGCCCCGTCCCATCCCCGGCCCTGTCCCATCCCTGGCACACGCAGCTGGGTTACTGCGCCCTCGCTGCCCCCCTAAAGGACTGGGAGCTTCTGTGAGGACAGGTGTGTTTATTGGTCTCTGTCACCATCCGGCCCTCCCTCCCTGGCCCACCCTGCGGGCTCAGGCTCAGGATGGCAGGGTGTGCGCCTGCGTGAGCATGGCGGGGCCGGGGCTGAGGCTGTGGGGGACCTGATGGCACCTCCTGTGGGGAGCGGGGTTGGGTGGCGGAGGGAGCACCAGCTTGAAGCCACGGGACCTGGACCGCAGGCCCGGCACCGCCATTTCCCAGCTGTGTGGCTTCGGACAGGTTCCTGGACCTTCCGGAGCCGGGGGTCATCACTGGCAAGTGAGGACAGCCCTGCCTGCACTGCATGCGCTGTGAGGGCGACAACGTAGCTCAGAAAATAGACGGCTGGCTGCGCACAGGGAAAAGCCTCGCGCCGGAAGTATTCGGTTGGACACGTTTCCGTAAACGGAACGCATTTCTGCAGCCAGCATCCCGAGTGAGAACAAACAAGCACCATGTCCCGGAGGGGCTCCAGGCCGGGCTCAGCACAGCGCCTGGCCCTCACGCTGCAGACGCGCAGCGACTCCTGCTCCTCTCTCTCCCCGGCTCACACACAGCCTGGCTCTGCCTCCACCCCGCGGCCCCTGCCGGACACAGCCAGCGGCACCCCACCTGGGGCGAGCGCCTCACACCCGCCTGCCCTCCGTCAGCGTCAGTCCCGGAACAGGGCCGGCGTCCGGTGGCTCCTCCGAGCTCTGGGGGAAGGGGCTGAGCCAAACTCCCAGAGCGGAGGGAGCCTGCAGGCCATCACTCTGAGCTCTGACACCAGGGCTGTGCAGCTCGGCCTGCGGCTTCGGCCCCGTCTGCACACGGTCACAGGACACACCCGGAACCGTGAACTGTCAGAGCGTGAGGAGCGTCTTAGGGGTCACTTAGCGATTTGGTCCCTCACTATTTCATTTTATTTTATAAATACGTTTTTATTAATTTCAGAGAAGGGAGAGGGAGACAGAAACATCAATGATAAGAGAGAATCATGGATAGGCTGCCTCCTGCATATTCCACACTGGGGATCGAACTCACAACCTGGGCATATGCCCCGATCGGGAATTGAACCCTGACCTCCTGGTTCATAGGTTGACACTCAACCACTGACCATGCCTGCTGGGCTCGGCCCCTCACTTAGAGGAAAGACCTGAGGCTCAGAGAGGGCAGACTTGCCCCAAATCACCCAGCAGGGAGTGAGGCAGACACAGGAGCCAGGTCTCTGCTGCTCTGCCCTCTTCCTCCCTCTTGCTCACTGGGCCTTGGAGGCAGTCTCATCCCCAGGGCGGCTCGCTGCTGGGACTGCGGCTGCCCTGTCGGCTGCTGGACAGGTCTCCCCACCAGCACCTCGTGCCCTGGCACGGGTGAAATCTGCTTCTGCATCTCTTCCCCTAAGACCCCAGCCTCTGCGCCCACCACCCCACTTCCCCCCACCCCACCCCTGAGCACAGAGAACGAATGTCTCCACCCACAGGAAACAGCCTTTCGGACGGTGGATGGTCATCTCGGTCCTCCCAGCCTTCTTCCCTCTGAGCAAAGTACAGTTTCCCTCTGCCTCCTGGGCCACTCGTTTTTAGAGTCCTACCCAGCAGGCACCCCCGGACTGGCTCTCCTCCTGCATGTGGCCATTGCCAAGGGCTAGTCACTCCTTCAGAAAGGTCTGGGTTTTGGCATGACATCCATGTGCCACCCCTCTCCCCGCACCCCCACCCCCAAATGCCACAAAGGCCAAAGTCTATTAATAGCCTTGAGGCACACATGTCTCCGTTTTCAACAGAGTTTGCTGCTTGACCTTTTGAGTCAAAAGGTCGCCTGCGCTCACGTTTGGAAAACCACGAAGCCCTGTGCAAATGGAAAAGGTATATCTCAGCACCCGGGCTGACACTCACGCCCTTTGGGACAGGCTAGGAGAGTGCGGGTGTTAGCTCCACTAGGAAGAACGAAGTTCTACACGCAGCCCTCCCAACCAAGGCAGGCTGCCTGGAGGAGGAGGAAATGAGTGGGGCAGAGGGCCTGGCCCGTGTGAAGCGAGCTGTTTGCGTTTCACGGCGGTGAGAGAGTTGTGTGTTGGGGAAAGACTTCTGTGCGGTGCCAACTGGTTGGGATTCACTTATTGCTCAATAAATCCTCGAGAATTAATACAGCGATGATCCTCCTGCCTTCCCCATGTACATGAATCCAGTAATCACTGTAATTATTATAAAGTTCTAATAAAACACGATGTGCTCTGCTGCGAACTCAGTGGCAATAAGGATGAAGTATGGGGACTTCCCATCTCGGCATTCATCATTTCCCCCTTAATTATAAAACCATTCCCCAGGCCGAAAGCAGGAGGGAGAGGCCTCCTTCTGCCCCGATGGGGGTTCCTTCACTGTCACTGCTTGGTTTGATGGTCCCAGCCTTCCAGCCTGGGGAGGCGGGGGAGGGGGCCATCTCAGCCCGGGAGCCCCCGTCACCGTCACCTCGGGGACTGAGTCAGAGGTCAAGTAAGGGGAGATGGATTCCAACCCCTCCCCCACCCCTTCCATTCCGCCTGCCCTTAGGAACTACAGTCCTTTCCCTCCCAGGCCATGGCTGATTGGACGAGGGTGGACATCTGCACCCCGGGGGGGGGGGGCAAATATAGGGCAGAGGCTGAGGGGTAGGGTTCTGGAATGGAGGACCTGGCAGGGCTGGGCAGCGGCTACCTGCCAAGTATGCAGGTCAGTAGGGAGCATAGACGCAACCCTTCCCCACTCCGTTCTCCCCCTCAACCCTGGGCTCGGGTCCTGCAGGTCCCAGCATCTTCCCTGCCTCCTGTGGGCGCAGCTCCACTCCGTTCCCCACGCTCACTCTCCTCTCCTGCACTTATTATAAACCAGATTCTTTTGCATGGCAAGCTAGGCTCTCTGGGAGGTGGCCTCCGTGATGGCGTTGAACTTGAGGGATGTACAGTGAGGGCCCTTGGGTCCACACTGGCGGGAGGAGGGGCAGCAAGCAGGAGCAGGCAGAGGGACGTGCCGCTGTCACGCAGGAGGCTCGGGAGCTGAGAGGTGCTACGTGGGCTGACCTGGTGGGCTTTTCTATCGCTGGGACCACCCTCTGGAGAGCACGGCGTTGGGCTCGGCAGCCCTTGGCATCTAAGCGTGAGCGTGAGCGCCCCTGGTTTTCTCAGAGCCCTGGCTCAGGTCTGCATTTAGTCTGAAACTTTTTTAAATCTCAGGAGCTAAGTATAAACCTAAAAGTACAAAGAAAACCCCTAATTTGAGGGAATAATTAAAACTGTGGTTTCCTTTTACAGCGATTGTTTGAAGCTCTTTGCTCTGGGCGCTCTTTCAAGTGCCCCATCTTCAGGAGCCTCCTTTCTGGCCTCCGGCCAAGGCCAAGGCCAAGGCCAAGGCGGAGAGGATGGGGGCCCTTCCAACTCGCTGCCCTCGGGCTGGCCCTGGGGCCTCCCTCCTACTCCTTCCTCCCTCTCGGAGCCCCTGCAGTATGAAACCTACAGCGCAGGGAATATTCTCTCTCTCCCCCCGCCCCCCTCCGCTCTTCCTCCCCTGGCAGTTGGAGTCAATAAGGATTATACTCAAACTCCGAGTGTTCCCAGTGCTTATTGGAAAAAGGGGGATGGAGAAAATCCTCTTTCCTTCCTCCCCACCTTCAAAGCTGATGAGAAATCGGCCAAGCCGTGTCCGGGAGCTCCCAGCCACCTTTCTCCTCCCTGTTCTCGGGGCCCTGCTGCCTCTGGGTTTAAATCTGGACTCGGAGGTGCCTCTGCACAGCTTTCTGGCTACTTCCCAGCCCCGTCAACCTTGAGGCTGATGGAGGAGTCTGTCAGACGCTGTCCCAAGGGGAGTGTCCATAGGCAGGTGGCACCCTCTCGAGTACTGGACAGGCGAGAACAGAGGCGGAGCCGGGGCAGGACTAGGCAAGGCCAGCCGGGGCTGCAGCCTCCCCGGAGAAAGGGCCACCCCCCCCCCCGGACTCCTCCCGGGCCCCCTGCTCACCCACAGCCCCAGGCAGGCCAGGCTCGCTCAGCAGGTCTTACGGCTCACACGTGCGCATGTGCACACACAACGTACATAACTCCAAAACCGCTGGGGAGCGGTAGCTTTCCCCCGAAGGTTTGATGGAGACCGAGGGGATGACCTTGTGCACCAGGTGCCCAAACCTAGACCATCACCTTTGACCGTCCCCAAATTTCCTCCCCTGTGGCACCTCCTTTCTCTTTTTTGCTCGTTTTCATCCTTGCTCAAACCCATCTCCTCACAGCTCCCTCAGGTCCATAGGTCTCTAGTCCCCTTCCCACACAAACCTCTCCAAACCAGTTAAGACAGCCCGACCAGCAAGGCCAACGGGAGCCCAAGAGGAGGCAGCACAGAGCCCGAGGTGTGACCTTGAGGAGCTGAACTCTCTCCTGCCGACCAGGAGGCAGTGTCCCGGCTGCTCCCCGAGGCCCTGCCTCTCCATCCGGGAACGGTCTCTCCACCGAGATCCAGACACGGAACGCTGAGTTCCACCGCCGATGTGTGCTGGGATCTGGGGTCACCACAGGCACTGGGGCGTTTCACCTTATATCCCCCTGACTTCGCCTCGGGAGCCAGTGAGGAACACGGGGCCGCTCAGCAGGTACCTGCAGGAGGCGGGAGCAGACAGAGCCGGCGCCGAGGATCCTGCCGCAGGAGGAGCTGGACGGGGAAGGCGGGGCGGTGCGGGGCCAGCGAGGCCGCGGGAGAGACGAGAGGGTCGGGTCACACCATCTCCGCGCACGCTGCCGCCACAGCGGGGACCAGAGACGGGCTTCTCCCGCGGCAGGGCCTGTGAGAGGGAGATAGCTGGATTAGCCTCGGGCCTGTCAGCCCGGTCCCTGACGTGCATGCCAATGAAGGCGGGATGAAATCTCTCCTCCGGGCCTCTGCTCCCCGTGGCTCCCGTGCAGGCTCGGGCCCACGTGAGCCCGTGGCTGGACCGCTCCAGGCTGAGCTGCTCTGTGCTCGCACCTGCACGTGACACACATTTCCGCAGGCCCAGTGCTCGCTCTCCCGGGAGCGTGCTCACGCTGCTGTGGATGGAGCCCGTGGTGGACGGGCTGTCTTCCCCATCGGACCGGGTGGTCCCGGCGGCAGAGGGGAGGAGAGGGACCGAGGGCCGGGCGGCTCTGTGCTGGATGCCTCTCCCACAGCCCCCGGCCCCAAGCCCCCATCTGCACTGCTGGGTCTGCAGGTCTCCAGGACGACAATGCCACTCCTCTGGGCTGCAGGGCTGAGGAAAAGGGCAGAATCCAGGGCTTTGGAGCTGCCTGCGTCCTGTTCCTTCCACAGAGTCACCTCTGCTTCCCCAGGCCCAGGGCCATCTCTCCCTTCTCTCCCTTCTCCGCAGGGAGTCAGGGTCAACACCTACCCTGTTTCCCTGAAAATAAGACAGTGTCTTATATTAATTTTTCTCCCAAAGTTGCGCTAGGTCTTATTTTCAGGGGATGTCTTCTCTTTCCATGTGCTAGGCCTTGTTTTCAGAGGATATCTTATTTTCGGGGAAACACGGTAGTACGGTTCTTTGGGGGTCTTTAATAAAAGGCCGTTGTGTGCAAACAGTAGGGTCAGCCTCCCATTCCCAGGTGCCTGAGGCTGAGCTGCTCTCTCAGGGGGCTTGGGGCTGTCCCAGTGGACACACCAGCCTGCAGGGACCGAAGCAAAGGAAGCTCCCATTAGGGTGTCTGCCATTCCCAGGCCATCTCAGCACAGGTCCCCACGGCAGATGCGGGTGGGAAATGCATGCAGAAGGAGCCAGGTGGAAGGATAGGGTGTGGGCAGAGAGCTGCCAAGCCCGGAGGCCAAAGGCGGTGGTAGGCTCAGTCCGTGGGCCTGCCTTCTCGTCCCAGCTGCGCCCCCGGGGGTCTTCAGCTCTCCTTTGGAAAAAGAGGCAGGGAGGCCCTCATCGCTAATCCTGTGGGGACACAGAGCAAGGCTGAGGCCACGGGGAGGAGCAGGGATCTCTGGGGTTTGGTCCCGGAGGTGACGGGACCTCCCCTGGGCAGGACCCAGCCCTCGGAGCACCAGGGGTGGGCGTCTGAAGACGGGGAACCCAGCGCTGAGGAGGGAGGACTCTCTTCGTGTGGAATTCCCCGCCTCCGTTCGGAGTTTGCAGACGGCTGGGATGTGACACGCGCCACTTACAGCGGGGCCGACAGTGATGGACAGTGTTAATATTACGCTCTAAGTGGCTTCTGTATGTTATCCAAAAATGAGGAATAAAAATGAGCAAATTCATTTCTTCCTTTAAAAAAAATGGGTGGTTTGTAAAAAATGATGATTCCGAGCTCAAAGTCAGAGAAGGGATCTGACACCGGCGGCCTGAGCAGCCTTCTCACGTGGGGGAGCCTGAGTGTTTGTCCTCATTCGTCTCAGATGAGCCAGGAGATCCCCGAAGGCCCTGCAGAGCCTCCTCTGCCCCCCACACACACCTCGCCCACCCCAGCGGAGCCAGACTTGGGGCTCCCACCAGGTGCTCCCTGTTTTTCTGACTAAGACAGAGGTCTATGGGGCAGGCTGCCTGGATTTGAATTTTCTCTCCATCACTTACTGGCTGTGGGAGTGTACGCCTCAGTTTTCCCATCTGTAAAATGGGATAATAGTATCTACCTCTTAATGTTGTGATGAGGATTAAGTGGCTTAATATATGTAAATTACCTAGTCATACATATGCCTGGAACATTATACATACTCCATAAACGTTGTTGTTATGAATTTTACCATTATCCCTGAGCAGGCCTATTTCCCAGACTAATTCATGGGTGTAGATAAACACAGATAAACAAATCAGTATGCACGCCCATAGAAGGCGGTGGGAAGAGGATGCAATGAGACAAATTATTTTTTGATGCAGGGAGAAAAATCCTCTATCTTCCCAAGGCATTGCAGCTCCTCGGACAAGGCTCTGACTTCCGCCCTGTTGTCTCCTGGGCACAGGGCAGTGTGACCCATGCTGTGACCGGCTGTGACCGGCTGTGACCGGCCGGCGGCAGGCTGTGGAGTTGCACTTGGAGCTGACCCTTGCAGAGTTCAAGCTCTCCCACTTTGCAAGTTTGAGTGAACTGAATCGAGTGCACCTGATTGATCAATCAGGGATTCCAACTGCCTTCACAAACCGCAGCTGGTTTCACCTCAGTTGCCATTTGGAGGGTCCTCTCGAGTGAAGGGAGGTCAGTGGTGAGCAGGATGGGGCTGTCCCATGGGGGGGGTGGTTTGGCAGTCCCTCGACTGTGCACGCAAGTGCTGACCCCTGTGTTTGGAACAGGCCGCGGTTCACTGCAACGATTTAGAGCAGTGTTTCCCGAACTTCTCTCATGATGAGAATCACCTGGTGGCGTTGTTAAACTACAGATTCCTGAATCCCAACTTAAGTGTACCATTTTACCTATATGTTCCCAAAAATTCTATTTAG
Source organism: Pipistrellus hanaki (assembly GCF_964339955.1). Classification (NCBI taxonomy): domain Eukaryota; kingdom Metazoa; phylum Chordata; class Mammalia; order Chiroptera; family Vespertilionidae; genus Pipistrellus; species Pipistrellus hanaki. The sequence continues at coordinate 3,516,561 of NC_140520.1, read as the reverse complement.
CATTTCTTAGTTGGGACTCAGGAATCTGTATTTTAACAACTCTACCAGGTGATTCTCATCATGAGAGAAGCTTGGGAAACACTGATCTAAAGAGAATCTCGTCGACGTGGGTCTGAGCGCACGTGTTCTCCAGGAATCCGTGACATTTAAGTCCAGAGTCGTCAGTTGTGATCTGCCGGAGCATTCTTTTTGGTTCTTCGGTTAACAGAAAGTACACACTGGAGCTATAACAGCATCTCATTACTGAACTTCTGCAGAAATAATTCTGTTACACAAGTCTGAAGCTCGCTGGCGTATCATCCCTTTTGTTCCTTTGAAATAATTGTTTATGCAACACAAATTTTTTTTGTTTCTTTTCTAAAGAATATAGTGCTAAGCTGGAACATTCTGGAACACAGCCTCTCGGTTGGAAGGGGACGTGGAGGTTGCCTGGTGCACAGTGTGCAATCCGGACTGTAGACTGACGAGGCCATGGACCCGAGGGTGCCACTGGGGAGTGAGGGGCGGGAGGAGGACTCTGCCACGTCGCCTCTCGCAGAGGGAGTGGGCATGGGCCAGCAAAGACTTGGCTTCTCAGCCAGAGCCCTGCCAGTCTCCCAGCCCCTGCAGGACTCCTGGACACAGCGGGAAGGGTTCCGGCCTCAGCATGCACCCTCCAGCGACAGGGACCTCGGTGGCTCCCAGAAGCTTCTAACCAAAACCTCACCAGAGGCCCCTGCACTGCTCCTGCTCGGCCCTTCGCGCCCCGCCCCCAGCCTGTCTCCTCCGTCTCTGCAGACCCACCACCAGGGCCGGCTCAGGAGGACCTTTCTGAGTGAGCTCCGTGCAGGGCGAGAGGCCCCAGCTGCCCCCCGAGGGGCGCTGTGGCTGTCGCTTGCCTGCAGCCTTTGACGGCTTTGTGCTCCGAGCTATAAATAAATCATTTCGGATGCTTATCTGCTTCCCTCTGTCTGCTTTTCAAGTTATTTTTGGGTGACAGGCCTCTTCTGTGTTAGGTGGGGCCTGCATTATTGAAGGCCGTGCCCGCCTGTAGAAGGGAAATAAGGTCAGCGAGCACCCGGCGGAGGCTGCGGTGGGCGGCCGTGGGTGCAGGGCGGTCTTCAGATGCAGAGCGGCGCCTGTGTCCTCCTGGTGGGTTGTCCCAGCAGATCCTGGGTCCCCAGGGCAGGCCCAGCTACTCCCCACTCAGAACCTTGTGCCTGAGCTCCTCTCATCCCAGGCGCTGCTCTCCACACAAGCACCAGGGAATGTGCAAAGGGCCTAGAGCAGGAGGGGACCATGGGGCTCCTCTGCAGGCCTGCGACTTCCTGGTGACCTTGAGTGAGTCACTGCATCTCGGTGTCTCAGTTGTTATTGCTGTTTTTTAATGCTTTTTATAAAATTGATTTTAGAGGAAGGGGAGAGAGAGAGAGAGAGAAAAACATTGATGTGAGAAACATCACACACGTGCACACACACCGACTGGGGACTGAACCTGCAACCTGGGCATGACCAGGAATCGAACCAGCGACCTTTTGGAATATAGAACAATGCGCAACTAATTGAGCCACACGGGTTAGGGCTGCATCTTAGCTTTTGTAGCCATAAAATGAGACTGCTGATGGCTGCCCCGCCGGATTAGAGGGCTGTACAGCAAAGGCCCCTCCTGTGGACAGCTCTAGCTGCTGGGGTCCCAGAGATGCAACTGAGCTCAGACAATTCTCTTTCCCCCCTCCCCCACCCCTCCTTGCGAGGTCTTGGGGCCTGCAGCCAGGCCTCGGACATTTCTAGCTTGGCAAGCCAAGCGGTATTTTCGTGGCCTCAAGTGTCCATGCAAGAAACTCAAAAAGGGGCTCAGTAGAGATCAAAACGGAGGAGGCCGAGAGGAGGCTGAGATCAACGCAGCTCCCAACAGACATCCTCCTCCTCCTCCCCCGCCCCGCCCTCCAGAGCCCAGCCCCGCCCCTCCCTCCAGAGCCCCAGCCCCGCCCCTCCCTCCAGAGGCCCCTCCGCAGGCCCCTCCCTCCAGAGCCCAGCCCCGCCCCTCCCTCCAGAGCCCAGCCCCGCCCCTCCCTCCAGAGGCCCCTCCGCAGGCCCCTCCCTCCAGAGCCCAGCCCCGCCCCTCCCTCCAGAGCCCAGCCCCGCCCCTCCCTCCAGAGGCCCCTCCGCAGGCCCCTCCCTCCAGAGCCCCAGCCCCGCCCCTCCCTCCTGAGGCCCCTCCGCAGGCCCCTCCCCTCACAGAGGCTCCTGCCGCTGCACCCCCACCTCCAGCAGAGGGTCCCTCCCTCAACTGTCTGTTCTGCATCTCTTCCCTGGTTTTCTCACCTCCAGAGCTTAACCCGGAAGACAGCCAGCCCTTCAGCCCGGGAACCATCTGCGTCTATCGGGGATTCCTGAGTCTCCTTAGAGAGGTGACGGGCCCACTCAAGTGGAGTTCGTACGCCAGGGAGCTGGGACTTCAGGAATCGCCCCTCCTATTCCCAGGACCTCTGTCCCCACCAGGCCATGGCCCCCAGGGAACCTGGAAACCTGGGCGCCCGTGTCCCCTCGCGGTCCTGGGTGCTGCTCCCAGGGCACAGCCACCGGGACGGGGCCCTGGAGGATCCCTCTGTCCACCCGCCCGGCTCGCGGCTCCGCGTCAGCCTGTCACGGGCTGTGGACCCACCCTCCCGGGCCTGTCCCATCCCTCGGCCCCGTTCATTATCCGACCGTCACAGCTTTTCGCCCTCCACTGATTTGCAGCGCGTTCCAATTAATAATTGTAAGCGGTCACCAATTTTCCTCACGCCTGGGGCTATAATGGAGATTTAGGTCTAAATGAAAATTTGCTCATTTAGAAACATTTGCCTGCGACTGGCTGAGAAGCACTATCATGGGCAGGCCTGACCCCTCTGTCTGTCTCTGCAGCGGGTGGGCCTGCACGGCTGCACCCAGGCGACCTGGCCCCTCGGGGGACGCTGGGAGATGTGTGGACACACTGGTACCCTGGGTGGGGGTGCTATGGAAACAGTGGGCAGAAGCCAGGGATGCTGCTCAACATCCCACAATGCACAGGAAGCTCCTCCCGGGGCAGAGAGGGTCTGGCCTCAAATGGCAACACCGCGGAGGCTGAGAAGGTGGGTGCAGAGCACCCCAGGCTGGTCCCCGGACTCCTGTCCTCACTCAGCCCTGCAGCCGCCAGAGCAGGCCTTGGAGTTTCAGTGTCTGGAGATCTAGAAGCTTGGGAGAACAAAAACAGTCTCCCCCAGTGTTCTAGATCTATTTTCTTTGGCCCATAGTGTTTGTTTGAATGGATCCAATATTCAAAATTGGGAGATTTTGTTTTAAAAAATCGGGGTTTATGGCTTGTCCTGGAAAATGAAAGGTCTGTGAGCACTGGCCCCTCTTTTCCCAATGGCCGCGGTCAGAGGGAGCTGGGAGTGGCTCCCCACAGCCCTGTGCACGGGGGTCGCCTCTCTGACGTGCCATGTATCGTCATGCTTGTTCACCGAGAAACACTTCCGTACCGACCCTCAACCACAAGCAGAAACAGAAGGCAGGCTCGGGCGCCCAGAGCCTTCACTCCTTTTCACTCCCCACGATGCTCGTGGGCATCTGACCATGAGCCTCCGCTCCCGTCAGGAGCCCCCCAGGCCCGGCCCGCACACTCACACGATGCCTGGAGGCGGGTGGACAGTAACTCTGGTCTCTATTCCCAGGTCCGAGTTTCTTGCTGGGCGGCAGGGCTCCTGCGGACCGGGGTCCCCGAAGGGTCCATGTCAAACCCTCCACTGGAGCTGCAAGAGGAGGTGAGAGCGGGCCTCAGCGCCCCGCCTTCTAGCACAGAGCGGGAAGCGGCGGCCGGGGCGCTAACACGGCTGGCTGCCTGCTCTGTAAACACGCTTTCCTGTGCTTGATCAGCACCTCTGCCTGGTGTCCGCGGCGGCTTTGCTGCTCGGCTGGCAGAGTTCAGTGGTTGCGACAGAGACAGACACGGCCCAGGAAGCGTGAGATACTTCCTGTCTGCTTCCTCACGGCAGAGGACCCCGTGCTGACCGGGCGGCACCCCATTGGCACACACCTGGCATTTACAAAGCACCTCGCTGATCCCCCAACAATGCCATGCTGCGGGGGGGCCAGGACCGGGGAAGGTGCGGACATTGGGAGCACCGGCGGGGTGCGGGCCTGAGCCCCGGTCTTTCACACCCGTTAGCTCACAGCGGCCTTCTGACGTCACTATTTTAACTTCACAGACGATGCAGCAGAAGCTCAGGGAGGTTCGGGTCCAGGCCCGCAGTCACCCAGGTGTGCGAAAAAGCCTCCTCGCTTCCTAAGGCCAAGCCTCTCCTCTCTCTGCCTCCACGTCTGTGTCTGTCTCTCCTCCCCGCTCTCTGGCCGGATGCCAGCCCTTCCCTCGCTGGGCCTGGGGAGCCAACAGGACGGAAACAAAATGAAACGTAGCAGCTTCATTATCTGCCGGAGGAAGATGGTCAGAGGGGTCTTCCTGTCCCGATGGGCTGCCTCTGAACTATGTGTCCAATGTCGCTTCTGTCTCGGCGAGGGCGACGGGATGAGCTGTCTGCGGGTTAATTAGTTTCTTAGAAGGTTTATTCATGGCTCCCTCTCCCCTCGGCAGGCACGGAGCAGTTCAGGCCGCCTCAGATGCTCGGCTTCGACTCTATATGGCCGGAGCATAACACGCACCCGCCTGGCACCCCATCACAGCCACTGAGCTGCGAGGTCCCTTCCCCTCCTCGGCAGACTGGTCAACAGCACTGCCAACAGGTTTGTCCACACCCGGCAGGCTCGGAGGAGGGACCCGCAGGGAACCTGGTCCACAGCTGCTCCCTGGGGCTTCGGGGAGGGACGAGAGAAAGCTGACGGTGACCTTGCCCTTCTCTTTCCTCCTCTCATCCACATCCATCCGTGTTTCCAGGGCTTCACAAGACAGCCACCACCTCCAGGAAGCCCCCCCGGACTAGCCGCCCATCCATTCTGCTCACAAAGCCAGGGCCAACACCCGGCCCTGCCCCGCTTTCCCCGCCGCCCCCGGTGGAAAGGAGCGCCTTGTTTTGCCTCCTGAGGTCAGATGGTCATACAGATCTATAGGTTCCCGTTTCGGTTTGTTAGCTTGACTTTGAAGGTTGTTCTTTTTATTGTTTTTGAGTCATTTTGCAGGTGTGTTTTTTCTGCCACCGCCATATCGCCAATTCCTTTGAGGCAAGAACCACATCCGACTATCTCCAGCTTCCGGCACCCAGTCACACGCTCAGCACCCCGTGCCCTCGGTCCAGGCAGCGGATGCTCGGCGGGCTGGCCGCCCCCGGAAGCTCTCAGCATCGCCTGGGGGTCAGGGCGTGGCGAGGAGCGGGCTGCAGGCACAGGCAGGCTCTGTCCATGCTTAGTTGTGTGCACTGCCCGACCCGCTCCCTCTCTGCCGCCTGCCTTTGTGCATCTGTAAGTGGAGAGAACGCCGACCTCCATGGACCCGTGTAATGGTTAACATGCTTACGACATGCGAAGTACCTAGAAGAGGGCCTCCTGACCAGGAAGCACATGCCCCTGCAGGCGGAGGTGCTGAGGGCCTGTGAGCGCACAGCCCCTACTCCCTCACCCTGGCCCTCTGGCTTCCTTCTGGATGCCCTACATCCGGCTCAGCCGGGGAAGGGACGAGGCTGGAGAGGACCAGGGTGAGCCAAGCTGGGCCCCCATGGCTCGTGTCTTTCCTCCCTCCAGTGTGGGGAAGGACCCCCCCTCACAGACCCGGGATACGGCCTGGAGAGACCGTGGCCCCGACTTGCTCTCCGACTCCCAGCTCAGCCTGGAGCGCTCCCTCCCCATGAGCGGTGCTGACATTCCCATTCCTCCCTGCGCTCCTGTCCTTCTCCTCCAGGTCTCTCCTCCCTGGGCCATTGGAGGCGTCCGCACTGAAAAGAGAAGAAGCACAGCTCAGCAAAGGTGACCTGGGAACTGGACTGAAATTCCCGACACGTGTTTACTGCAAAAACGCACTTCTCTTTACAGAACACTTCTCTGGCCGAGGTGTGAGACGCAGGGCGGGCGGCGGCCATCGGCCAGGCCGTCGATGCGGCAGAATCTCTCTGCGGGTGGAGGTGGCGGGGTAGGCCTGGCCGCTCCTTTAGAATTAAAGCGGAACCGGAACCCGCCTGCTGCCGAGCGGCCCGGAGCGTGAGGCTGACGGTGAGCGGCCGCCCGCCCCTGCCCGGCTGCAGCCCAGACACCAGCCCTTCCCCCGATCTCTCCCCACCAGGACGACGCCCTCGGACCGCAGGATGGAGGCGGGGGAGAGGGGAGAGCTGGTGGGGACGGGGCGGTGAGAAGACCAGACAGAGGAAAGACAGGAGAAGCCAAAAACAGTTTGGCTCAGTGGATAGAACTCGGCCTGAGGACTGAAGGGTCCCAGGTTTGATTCCGGTCAAGGGCATGTACCTTGGTTGCAGGCACATCCCCTGTGAGCGGGGAGGGGGTGCAGGAGGCAGCTGATTGATGTTTCTCTTTCATCGATGTTTCTAGCTCTCTATCCCTCTCCCTTCCTCTCTGTAAAAAAATCAATAAAATATATATTTTAAAAAGAAGAAGAAAGAAAGACAAGAAAAGAAGCAGGCTCTCCCCACCGGCACACATCTGCGATCCGGGCTCCGCTGTGTCCTGAATGAAAAACACAGCCAGTGGCTCATTTGTCTTGGTAGCTGGCATAGTGCCAGACACACAGTTGGTGCCAACCGAGGTTTACTTCGTGATGAAATGAATGAAAAACTGAACCAAGCAGGACGTGCGGGCCGGTTATTCTCTCTCCTGAAGACTCCTCCGTCTTCCGGGCAGCACCCTAGGGTTCTCCCAAACACCCGGAGCCTCTAATGCATTTACAATCCAATTGGACCGCATCTGCCCATCCCTTCCCCGGAACACAATCAGATTGCTATGTCGCTTTTAAAAGCAGTACCATTCCATAAAGTAATAGGTTCTTGCGCTTCAGTTCCTGATGGAATCTCAGCACGCAGAAGCACTGGCAGTGCATGCTGTCTGCGCCTCGGGGCTGCTGCAGGAGAGAGGGTGCCCTCCGGCCGGTGCCAGGAAGCCACTGGAGGGCAGGCAGACCTGCCCAGCAGCCCGTCCCTGAGCTTCCTGAGCCCGGGAACCAACCGGGCCCAGAGCCGCCGGAAGCAAAGGGGAGGGGTGAGAGGGGACAGAGGGGCAGCAGTGAGCACCACTCTCCCGGCGGGAGGAGCAACTGTCCATCTGGGGAGTCGACTGGGATCGGGGTCCACTCATTAAAGCAGACGCAACTGTCTCATCTGCAAACAACAATTCATTAGGGTAAAGGGTCTGCGCCAGGCCATCCGAGCATTCAGCAGACAGTTAATTACCGCACGAAGTGAGGAGGAGAGAAATACAGCCCAGGAGGCCAAACCGCCTTCTCTCTCGTGGCATTTCCAATGGCCCCGGTTCCTGAAACACGGAGCCCAGCTCTGGGGCAGTGGTGCACGTCCAGAGAGAACCTGTGTGGGGGTTTTGGGCAGATGGCCCCTCGGGCCCCTCCAGCTCCCCAGTGTCCGTCCCCGCAATGGCCTTCGAAACCCACACTAGCATCCTGACTCACACAGTTCGCTCTATGGAATGGGAGTGCCGGGGGGGGGGGGGGGGGGGGAGATGGAGAGTGCTGTGGATTAAACCTTTCCCATCCATTAGTCCTCAAGTTCAAGAATGATCTGGATCACTTCCTGGTCCCGAGGAGGAGAACGAACACCTGGGCTGGGAGCCAGAGGGCCATGTCCCCCTGACCCTCCCCCCGTGGCCACTCCTGCTCGTGCGCAGGCCTCCTGAGTCCCGCCTTTTCTGAGAGCTCACAGTCCCCGGTCCCCCCTGACGGCGGGTCTGAAAGCGAAGGGGGGTGTAGACGGCAGGTGCATCGACGCAGCCCAGGAGGCTGGGAGCCCCGAGGAAGGCGAGGAAGCAGCATCGGCTGAGCATCTATCCCCCACCCCATCCCACTGTGAGTATCACGTGACCTTCAGAGCAAGCCTGTGCGGGGTCTTCTTCTCTCCGTCTCCAACGAGGCGGCTGAAGCTCCAAGCGGTTTGCTCAAGACCAGGGTGCGAACCGAGGTCGTGAGTTCCAAATCTGCTGCCATCCCCAATGCGGGCTGCACTGGAGAGTAGTCCTCTAGAGGGGGAGAAATCCAGGCTTCCTCCCGGGGGATGGGCCGGGGAAGCTGGAGAGGGTGCACACATGGGGAAGAGGGACCCCCGTCTCCACCGCCTGCAGGGCAGCAGCGCTGGGGGGACTCCCTTCCTCCCCTGGGGGGTCAGGGGGGCTGTAGGAACCAGCTGCTTCTGCAGTGCTTTACCTCCGAGCTACGCTGAAGCTTGCTGGCTTGGAAGAGAGTGAGGGAGTCCTAGAGCAGCTGTCCCGGTTGCATCATGAATAGCTGGTCCCTCTGCAGGACAGGGGTGCCACACACCGTGGTCTGCTGCTGCAAGACGCCCTGGCAGGGCCCCAGGTGCCATGCTCTGCACGCTGACTCCCCCTTCCCGCCTCCAACGGTTGCTCTGGCTGGAGGCCTGCTCAGGTCAAAGCCAGATTCTCCATAAGCCTCCCCTGATCCCGACACCTCTCTCCTTCCCTTGCTCAGATTTGGAAGCAACAGGCACGCAGGAACCTTCTCTGTCCATTGTGCTCTCGGCCTGGCCCCTGTCACACCTCAGCATCGTTCCTGCCTCGGCTGCCGTCATCGTAGGCTCCGAGGTTGGCCATGTGCTAGGAAACATTCTAAGCACCTTACATGTGTTAATTCGTTTAACGCTCACATTAATCCCAAGGGATCAATACTATTCTTATCTTCAATTTCCAAACGAGGAAGACTGAGGCTCAGGGACATTGCCTGTTGTCACTCCGCTGGAGGTGGCAGAAGAAGGAGGAATACGTCGCAGGCAGTCTGGCCTGGGGGCACACATATGTGCCCAGCGATGCCCAAGAAATACTTGAACAAAAGAAGGAAGGAAGGAGGGGGTCTGCTGTTTCTTAAGCTTCTTTGGACAGCTATAACTTACATACAGACAAGAATAGTCTATGAGCGAGCAAGGGGTGATGAGAGCTTAAAACATTCTGAGACTCTTAAATTTGGGGAAAGGAAGATAAAGAAACTGATTAATTTTAGAACAGTTAAGTCTGCGTATTAAAATATCAAGGGGCACTATTAAAGGGATAAGCACATAAAACCTAACTCCCAATCTCAGAGAGGAAAATGGAAGAAGATAAGAACACATCAATCAACCTGAGGCTGCCAGAGAAGGGTAAACACGAGAAACAGAAAAAGTGGGACAAACAGAAAGCACAACATAAAATGGTAGAAATAAATCTAAATGTACCAGCCATTGGAATAAATATAAATTGATAACCTCTCCAGCTAAAAGACAAAAATTGCCAGACTAGATATTTTTTAATCCAAGCAAATGTTGTTTATAAGAACACAAACACTGAAAGTAACATTCTGAGAACAAACACGCCAAGCAAGTACGAAGCAGAAGAAAGATGGTGTGTCCATACCAATCCAGGCTAACGAAATGGCAAAGCGGAGCATTAAGTAGACAGAAAAAGGATGAATCACTAGGCAATGATAGCTCCAAATCACTGGACAGATACAAGACTCACAGCTGTAACATCTAAATACAACCCAGGGCAACCACGGAAAGAATAAACATATTCGACAATCTCCAAACGAGTAAAGGAGAAAATGAAAGCGTAAATATATTTAAAAAGTACTTCCATCGAATGATGGATGCCTGTCATTCTACTTTTGATCAATCCCGCGAAATGTACAACACTGAGAGTGAAGCGTAATCTAAACCATGGACTGTGTCAGGGGCGGCTCGTCCATTGTGACACACGTCCTGCGCGGGTGAGGGTGTGCATAGCCGGGGAGGCTGTGCTTGTGCGGGTGGCAGGGGGTATGTGGGAAACCTCTAATCCTCACCCTCAGTTTTGCTGTGAACTTTAAAACGGCTCTAAAAATGTAAAGGTTTAATCTAAGTAAATAATACACCGGGGAATAAAAGATAAAAAAATAGCACATGTACTTAAATAAGCAGTGTAATATAACAAAACCCAAAAGAACGGAATAGCAGGGGGCAGGGGGAGGAGCTTTAAAGTCAATCCAAGAGATGTCAAGAAAGGAGAAATGAATTGAGAAACAGAAAACTAGAAAGTACAAAATAAAATACAATGTATTTCGAAATAAATCTAACTACATCGGCAATCAAAATAAATATAAAACCTGAAGGAATTGCTGGAAGATATTGATAAATCCATCATCAGGTGTGAGATTTTGACATACTTGTCTAGGTGATTGATATATCTAGCAAACAAAATGATTAGGAAAACTCAATTAAAAGACTGAGCTAATTCCCTGAATGAGGAATATGCTCTTTTAAGACACCCGTGGAATATTTACAAAACAATTGGTTTCCTGCTAGGCTGTAAAGCAAGTCTCAAGAAATATTAGTATTACGTGATCACTTTATCTGACAATTATGCAACTTAGAAATTAGTAGCAAAAGTGGAACCAGCAAAAAAAATAAAAAATAAAATAAAATAATAAAATAAAAGCACATGTTTGGAAAATTAAATTAAAACACATTTCTAAACAATTCATGGATCAAATAAAAACCATAACAAAAATAAAAATTTAGAAATGATGGGAAACAAAAACAAACTGCATATCCAAACTTGTGGGATGCAGCTAACACAGTAGTTAGAATGAAGTTTCTAGTTTTGAATTAGCTGCGTCTCCAACTTAAGAAATGAGAAAAGGTTAGATCTCTCTCTCTCTCTCTCTCTCTCTCTCTCTCTCTCTCTCTCTCTCTCTCTCCTCTCTCTCTCTCTCTCCCTCCCTCCCTTTCCTTCTTCCTCTCCCCCTCCTCTCTCCCCACCCCTCTCTCTCTCACACACAGTGGAAGGAAAGCAGACTACCGGGGTGACCCTGTACTAGAGAAGTGACACCTGATGAATATCCTAAAGTCACCCATCTCCTCTCCTAGAGCGGATCTTGGGAGTCCACTCTCTCACACAAACGCACTCAGGGTTGTGTGACCCTTGCACGTTGCAGAGCGGACATCAGAGGTATTGCACCTGCAGGGGGCAGATTGAAGGGCTTGGAAAGGAAGGTGCCCCCGCCCCCGCCCCAGCTCTCTCGGACCCTGGCAGGTGAAGCAGTTACAGGTGTGAGAGCTGCACAAGCGGGGCTGACCCTCTGGCTGGTCCAGGAGGATCTCATGTCCCCTCTGCACTGGGCCAAAGCGAGACAAGAACATTGAGTGTCTTCACCCTCTGCCTTTTCCTTTTCTTCTCTTTTTTCTTTAAACTCCGTGTCAGGGAAGGTAAGGAGAATAAGGAGAACGTCACCAACAGAGTGAGTGAGTGTGCACATCAAACGGGAGCCTCTCTGGGGTCCAAGGTCAGGGATGACCCATTTGAACTCGGCGGAGGCCATTTCTCAGGGAGAGGGAAGTTATCCCGCCGAACAAAAAACAAGCGGAAACCGGATCCCCAGGCCGAGAGCTCGCAGTGTCTATGGACCCAGGAGAAAGAACTGTTCTCGGAGAGGCGGACCCAGCAGGAACCAAGGGTACCGTCCCCTCCATCTGCAGGGGAGTGGTGCCCTCTTACACTCATTCCAGTAACGAGCCTCTGCAGAATTCATTAAAGTGTTCTAAAAGCAGTGGAGAAAATTGGTCCCCGTGCTTAGACTAACCATGCACACACAAACAAAAAACAAATACAGTAAAGGAGAAGGGAGTAGGGCACAAAACAAAATTCACTAAACTTTGAGTGAGTGTCTAATGAACTTGACATTTTTAACAGGCACATTGAAATTTCCACCTTGTGCCGGTGACAATGATAACAATTGAAAGCTCCAGAGATAAAAGTCTATTTAAAATAGTAACAGCAACCAAAGCTGTTGAGAGCTTTAAAATTCAGATTTTTGTTTTAAATTCAAGGTCTGCGGCCCCTCCTCACTGAGCTCACTACAGCGCTGCGTCTGGTGAGGCTGTGAGAGGCCCCCCTGGGAAGCCCACTGAACCCCCCAAGGGGGCCTGGGCCGCAGGGCCCACCGGTGCCAGGACCCTAGGGGCAGGCCCTCTTGGTGTTAGGGTGCTCTTCGGTAGGAAAGCCCTGGTTTGTGAGGTCCGGAAGCAGTCACCCAGAATTCCCTTCTCCAGTCCAGGGCCCCGAGGGAATAGAAAGTCCTTTTCTTTTGTTAGAGGTTAAATTTACATAACATAACATTTACCATTTTGAAGCATACAGTTCATTTGCATTCACAGTGCTATCAACCACCTGAAATACCAAGTTCCAAACTGTGTGTTATCACACACACACACACACACACACACACCCTGCCAGAACACCCTGTGCCCACTCAACAGCACTCCCACTCTCCCCATCCCCCAGCCCCTGGCTGCCACCATCCTGCATCCCATTTCTATGGATTGACCTATTTGGGATGTTTCATAGACATGGAATCATGTAATATGTGACCTTTCATGTTTGGCTTCTCTCACTTAACATGTTTTCAAGGTTAATCCACGCTACCACACGTATCAGTACTTCATTCTTTTTTATGCCCGAGTATTACATTGTAGTGTATACAACATTTTGTTTACCTATTCTTCCTTTGATGGGTGAAAGGTCCTTTGGGGAGGTGCCCTGGGCTCATGTTCTATAAGTGGCTAGGAGATTAGAACATTATGCAGTGCCAGCTACATAACAACAACCATCCTATCAGAAATCCTGGTTCAGAATACTTTAGAACTCTAGTTTTTTAAGTTTAGGAAAGGATTGTTGGCTGGATGGGTGGATGGGTGGATGGGTGGATGAGTGGTGGGTTCATGGCTCTGTGGGTGAAAAGGTGAGTGGATGTATTTATTAAGTGGGAGAGCACCAAATGTACAGCTCAGAAACCCAGACTCCAGCTCCCTACCTGGTTGCCACAGAATAGCTCTATTACATACAATTGCTTAGTCTCTGTGGGCCTTCATTTTCTCACATGAAAAGGTAGGCCCATAGAACAGATGTTTTTTTTTGTGATCCCCAAGAGATCCCCCTCCAAAAGACCCTCCCGCGATGGAGGGAAATCCTGGCTGGCTGTGCTGAAGTACAGGTAACATCACACAGAAGGAGGCAGAAACGTAGATAAGCTGCTTTTGAGAGATTCGCCTGACCCGGGTATTCCATATTGCTTCCCAGTTTGAATTGGGTCCATCAAAGGTGTTCTTCTTGGCCTCACTGAGCCCCTTACCCTCCCATACCTACTTCCTACCACACCCTGACCTGCCTCACTCATTGTCAGACGATGTCCTGTAGATATCCTACTCCAGGCGTCCCTAGAAAAGCTGTATTTCCCAAATGTATGACTTCCTTTCTCTGGAGCTGGGAGGCGGTGTACTCCCAGCCGCGTTCCCCGCAGGCCGGCGCAGGGCCCAGAGCTGACTGCTAGTGGAGGCCATTTCCCCACCCAATTACCACCAACTTGTGGGTTATTTTCTCCACAAACATGTCTGCAGCAAGTTGCCATGGAGATTAAAATGACTTGTTGGTATTGGTATCCTGAAAATAAAATGTGAGCCAAGCTTAAAAACACAAGAGGTGAGGGAGGGGCAGGACTATCAAGGGACATGCCAACTATATTTTTCAGAAAAATGGGGAGAAAGTATCCTGCGTTATCCAACGATGGCGAGGGCGCTGGAGAGAGGAGACGAGGCTTCTAGATGCTGGACTTGGTTCCGCTGAGGCTGACATTCATGTCTGGTGTGGGGACAAGAAACTCCTGAGGCTCTCTGTCCACTATGTCCTCCCCACTAATGAAGATTAAAAACAACCATTAGGTTAGGCTCCGTAATCTGACCCATGAGTATGCATCTTCCCCAGATCAGAGGGCAGTTATGCCGGGCTGTGAGCTGGCCTCATAGATCACCATGATAGCAACAAGCTAGGGATAGTAATTGCTTTGGTTTCAAAGAATTTTCTTTGAGCATCTCCTATGTCAGGTACTCTCCTAGACATAACAAAAGAGATGTCTACTAGCTAGGGAGACTAAAACAAGCCAATAAAGGGTCAATGTGACAGGTCTGGCTTGAGGAAAACTAAAGCAGGCTGCGGGGGCAGGGGTCCTGGGTGGCAGTGGGAGGACTCTGTCACTGGGTGGTGGGGAAGACATCTCCTATAAGGAGACATTTGAGCAGAGACCTAGAGGGAAGAGGGGCAGATTTATGGGAGGAAACTAGAGAGGGAAGAGAGAGAGAAACGTTCACGTCACCTTCCTGGGCTGTGCCTTCAGCAGGAAGCTTTCCTGTCTTCCTCAGGAGGCAAAGCATGTTGGAGATCTAGCCCCAGAGTCACTGTGGGGCCGAGGGGTAGACAGGACCCTCCTATGGCCATCGTGTCACCGCCCCCCGCCCCCGCTCCCCATAGCCTGGCTCAGGAGCCAGCCTTACCTGAGTGAGAAGGTGAATCCTGTCACTTACTGTCACAGTCTGAGCTTGAGCAAGCCACTTGGCCATTCTAAACCATAGTCTCTCATCTGTATGATAAGAAAATGAACACCTACTTCCTAGCACCACTGAGAGGAGGGGATGAGCTAATGCATTCCAGGTCGGGGGGTGGGGGGTTCATGCCCCTTTTACTTACTTCCCACTCACGGGGCTCTCCTGGGCCTCCAAAATCCTCAGGGAAGGTGAGCCCCTTCCTCAGAGGTCCCTCATCCCGGGGTCTCACTTTCTTCCTATACCCATGATCGTCTAAGGGACTACACTGCCATGCTCTTCCTCCTGCCTGAAATCCTCCCCACCCCCTCCAGCCGCAGCCCCGCAGTGCTGAGTGGCTTGCCCAGCCAGGAGACAGTGGGCAGGGCTCCTGCAAAGAGCTGGGTGGGGCTGAGCCGCCTGGAAGGACAGAGCAGGAGGGTGCCTGGCTGCCAGCTCCCTGTGACCACCTCGCAGCTCGCCAGAGCTCTGCAGCTAAGGACCGGCTCGGGAGCTGCCTACGGATCTGATGGTACAAAGAGCAGTTTAAAGTTTTATTTTACAAAACAGAATAAATTAAAAATGCATTAGAAATGAGGCCCTTACTTAACTACAGGGTGTGCTAATGGGCTCGGAGCCCGCGCTCCCTCCTCCTTTAAGCTCTTAATGACTGAGCTTTAATGTATTTTATTTCTTGAAAAACAATCCCACAAGCGCTCGGTACAGTCAGAAAAACATTTCTAAAATCATTAGACCGATGCACGGTAAATATTTATCACAAGCGCAGCTCCCACCTGCTTGCCATGAGGCATCGATTTCCCCCTCCCTTGTTTTGCTCCCTCTTGCTTTTCATTTCTCTTCTGCTCCCTCCCCCCATCTCAGTGCCTCCTCCCCCCAGGTCCTCACTGGAGGCTGAAGCAGGCTTGGCCAGGCCTTCTCAGAAGGGAGATTTTCAAAAGGAGAAGAACCTCTATCTGTACTCAGTCCATTAAGGAGCTCCAACCTCACCAGCTGCAGGACCTCTTGGTCTGACTTCAGGTGGGTAAGGGCCCTGCTGCCCGGGACTCCATCCTTGTCCATCAGCTGTCACCGGAAACTCTACCATCAGAACCACATGATCACATGGTGGGCAAATTAATAGTCTGGCCACCGAGAGGCCTGGCATCCAGCTCTAGCCCTGCTGAAATCATCGTGTGACCCTGGGCAAGTCACCTCACTGCTCAACCTTTCGAATCGCTGGCTCTGAAATGACAACGCTGGGCAGGTTGTCCCCCACTGATGCTCTACGACCTCTAGCTGAGGAGCTGGCTTGCAACCCCACTCCCTGGCTGTGTCTCCACGGGCAAGCGGCTTAACCTCTCTGAGCCTCGCTTGTCTCACTTGTGAAGTTATTCACTCATCGGTATAAAATATATATCAGAAAAGAGGGTGCTGACATTTTAAATATGGAAAGTAAGTACAGCACTCAGCGTCGTGTGCAGCGATTGTCAGGGCTGAACAAGACTCACTTCCTCTTGCCTGCACCTCTTGCCGCTCTTGGAAGCTGACATGCGGAGAGACTTGTCCCGGGGGCGGGAGGGGTGGTCACAGGATGGGAGGGGGACGGTGAAGACAAACTGTCCATTTGACACCTTGGCCTCGTCTGGCCTCATGTCCCCAGATCTAGAGGAGCCTGGCCCGTAGGTGACATTCTTGAGAAGGCTCATCAGCACTACCTCCCTAGACTTACACGGGGAAGAATTACCTATCTGAGCCCACGATCCACAGTGACACTTACAGGGATTACAAAATTCAAACTTGACACTACATGACTATATACCAAAGTGTATAACTGCCGCGATATTTCCTCCTGTCCAAATCCTACCATTTTCCTAGTAGAAGACAAAGCATGGGTATTGGATAAAAATATAAAATAAAAGGGAGGATGACCCAGAGCAGCCGGGACATACCCCATCCCTCCCCCTCTCACTGCCCTGCCACACTGTGACCAGCACGACACTAACCAGGCTTCCAAGGATTCAGACTCCTTCAGAGCCCCTTCCCACTCCCCCTTCTCCGGGAACTATGGGTCAGTCCGCAGGTGACATGCATGGGACTTCTACAGCATCAGGCTATCTTGCCCCGGGGACAGGAGGAAGAAGGAAAAGTCAAGATCCAGTTCCCTTTTTACTTAAAAAGTGATGGGAAGACAAATATCTATCCTTCTGATCCTTCAGAAAATTGAGTGATGACCAAACACCAGGTCACTAATCCCTTTTTGTGCATACATAGACGGCTGTTGCGTTCAGCACTTTGGAGAGTTCTTACGCTTTTTAGACTCTTCCAGCGCCTCGCCACCATGCAAGGAACTCCTGGCGTTTTCCTGGTGAGTCTGGGCATTCTCCGCACATTGTACTCTGCCCCTGGGAAAAGGGGTGCCCCTGGGGCCTGAGCCTAGTGCACTGGATCCGATGAATCTGCTGGGCCTGGGTGGGGAGGCCGCCCTGCCCACTTCCACCCAGCCACTACTGTCCGTGGCAGATTTCAAGGCTGGTGCAGTATGCCACTGTCAGGACAGGAAGAGATCAAGACAACACTGAGAGCAGTGCCCAGCGGATGTTGGAGATTAATATTATTGTTGAATAAATGAATAAATGTTGCATATCTACCAATCTAGTAATAGTATTTAGAGCTTCTGAGAACTAAATATGATAATTCTTGTAAAGACTTAAAGTTTTAAAATGCCAACGTATAAAATGTGCATAATAACTCAGTTATAATCCCAAGAAAATTATATACAATGTGAACACAGATGTTCCTTACTGCATTGTTTATAATAGAAAAATAGAAGTAACGTAAATGTTTAATGACATAGGGATCCACATGATGAAATAAAACACACCCACGGAAATATGTTTACAAAACAGGATGGTACCGGTTGAAACCTTTTCCCTTGGTAATGGAGCAGAGATAGAAGAGGTGGAACACAAAATAATTAAATAGTATAGGGGCTAAGTTTGAAGGAGACCTGATTCTTAATTTCGAGAGATTGTCTCAACATAGCACCGTAGTAGCAATTCTTGGAAAAGTAAAAGTATTCCATGCTTATACCCTGGTGAGTTTGAGACTTTATAATCAAACTCATTATATTCATAATCTAATGTAAAATGCAAAACTTGGGCTATAAAGCTGCACATTTGATAGCGTTCTGTTTTGTAAACTATGCAAAAGGCTTAAAGGAAATACACCATAACGTTCTTATGGGTAGATGAAATGATGAGTAATTTTAATTTTCTCCTTTATGCCTTCCTTTTATTTCCAAAATTTCCTCAGTTGGCATATATCATTTATGTTGCTTATATAATCAGGAAAATTTATTTGAAAAACTTTGCTGTGCGTCTTCCCTCTTGGTGCAGGCTCCCAGTCATTGTTGGGGGCCCTAATGCTCGCATCTCCTTCAAGGACAGAGAGACAATAACACCTGGGGGTGGAATAAAGTTTCAGTCTGATCAAGACTCCGCTTCGGGAGCTGATTTCAGCGTTTGGTGAAATCTTTCTCCTTGGGATGCTGAGTCACCACATCCCAGAAGCTGAACCGGAGCTCAAAGCCCCATGGTTTTTCCACCGGGGTCTCTGAACATTTTAAAGAAACATGTTCTCAGGGGCAACTGATTACCATGTCGAGTGCAATTGGCTTTCCCAGGGCCAGCGCTGCAGAGCGGTGAGTGCTTGTAGCACATCACAAGCAGTCTGAGGAGATGTGACCCATATGAATAATCTACATGGTGTCCGCTCTTGTTTTCCATCCTGTGGTAGAGAAGTGTGCGGGGAACAGGGTTAGAGACACAGCATTTTCCCAAGGAACGGTTGCCTGGGGAGAGGTTGGAGTGAAGTGGTCCACACAAAGCCACTACCCTGATCCCGAGGTGCTCAGTGCAGCTGAAGAGCAAGGGCCGTCCAACTGCCACTGACTCAGCAAGGGGCAGAGGAGAGGGTGCTTGTCACACGTGAGACTGTGTTTCTGCTAACAGAGCAAGACTGCGTGCTTATTGCATTCATCTGTTATCAACCAAAAATACAAAGATGGAAAACTAGCAGATGCCAGAGAGAAAATCTTTTAAATGTTTGGCTGTTACTGGGCTGCCATCCCAGCCAGGAGCCTGCGTGCTCTGCTCCGGCTCTGGAGGCTGTGGGGGGTTAGAACAAGGGCAGAGTGAAGGAAGGACCAGCGGTCACAGAGGATGAGTCCTCGTGGTTCACACCTGGGGTGTGGCCGATCCCAGGGACCTCCATTAGCCCATGCACAGGCAGAAGCCATAGTTCCAGACAACATCTGCGATAAGCATAGAGAAGACGCTCATGCACTGAGAAAGGCTTCAGTTCCCAAAGGCAGCCCTCCTGTTTCTGAATGTCCGACTCTTCTGCCAGAGATCAAAGCCTTCATTTCAATGGCAGGGGAGGTCTTTGTGTGAGCATGCCCCCTAGAGAGCGAACACAGTTCCTTAGGTTTACATGGAGGTCTGGATGGCCGGTGAAATTTCAGATTCTGCACAGAAAGCGAGTTTCTGTGGCAGGTTAAGAGCAGAGGCCCGGAGGTGACATGCCTGGAGGCCAGAACAGGACCTAGCTGCCAGGAAAAGAAAAAGGATGGAGGAGGCTCAGGCAGGGAGGTCACACTAGCCCCATCCCCTGCCTTGGAACTGGCGCAGGTTTCAGGAGGACACAGAACCCTCTGTGGACAGGAGACCACACAAATGAAGGCATCCTCTAGTTGTGCCTAGTTCATTTCCCAATGTTCGATTCCAGACCTGCTTTCTAGAGAGAAGTTCCCCTGGGGTTGGGGGACCTGTTAAAGCCAGGGGTTGGCTACAGTGATGTGTGTGTGTGTGTGTGTGTGTGTGTATGGTGTGCGTGTGCATGTGCATGTGCGTGCGTGAGAGTGTGAGAGTGAGCATGTGTATGTAAACATGTGTGAGCGAGTGTGAGTGAGCATGTGTGTGAGTGAGTGTGTGTGCGAGTGATTGAGCATATATGTGTGAGAATGTGTGTGTGTTTGTGAGTGTGTGCGGCTGTGCCCATTGGCTTTTGGGGTAACAAGTTTGTTTAACCACGGTTCATTTTAACTGAGCAATATCCATGAGATTGGGAAAGAGTCAGGAGATGCAGAGTTAGGGGCATCTGCCTGCACAATAACTGCCAACCCAGCTTCCATTCCCAAATCTCCGTGCTTTCCTTCAGAAGCACTTTTCCATTATTGGCAACATCTTGACATCCAAGAATTATCCATATTGTTTGACTAAAGGATTGGGCTTTGTCATGTCCGTGGGATACCAGCCAGAATTTGAGAAATTTTTCTTCTACGGAGATTTCCATCCTGACGATACCGAGTCAAAAAGTTACAATGGATATGCATGACCCATGGCCAGACAATAGTGCGGTGAAGGCCTGGGGAGGGACAGGAGCAGGGGGAAGGGGGTCAGTGGGGAGAGGGGGGAAGAAAAGGGGGCATCTGTAATACTTTCAACAATTAAGATAAATTTAAAAAAATTGTAAGTTCTAATGTGACTTTTGCCCAAATAGCTCATGTTAACCTCAAAACAATAGATTTCATTCTGTTCTTGTCTCCTCCCCCACTTCCAAAATGACTGTCTGGTCTGTGGCCCCTCTCCCACAGCCCCTGGAGGAACAGCTGTCCTGCTGCCTCCTCTGAGCTCTGGGTTTTACCCCATCCCCAACCCCTTCCTCCTCACGGACTAACTTAGCTCCTTTCTGGGATCATCATCTTCTCTTCGAGACTGGCTCCTTCCTACAACCACACAAACATGCTCAAGTCTCTCAGATCTTAAGCAAATAAACACCACCCCTTAGAATTCAATGTTTCTCCATCTCCACTCCTCTTTATAGCTTAGTTTTTCAAAAGAGTAGACTCCAACTGCTACCTCCCTCTCCTCACCCCTCATTCAAGCTTCCCCCACACCAGTTCTCCTCGGGGACCTCGCCCACCTCAGGAGCCTCACGCACTTGATGCCTGTAGAGACACGGTTGTCTTGCTTCCTTGCACTGTAATTATTTATGTACATGTACTATCGACTTGACACTAGCTTGCAAGTGTGTCTGGGGCCCTTGTTATAGTAGCATCCCCTACAGTCTCAACACAGTGCCATGCTCACAGAAGAATGAAGCAGTGGGTAAGCTGGCAGAGGAATAGACTCCTGGGGTTTGAGGAGGATGTCCCACCATGGATAAAGATTCCACCTGGTGTCACTCACCTAGAAAATACTCTCAGCTGGCTTTTTCCAACCCCCACCCCACAGGGAGGGCAAGAAATGGATTTGAAGCAGGAGATGGGAAGGATTGGATAAGACAAGAACATCTTCCTGTGATAGAAAGGATTTAGAAATGATCTGAAGGAAGCAAGGTGGGATCTCAGTTGAGGTAGAGGAGGAAGACATTGGAGGACAGAGGTGGCAGATGTGCACACGCAGGTTGCAGAGGGCGTGGTGTGGTGTGGTGGTGGACAGGGAGCATTTTTGGCTGGAGTGAGGAGGAATGGGAGAGAGGAGAAATGAGGATACTGAGATGGGAATGGAGGGGGTTTGTGCATGGACCCTGAAGGCCAGGCACAGCAAGACTTCCTTCTCCAGGGCCCACTGTTCACCTTGACCCCAGGAACCCACTTGCTCAGAAAAGTTTAATGTCCTGGTGAATTAAAGGTGTGACAGAGACCAGATTATAATCCCACTCTATCACTTCCGTGTTTATGTGACATTGGGAAAGGGATTTAAACTCTCTATGCCTCAGTCCCCTCATCTTTAAAAGAGGGAGAATAACAGTACCTACCTATTAGGGTAATTATGGGATTAAATGAATAAAGCACTCAGGACACTGCCTGAGCTATACATGTTAATTTTTTTTATTATTCCGGGGGGGGGGGGAGGGGGTGTCTCAAAACCAAAGTCCAATTCTTACCATCATAAAATTCATCTAAACAGATCAATCTCAGAAGACAGGAGACCTACACACAAAAAAAGACTTCTTCACATTCCTAACAAAGACATACAGAACAGAGCCAGACCTAGGGGAAATGGCAGGGCCGGAGAGAATGCCCTGAGGTTGGGACAAGCTCATGAGATCTCAAAGTCAAATGCGGAGAGCCACACCGGGTCCCGACCGGGGAAAAGACTCAGGAGGCATCCGGGCCAGGGACTGGGCAGGTGCCACCCGCTGCGGTGGGAATGGGACACAGGAGGCCAGAGAGTGAAGGTGGGTGCAGGGCCAGGGAAGTGGGACACAGACGCCCCCTACATTCCCTCTCCCTGCTGGGGAAGGTGCAAACCAAGAAGCAGCCGACTTCAGAGAGGCCACGTGCTTGAGCCTCTGAGAGAGTCAGCAAACAGGCATTTAGGCAGGCGTTTCTGAAATCCCCGGGAACACATTCTTAGCCAAGAATATAAGTTTCGAGAAAGCAGCTGCCAATTTGCGAGAGGGGCTGGTATTAGGAAGAGCAGCAGGTCCCCCTCTGGGAGAGATGACTGACACAGCAAAGGAGCTTAATGAGACTGCGTCGTGTCCTTCCAGCCTCTCTCCGGCTCCCTCCCAGGGAGTGGACGCGGATCTCCGGAGTGGGAAAGGCTGTTTGCTGAGAGGTAAAGCAGGGTGGTTTAGAGCAAGTGTTTGCTAAGTTTTCCTTGGGCTTAAGAGGCCAACGGGGGCCTTTCTTTGCAAAACAAGAAAGAAGAGAAAAACAAAGCCTGTATGGAGATCTTGCAAAGTTCCCCTTTCCATTAAATTTTCAGAGACTAGCAGAAAGGAGCCCAGTGCCAACGGGACGCCTCAGCTCTTCCAAGTGTCCTTGAAAGGGTTGGGCCACCTGCAAGGCACAGCTCTCCTAGCAGAGGAAGCACCAGCCTAGCTGGAGAGACAGAATCTCTACCCCCTGCATAGCTGGAAAAAAGCTGTCTCTTCTCTACTAAACAGGAAGTCGTGATCAAACATCTTCAGATGATTTGAGGGTGTGATGGGCAGGGATTAACATAATTCAAGTGCTTGCCATGTGCCAAATTCTGAGCTAGGCACAATGCATAAATTATCTACATATATAAAAGCCCAGTGACCCAATGGCAGAACAACCAGAAAGACCAGTAGACCAGTTGCTATGATGTGCACTGACCACCAGGGGGCAGACACTCAATGCAGGAGCTGACCCCTGGTTAACAGGGGGATTACTGCTTGGCTGACCAGGATGAGTGGCTACTCCCACAGCAGGCTGATACCTGCAGGCCATGCCTCCACTAGTGCACAGATCCATGCATCAGGCCTCTAAGTCTCTAAAGAATGCTAAGATAAGATTCTAACCTTAGCCAAACTTACATATGATTAGTTGGGGAAAGAGGGCAGGAGGAAGGGCGGGGAGGAGGGGAAGAAAGTTCTTATAATCAAACAGGATTCAAATCTTACTTCTGTTCATTGTGAACAAGCCAGGACTTCATTTTCTCCCTTATAAAACAAGATTGTCTTCAGGGAGAAAAGAATACAATGTAGAAATTCCTAGCTCAGAGGCTGGTACATAGTAGGTACTCCGTTAATCCTTGTTCATTTATTCATTTGCTGAAAGGTACACCGTGGGAAGAGAATGGGATGTAGACTCTGCAGATTCGAATTCAAATTTGATTTGGCCACTTACTGACTGAATGACATGGAACAAATCATTCAGCTCCTAGGCTTCAAACGCCGTCTTCTTGTGACTGATCAAAATGACCTACCAAATAGGATTATGGTTGAAGGTGAAATGAAAGACTGTCTGCAAAATGCTTAGCTCAGTGCCCGACACTTAGAAGACTCCACAGACAGAAGCCACGGTGCCAGCTGCCTGGTGACAGGGCTTTTGTATTGAGGACGGGAAGGTGTGCAGAGAGGTTAGCAGCCTGGGCATTTAAATAGTCACATGTCCAGATTGCAAATACGTTAACCTGATCTTGCACGTTGAACCTGCATGCAAATATTTAAGCTGTAACGGGCATGGCAGTTACAAAAGGGAAAGCTCCATCACCTGGTTGTGCTTTCGGTTTGAAGGGGGAGGGCCAGTGAGCCGGCTGGGCAGCTGCCTGATCTCCCAAGCTCAGGACCAAGTGTCTGGGGGCTCTGGGAAATCTGTTTCTTCTGTAATATCAACATGGAAAGCATTGTTCACCCACCACTGACTGCAAATGTCACTGGAGAAAAGACAGCTGATCAGTCTCCCTTTACTGTGGTCACGGCGATGTCACTAAGGAGCGGTGATGTCACTGAGGAGCGGTGATGTCACTGAGGGGCATTTAGGGGAATGAGGAGCAGGGAGGGAGCAGAAGGCAGCTACTCTCCTGCTCCATCTGCAGGGAACTGGCCCGGAGGGTATTTTCCCCCTGATTACAGCCTCCCCCCCCCCTTCCTTCCCCCCTCAATGCCCTGGGGAGTTGGGATGCTCCAAGCTTTTGCAGGTTCTCTTTCATCCCCAATGACAGTTCAAGTTTATTAAGAAGGTGGTGCTGCCTCTTTTGCCAGGCCTTGGGGAAAGTTGAAGTTGATTAACGATCCTGAGACCAGGAAGAGGAGAGAAGGGCCAACAGTTCCTGTCACCCCAAAGAGAGGAAAGTGAGGTCAACCAGGCATCTGAAGGGCAGCAAGAGGCACAGAGTTAGCCTGTAGGAACCCCCTGAAGACCACCCCATTTGGAGGCCACGTGAACACAGCCCAGGGTTTTCATAGTTTGTACGGACGGAGCTCAAGTTCATTAAGTGTGCTCTCAGGCCTTTTGATTGGGACGGTCTTGTGTTTGGGAAAACGTGAGACAATGGAGAGTATAATTGGGACAGATGTACTTAGCAGCTGGCAGAGTCCACACAGCAGTTCCCTGGCCTGTGAATAAGGGTCATTATGCTAACAATGGCCGAGGGGAAGCCTCTGAAATTAACCAAATCCCCACCTTCTGCACTGACCGAAAGAGTAACCAGAAGCACAGTCCAGGAGAAAGCGAAGAGGTTGGCACCATCATCAAAGGTTTGAAAGACATAAGCGAGATGGTCTCATCACACCTTCATTTAATTTATCTGGGTGGTTCCCTGAAAAAAACAGATAAATATAGGCACCTGATGGTGGACTACCACAAGTAAGTGGTCGTCCCAGGCATAGCTGCTGTGCTGGATGGGAGATGTTTATTGAGGAGGACTAACACAGCCTTTGGCCCTTGCTATGTGGCCATTGAGCTGGCAAATACATAGGTCTCAGCTCCCACCAGTAAGAGGAAAAAGGCAGTTATCTGCAGGTGATGAAGACAGCAGCACGATTATTCATTGTCTTTCTCCGGGGCTATGTCTACTCCACATCACAATTTAGTCCAGAGAGGTCTTGCTCATCTCAAAGTTCCGCAGAACATTATCATGGTCCACCATGAACGATATCCCACTCCCTGGACTCGGCGAGCAGGAAGAGGCAACTACTCTAGCTGCCCTCCTAAGACGTGCTACTAAAAGGTTGGGGATAAACATTAGGAGGAGTCAAGTGGCGGGCATGTTAGTAAAGTTTTACAAATCTAGTGGTTTGGGGCATTCCAAAACATTCCCTCTAAAGTCAAGGTCAAGTTGCTGGACTCTGTTCCTCTAACCATTAAGTAAAAGGCACAATGCTGGTAGATTTCTTTGGATTTTAGCATAGAATATATCACACTAGAGAATAATGCTCTGATCAGAATTTTGGATGAGTCAGAAGGCTGCTGGTTTCAAAGAGGGCCAAGAACAAGAGAGCTCTGTAGCAGCCCCGGTAACTAAATAATCCACCTGCCGCTGGGGAGATGACTCAGCAGATCTGATGGTGTTTAAGATATCCGTGTTGGATGAGGTTGCTCCTATTGGCAAGCATCAATAGGAGAATTAATGTGCAGAACCCAAGGTTCTTAAAAAAAAAAAGGCCACAGCTTCTGCAGCAGAAAACTGCTGTTTGCAAAATAGCAAACAGTATGCGACTGGTCCCTAGCAGAAACTAAACACCTGATCATGGAACGCTGAGTGATTATCTGACCTAAGCTGCCTGCCATATGCTAAAAAATGATCACGTCCACCAAGTCATAAGGTCAGGTGAGCAAACAACAATTAATTGTCTAAAAGAAATTATATTTTTGGAATCAGGCCCAAGTATGCTCAAAAGGCCTAAATAAATCGCATCAATATGTGGCCCAGTGCCCGATATCATCTACCTCCAGTGCACTGATGTTTACTCCTCAACTCAACCTATGGCTTTGTGGGGGTTTCTCCATGACAGCTGATGGAGAAGGAACAGGCTCAGCCAGGTTCACAGCTAACTCAACACAGCTGATTGGTGTTAAATGAAAATGAACTGCCAATTGATGTTTCTCACTCTCCCTCTCCTCCCTCTCAAGTGAATAAAAAATATTCTCAGGTGAGAATGAGACAAGGAGAGGGAGAAGAAGAGGGAGAGGGAGGGAGGAAAAGAGAGAGAAAGAGAGAGAGAGAGATTAGTCAAGCATATGGTGGTGGGTCAATTACAATCAACCATTCCTATCTTGGAGGGAACAGGAATTTATTTATTATTAGTGGTCAATTCCTTCTGAATATCAACACTGAGAGCTTATACATGTCTAACTAACCTCCACATAAGCCCATATGACAGTGCATAAAACCAAAAGACTCTTTTTACAACAAAAGGAGATGTGACAATGGGCACATGACCATGAGCTCATTGTTTCTACCATGTACCCCATCAATGGAAACTGCTGGACTAGTAGGTTGAGAAAAATAATCTGTTAAAGGCTCATCTAAAGTCCAAGTTTAGGGATAATACTTGTACATTTGGAGCTCTCTCCTTCAGTATGTGGTCTTGTTGAACCAAAGGCCACTACATGGTGCTGTGATCCAATAGTTGCAATACATGGACCCAGGAACCAGGAGATGAGTGCAGGTGTGGTCCTCTCTCCACTTCCCTCTCCCTCTCCTTCTTTCTGTCCCTCTCCCTCTCCCTCTCTTTCTCCCTCTTGTGACTCCATCCTGCAGCCTTAGCTTCTACTCGGTTAGAGTCCTATTGACCAGAGACAGTGGAGTATGTTTCTATTTGGGGAGGCAGGAAAAACCACACTGAACTTGAACTCTGGCTGCCACCTGCGCACTTTGGGGTCCTCATGCCAACAGAGCAGCAGCCAAATAAGAGAATTTCTGAACTTGTGAAGATAATCAAACGTGTTTACCATGAGGAGCCAGAGTTGCTTCTACATAATGAGGGCAGGAGGTGCGGTGGCATGGAGAACATGCTGGGGACCCAGGAGACTTTACCAAGAAACCTCTGGTGCTTCTATGACAGGCGATAATGGCGAGTGGCAGTTGTGACAATTACAACTCTACAAGAGCTCAGATTTCTCGTGGATGAAAGTGTGGGTCACCCCACCAGGCAGGCAATTCAGACCAACGGAAGCTTTGGCTAAATCTGAGAGAAATCTAGAGAGGATAGATACTAGAGGAGGGAGGTCATGAGTACCAGTGTGGACTGGAACCAGAGCTTGCATGAGGAATTCGAGCTTATTTCACCAGCCCTCTTGCTTTCATCCTTCCAAGGTTGTTCCTAGCCATCACCTTGAAAAGGACTCTCCAGTTAATTGGACTTTTACCTCATTTCTCAGGGAAGACCCAAGGTCAGTTTGTTCTCACAAAAGTGGAGGCTCCATATTGTTTAAAGGGACCCAGAGTTAATCAGAAGCGCAAGAAGTCATCACGGTGCTAACCAGCTCTGCGTCTCATTTACCGACTTCAAGTAGATATGGTCTTACAGTATCCTAACTTACATGTGCACCTGGAGCAGCTTGCCATGTGTCACACGTCTTTCTTGTTGTCCCCAAAGCTTGACATGCTACAGGGTCCTGCATGGTACTCACAGATTTGAATCCCAAAGTGTGGGGGAGTTAATGCTCAAAGGCAAACCTTTGACTAGTAGGAGAAAGAAGTCAGTAGATAAATTCTTTCCCCCATTTCCTCCCAAATTGACTCCTCAGAAATGTTGTTTCTGTAGCTTCTCAGAGAGCTACCCCATGAAATCAGTCACATGCAGCATCAGGAATGCATCTGGGTGGGGTGCTCTCTCCTCCCTGGTGAGCAGCCATTCCCCCTTGCTCTTGCTTCCTGGGCTTGCAGACCCTAACGAACCAGTATTGCATAAGCCTTCATCTCAGGCTCTGTTTTCTGGGAAACCCAGATGAAGAGATGACTTGAGAAAATCGCTGTGAAGATTAAATTTTGAAAAGTAACAAAAATCAAAAGGCTTTGTAAGCACATTATGTACTAGCACTTTATGTGAATATTAGCTTCTAGTTATTGGGTCTACTTCAAGTTGTTATCATGGGTATAGTGGAACGGAAAAAGCCATAGGCTGTAGAGCAAGTAAATATGTAGTCTCCTGTCTCTACCCCCCGTTCATTTCTTTGAAATCTAATCTTGGTCATCTGAGTTACAGAGTATTTGTCACTCCACCGATTCTCCTTAAATGTCAAGGGCTATCTCTTCCAGGAAGGTCCCTGGATTGACACAGCTCCTTTTCCAACCCAATGATGATCCTCTCCACCACCAGCGAACACAATCGGAGGCCATAGTTTCATGAAGACCTTTGTTGGCTAGAACCTATTCTAGTATATCACAGGTGAGTTCCCTTCATGCAGAATATGTCCTTACCCTTTTACTTGGCTCTTGGGTGGATAAAACATTAACCACCAGCATCTGCGGCTAATTCTTCCACAGGACGGCAGGTTTCCCGATCCTGGGGGGCTGATTTGTGCAAACTTTCTGTACTCTTACCTGAGTCCCCTCAGACCTGCAACCTAAGTGTAATCACATGGAGTCCGTGTACTGTGGGGACAGTACTGGGATGACTGGACTTGTGGGAAGGAGACCTGTGCTCTGGTCCGGGATCTACCACTTAAATGCTGCATGATTCTGAGTGCAGGATCTGTGTTTATAAAATGGGCATGCATCCCTACGAAAGCACCCCCAACTACTGCTGTGAGTCACAAAGAGGAAGGATGCTGAGAACAGATTGTCAAAATGCAGAGGTCCTGTGTACCTATACACTGGGGTCATCACTGCTTGTCTACGCAGGCCCAGGAGGAAAAATAATGGGCCTATTCCACTTGAAGCAGAATTTGTTTTGCAAGTCACAGGGCACAGTGGAAACCTTTTCTGACATTTGACTTGAGAGCCAAGAGATTTGCCCTAAGCAGCTGGATTCAGGAGAAGCAGAGGAACGTAGCAAACAAAGCTGTGGTCTAATATTTCATTTTAACCAGAAATAACTTATATTTGTAAAGCATGTTAGCATTCACAGAGTACATTTCACAAAGTGCATCTCATTTTTTCCTCACATCTCTGCGAGGCAAATATACTTCCCCCCATTTTACAGATAAAGCAACAGAGGCTAAAAGAGCTTAGGAATCTGGTCTGAGGTCTCAAGTGTCAGAATAGTGGGTTTGGAACTCACTTAGCACCTCGAGTCCTGAGTGCATGCTTTCCTCTTTAAGACCTACTAAGCTAAACTTGGCCAGATCCATCCTAGGGGTGAGGACGCATCAGACCCAGCTGCCGATCTAATAAACTCCTGAAGAAACTAGTTGGGTTGAAAGAAAATATAAATTCTCGGGGGGTTTCCTAAGATCTTAGTGCATAGCTTGAGTGCTACCCAACACCTTTGCAAAATAACAGCACACAACTCTTTTCACGTGTGTCTCATTGCCTATTGAAGCTAAAATTGAGGCTCTAACCACCAACCCAAGGAAATCAGGCCAAGTTCACATAGTCCAGGTACTCAATAGACTGCTTCATCGATCAAGGAGTAAGGTGTATGCCCACCTGACTGCATCTTGCTCATTGGACCTTGGCTCAGGGGCAGAGTTTCATCGATAAGCATGAGAACTTCTGCCAGTCCATCTTTGGGCTCCAGCTGGGTCCTCAAGGTTGTCAGGAAAGGAGTAGGTCCAATTTAGAAGTCATTTCTTACGAAAAGGAAATAACAGAGGCCAGCATATGGTAAATGGAGTCAAGTTCCTGTAATGGGGTTCTTTGGAATTATGCACTCTTTGGAGTGGGTAATTCACCAAATGCCGGGCAATCTTTGCAGCTGGCTGATGCGGTGGGACACCACGGGGTAATTGAGACTGAATTACAGAGACTTAGACTGTAAGGTTGGGTTTTCTGTGAGGCCACCCGGCTGACACAAGCCACTCGCGCCTTCTCCAGCGGGAGCCAGCGGAGTTCACATTGGCTCGGGTTTGCAAATGACTGTTCCTCTTCATTAGCAGCCCCAGGACAGAAGAGAACTGGTGGTGGTGAGGTTTTAATGAAGCCACGTGTTGAGAATCCTTCAATCCGATAATGCCAGAAAACATCATCTTCCTTTGGCAGAGCAAAGGAAGGGCAACCGGGTCCTCTAGGGGTCATTCGTCTACCCCCTGACTGTACTGCTTCTAGATCTTCCTAAAGATTTTTAGCAACGAAGGAAATGCTAACTTTTCAGAGCTGTTTCCTCCATTCCCATTCAAGGTCAAAACTATAAAGCGTGGAACAAGGAGAACGTGACCTTAGAGCCAGAGCCCTGGACCACGTGACAGCAATCTAGTATCAAGAATGCTACTTCCACTTGAAGGGTCAAAATGACCCCGTCTGACTGCTGCCTCCTCTCGCCTGCCCTGGCGCTCAGCTGGGCAGCTGCGGGAAGTCTCCTGGCAGCAAGTCATTGAGTGCGTCACTGACCCTGGCCGCGGAAGCAGAGGCGGAACCCTTGGGGACGTGACGCCCCCGGTCATGGCCATTGAATTTCTTCCGTCTACGGCTTCTGCTTGCCGTGTTTCAATCGCTCTATTTTTTAAGTACATGACTGCTTTTGTTCATTGAGTGGTGGTAATTAGCCAACTGCTGAAAACATGTATTCTATATTCTTTAGCTCAAGAAACCTTCAAGGGTAAGTAGTGTTACTTACATTTTACTAAAGAGGAACCCGAGGACATGGAGGTTAATAAACCAGTCCAAGTTCACACAGATAGTAAGTGTCATGGAGCCAGAACTTGAGCCCAGATCTCACCAATTCCATCGTTTGCTCTTTACTGTTGGCCTCATAAACTTTTCTGTACCTGAGGTGCTCCCCTAATCCTCACTCAGCTTCCAGAGGTCACTGCAAGATAAAGTTTGATTCATACAACACCTGTGGGGTAGGGTTGCGAATAGGTATCACAGTATTGAGATTATTCGGCGGAGGCTTTGGAATGAGCCGTCTCAGGTTTAAAATTATTTTGTTCATTAGTAACTACATGACCTTGGGAAAATCACTTTTCCTTCTTGGACCATAGTTTCCTCATCTGAAGAATGAAAATAATAATAGTTTCTATCTCAGGGTTTTTATAAGGAACAAACTGTATAATGTATGTAGGTACCTTGCCTTACCTGACGCATCCTAAGTATTTCATAAATGTTCATGGGGATGACGTGAGTGAGGAGGAGGAGAAGGATGGGCCATGGTGGACCTTAGGAAAACAGGTGGGTGAAAGGAAAGAGGGATGTCTAGAGATGGTATTTTGATCTCCATCTCCAAAGGAGAGGAGGTGGCAACTGCCTAGTATATTACTTAGGGTTCTCCAGGAAACAGAACCAATAGAGGAGAGAGGGAGATAAAGAGATAGCGGTTGAGATTGAGATTGAGAGAGATATAGGTAGAGAGAGATTTCAAGGAATTGGCTCATGTGATTATGGAGGCTGGCAAGTCCAAAATCTGTAGGGTAGACCATCAGGCTGAAGACCCAGAAAGGTCTGATGTTGTAGCTAGAGGCAGGCTACTGACAGAATTCATCTTTCTTGAGGGAGGTCAGTCATTTCTGTCTTAACACCTTCAACTGACTGGATGAGGCTCACCCTCAGTCTGGAGGGAAATCTGCTTTACTCAAAGTCTAACATTTAAATGCTAATCTCATCTCAAAAGTACCTTCACATCTAGACGAGTATTTGACCAAATATCCGGGTTTCCTGGCCTAACTAAGTTGACACAAAAAACATTGACTTCCCGATTTAAATATACTCATTGTCCACGCAGAGCCCTAGCCCAGAGACCAGTCTTACCATCCAAACAGAGATGAAGAAGTAATCCCAGCAAGGTGACTTCAGTGCAGCCAGGGGTAGAAAAAAGGAGGGAGAACGGGCACGGGCTGGCCCTAAATGGCACGGTGACAGGTGTTTTCGTGCCTCTTTCCCTGCCTGGGGCTCCTTCTCTCACTGTAGCCCTTTAACAATGTCACCGAGCAAACGAATGGACAGAGCAGGGAGGGTGGTGGGCAGCAGAGTTGTAAGATGGAATTACAACTACTTTGGTCAACCAGCCACCAAGTTTAAAGAGAAACCAGCCCTCTCCACCTCACTCATTCACCTCTACCTGCTCAGAGGTAATGATCTAGAACAGTGGTCGGCAAACTCCTTAGTCAACAGAGCTAAGTATCAACAGTACAACGATTGAAATTTCTTTGGAGAGCCACATTTTTTAAACTTCAGCTTCTTCAAACGCCACTTCTTCAAAACAGACTCGCCCAGGCCGTGGTATTTTGTGGAAGAGCCACACTCAAGGGGCCAAAGAGCCTCATGTGGCTCGTGAGCCGCAGTTTGCCGACCACGGATCTAGGTTATACAGACAGCAGCCTCCTGGAGAAACGCCAACACTGTCCCTGGAAACAGCACCAAGATAATGTACAAAGAAATCTCGACAGGCTGAAAAAATGGTCCGACTCTAACAAAATAAAACGTAATAGAAAGAAATGTACAGTGCTTCATTTAGGTCTAAAACAAAACAACATAAAACATCGAGCAGGAAAGATTCGGAAAATGTTCCGGTTTAAAATTGCACCTGGCTAACGTTCCCCAGGGAAGCCTTTATCGACTTCCCCGCCAAACTCCCCACAGGAGGAACGATAAGAATGAAAACCTGCAACATTGAACATGAACCTGATGGATGACTCCATGACAGACTCTGGAGGGAAGGAACCTCTGCTTTCTAAGAGGCAGGCAGCCCTGGAGTAAGAAGCCCTTCCAGGCTTATCCTCCTGTCACGGGGAGGCTGGCCTCACTGTGGTAGTGCCAGCTGGTTCTTGCCTCTTCCTCCTAGGCCCGCAGAAGGTCCATATCCCGCCTCCCTAAGAGCTGGGTGTCGCCACGTGTCTGGGTTCTGGTCAAAAGAATATTGAGTAGAATGCAGCATTTCCAGGTTGGTCCCTAACAGCCTGCCAAGCATAAGCGTCCACGCTCTCTTTCTCCATCTTCTGAGTGAACAGAGAGCATCCCAAATCCCAAAGACAAGGAGGAGGATGGAGACACAAGACGGCAGAAGCCCAGCCCCACACAGAGTAGGAGAACCAGCCCCTGCCCCACTTCCCAACACCAATGCACATTGTACTGGGGTGTGCGTGAGAATGATCATTTACTATGATAACTGACTGAGATCTTGGAGCCCTTCCTGCCTCCTCTTCCTTCAGAGTCACATCTACCCCATGGTTTGCAGGCTTCTCCTGCCTACTCCAGCTCTCTCCTCCCCGCCTTTCACTAGCAGACCTCCATCATGCCCCCTGCAAGAGTGGGGTCACCGGGGAGCCAGGGGATCAATGCAACCTGACCAAAGTCGGCTTCTGGTGGTCCATTGGGCCTGTGGGCCCACCTGGCGGTCATTCCCCTGGTCACTGCATGTGCATCTGGGATAAACACAACTGGCAGTGGGAGTCAAGTCTAGGGTGGTCCTTGGCCTTTGAGGTAAGAGCAAAGCTAACTTCATGGGAAGGCCAAACAGGAGTTTCTGAAACGGCTTTCCTTTTGGCCAATGACAAGTAAGATAGCATTGCTAGAGAGATGGCAAAGGTTAATGCTAACTTCAGGGGTGGTAGACCCTTCCATATCTATTAGTAAGGAAATTGGATGGGCCCTAGAGAATGACTGCAGACTCCCACAGGCTCCACCACGTGGAAACCCTGCCCCTGCTGCTCTGTCAGAGCAGAGTGACAAGGTCTCAGTCACATGATATGTGCCCACTGATTTAGCAAATGCATTCTTTTATGTGCCAACCAAGAAAGAGAATCAGAAATGGCCCACATTTACACGGAATAGACTATATTCATTTCCAGTTTTGCCCCTGGGCTAGGTTTCTCTCCTACCTCTATCGTAATATCATCTACCCAGATCTGGAACATCGGATCACCCCCCAGAACATCGGATCGATCCATTACATCGATGGCCTCATGCTGACTGGTCATATGGGCTCCCGAGGAGAGAAGATCTGCCCTGAGAAGATTCAGGAAGCTCCTGTTGCCTCGTCTCCCACTCATAGTCAAAACCATACTTGATGGTCACGCCTTGGATGCAGTCCCTTTAAATATCAGAAACAACACAAGCATTTTGTCATCCTCGCCATCATGCACCACTGTTTTGAAAGCCCTAGCTAATTAGATACAACAGGATGTACAAATAATAATAAAACAAGCTTTTAATGGATGCTTACTAGATTTCAGCCACTGTTCCGAGGACTTTTCAGTTTTCACTTAATTCACACAATAACCCTTTGGTTGTCAGTGCCATTTGGGGTGGTGCCATTATTGCATTCACTCTACCGATGAGGAAACAAGTCACTAAGAGGTTAAATAATTTAATAAAGGAATAAAATAGTAAGTATTGAAAGGCAAGTACATGGTTACCACAATTGGCAGACGCCATGATTGCCTTCTTTAAAAATTCGTTGAAAACTGCTAGAAAATTCCACTGATAGAAAGCACCCTCTCTACCCGCCCTCTCCCTCTTGTCCCAGATGCTGCAAGGCAGATGTTTAATTTAGTCCTGGCAACGGGGTGAGATGTCTGTCTTGCCCTCTCTCCTTGGCTTAATCTGTAATTGCCACCTGTCCTCCCCAAGCGGTCCGGCTCACTCTTACTTTGCTCCCACCAGCAATCAAGGGTTGAGCCCCAAAGACATCTGGAGTCTTCAAGCCCAGTGCTGATAAGCAGGAACAAGCCCAAAGCAATGAAATCCTTTCAGAAAATCTTCGGCCATAGATGGTGGCGTATGTGAGGCTCTGACAGCTCCATCTCCAGGCTGAGTGACAGAGGAGGGGATGAGGTGGGGGTGGCAGAGGTTTGTCCCTGTTTTAGACCACGGCTTCAGTATTGATGGGGGCTCAGGCCCTGGGCGCAGCTCCAGCATCTGCGAGTTCTCTGAGAGCCAGGCCCAGGGCCAGGGGCCTCCTGTGAGGGCAGCTTAGACAGGGCTCAGCCTGGGCATCACGGGGACCCTGCGTGTTTGTGGAATTGATGGCGGCGGGGAAGGGAAGGAGGGAGAAAGGGACGGCACAGTAGCTAGCTAACGCTGGCCCTGGCCGCTCAGAGAAATGTCAGCGGCCTATTTCTGGGCCTTGATTTTAATACATAAGCTTCAATGTTCCTACTTCTCTTGGGGAGATGAGGCCCCGGCAGTGGTCTGGGGTTTTGGACTCCGTGTCTATGAGTCTTTGCTGTAGGACTGGCCCTGCCTGGTCTCCGGAGAGCATCACCCAAGTCCCAGACTCCTGGGAGAGGAAGCCTCCTTCTGGTTCCATACAGCGGGCATCAGTGAAATGCACGGTTAAATCTGTAGACCGGGCAGAGCCAGTCCGTCCCTGACCATTTCACAGGGCTATCGTGAGTATGAAAAACATAGATATGAAAGCACTTTGTAAACGGCAGCATGTGTACGAAGGTGGGGGACTTGTTACCGGTATACTGATGTTTCTTACAATCACCTCTCATTGCTCCCCACTGAGCCATCAGCAAGTGGGCATAACGACGCCTCTCTCGATGGCCCTTGTGAGGATTGGGGAGGCAGCTGTGCAGAGCGCGTGTACAGAAAGCTCTGCACCGTCAATGTCAGGCAAGACCACGAATCCATTCGGGGGCTCCGGTCCCTGCCGCTCCCCGCCCTGCCCCTTCCCTTTCTGCTCCTCCCATAACCTGAAGGAGTTCATAGACAGACGGTGGGATCCTGGAAGCCGGTCTATGGCCCAGACCGTCAGATCTGGAAACAACGTGCCTTTGGATTGAGTGGACATTGTTCTGCCCACAAGCCAAGGAGGAGGGCTTTTCAAAAGAAACCAGGGTCCACCACCCGTCCATCCATCCGGTCGGCCGGCGGTCCCGGGGCAGGCTTGGTCATGTCGGGCCATGACCGCACCTTCTGCCTCCTCTCACCCCTTCTGAGATGATAACGAGCGCGCTTCACACCAAACCCATAAGCTGAAGAACCCAGCCCCATGAGAGAATAGCGGCCGCGCTGATCAGGGAAACTGAGGCAGAGTGACGCTGTAACAAGTAAATAGTTGGGGAGAGGGAATAAATAAGCCCAAACAAGATGGAAGATTCTCTTTTGAATCCTGAAAACACACTGCTTCCTGGACCTCGCGGGCCAGGTCCAAAGACAGGACTTGGAGGGGAGGGCAAGGAAATTCCAAGCCCTGTGCTAAGGTAAGCAGGGATGCGCTGGGATGGGGGCGCTTAAAGCACTGTCCACACACACACACACACACACACACACACACACATACACACACACACACACACATACACACACACACACACACACACACATTCCGGCAAGTAGGAATGACAACATCCACTTCCCCACCCACCTCCCGGAAGTGGCTGTACTTCCTAGGAGGCTGGGTGGGGGTGGGGCTCTCTGAGGTCCTGACCAGGAAGCCCCCATCCACCTCCAGGGTTTTGCAGGGAGGGAGTGGAGAGAGGAAGAGGCTACAATGAGGCTGCCGTGAGGGGCTGAGCTGAAATAGGAGGGAACAAGGTTAGGGGGGACAGTCTGACTGCCAACAGAGAGGGTGAGCAACAAGTCTGAAGACTGAGCAGGGGTTGTAAGCCACCAGAAGCGTCTCCTGCTGAAAGGAACCCAGTATAAACATGTGGAGATTAGCGCCTGAATGACAGCATGAAGGAGACACTTCCCAGGACAACAGGGAATGGACTGCCTGTTCCCTATTCTCGGGCCCTGGGGGGTGGAGGCGAGGGGGGAGTTCTCGGACAACCTGCCTTCACCTCATAGCCAGTCCCCAAGGTGCCCTCGCCGGCCCGAAGGCACCGGGTAATGTCCCATGTAATTCCCTCCGTTCTGAACGATGGCTACAGGCTCCGTCCGTGCTCTTCCCCCCTCGCTCACGCTGCAGGCTCCAGCTCTGCCTGGCGCCTTCCCAGCAGGGCTGAGCGTCTGAGCTCTGCTCCCCGCAGGAAGGGGATGGCCAGCTGCCGGGGGGACACTGGAAGCAGGGGACAAACAGGACCAAAGCCGCCTCCAGCGACAAGGCTGGAAGCAGCCCCGGGCTGTCCTCTAAAGCTCGGCCTGGGAAAGAGCCTGAGTCAAGGCCTGCCTTCAAAGCCCGAGGGCCGCGACAGAAACATTCCGTCTGCGTGAGGTTTCTGCCATCCGCTCCACGGGGGGGGCGGTTTATTTACGCCCAGTGCCCTGAGGACACCTGTGGCACAGCGAGATGAAGCAGGTGTGCGCTTCCGCCTGCAGCCCATCTTTGCTGCAAACGAGTGGGGAGATGGGCGTGACTGACTTCTGCTCTCAGAGGCCAATACCAGGTTCTCCTCTCCCTTCCCCGGGCCTTCCTTCCCTCCTCTCCCTGTCAGAGTTCCAGCATGTTCTCCAACCTTAAACCTAGCATGTGCCAGTCCTCAGGGCTACCTAGGATTTTCCTCAGGCCGAACTCACCCTCCACGTAGCTGGAGAAGGCAGATACCTATGCTGTGTGATTTCGCAGACATTAGGATCCATCTCTCAGTGGCAATCTTACCATGAAAGAGGCATTCCCATCAGATAAGGCGGAGTTTCTCCAGGAATACTCCATTAGGGTGAACACAGCCCTGCCAGAGAGGCACTCGGTGACAGGCCATTTGTATCCCAGTATAAATCCGCCTCCTCTCTTCGAAACAGCGCCTGAGCCTTTCCCGGGAAGCCCGGGCCTCAGTGCACGCAGTGCTGGGTGTTACAGAAACGGAAGGCGCTGCTCATGAGAATGCTGCTGCTGAGAATGAAAAGGCTGGGCTAGACAGTGACGTTAGACTCGTCCCGGCTGAGAGCTTGGGCAAGTCACTCTCCCCCTCCCAAGCCCCAGTGTCCACCTAAAAGTCCCCTCCATTCTAATTCTCAGGGAAATCATTAGAACTTGGTCTAAATGCTCTGAGAACACACGCACACTTCCACAATCATTCATTGCGCATGGACCATGTGCCAGGTCTGAAGACAGGGCGTGCAGTACATTCTCAGATAACAAACGGGTCAAATGACAGCATCCGTGTACTAAGTGCATCAATAATCCCTTATTCTCAAGGGTCTCGGAGTGTGGTCGGCAAACTGCGGCTCTCAGCCACATGCGGCTCTTTGGCCCCTTGAGTGTGCCTCTTCCACAAAATACCACGACCTGGGCGAGTCTATTTTGAAGAAGTGGCATTAGAGGAAGTTTAAGTTTAAAAAATTTGGCTCTCAAAAGAAATTTCAATCGTGTACTGTTGAAATCGTTGCTCTGTTGACTAATGAGTTTGCCGACCACTGGCCTAGTAGGTTAAATGAGCAGGACCTGGGACAGAGGAGAGGAGGTGGAGGAGAAGGTGAGAGTTGGCCGCAGACTCCATGAGTGCCTCCAGCGAGAGGTAGCGAGGCTGCTCTGAGAAGATGGCTGAACCCAGCACAGGGGCTGAGGGCCCAGTGGAGCTCCGGGCTGCACAGACTATACAACCAGGCCCTGGTCCGGTTCCAGCCAAGACACTTGGGCAGGGAACAGCCACCTGCTAGAAAGTATCTAGAAGACATTCAGCATATCAGGGTCTAGAAAGCATTTCATATGAAGAATGATTAAGAGGAAAGGTAATATTTAGCCTGGAGAAGAGAAGGCTTAATATGCAAACAGCTGTCGTCTTCAAATATTTGAAGAAGCGATTGTGTAGCTTTCCCTTTGGGTATGCAGACAATTATGGGTGCTCGTGAACTGTGACTTCTCAATGTTGGGGGCGTTTGTGGAGAAGACAGCTAACCCCTCCTGGATTCATTGCCATGGGCCAGGCACTTGTAACATCGGATTTAACCTCATAATAGCTCTGCCCATTTTACAGACGAGGAGGAACTTAAGGAGTCTGCCCACTATCAGTTTGTAAACAGAGCCAAGGCTCGCGCCGAACTTCGCTGTTGCTCTT
Organism: Pipistrellus hanaki; assembly: GCF_964339955.1. Lineage (NCBI taxonomy): Eukaryota > Metazoa > Chordata > Mammalia > Chiroptera > Vespertilionidae > Pipistrellus > Pipistrellus hanaki. Next base: position 3,477,819 of record NC_140520.1, on the reverse strand, counting down.
CACAGCACGCCCTGTCTTCTGCACCTGCCCTAGGAGCAGTTTGCTCACTCAGGGCACCTGCGCTGGATGGCACCCGATGACCAGTTCCCTACGTGGAGAAGAGCGCCCAAATTCAGGAGGCATTCCTCCACTCATTGCGTCGACTCCTATGTCCTGCCAACCAGCCACATCTCTCGGCCCAGATCCAGAGCGGAGTCAGCGACCCTTCGGCGAAGAGGGCAGATCCAGCTCCTTCCAAGACCTTCGAGGCCCCGTGTAATCTATTCCCTGCTCCCCGGCATGTCCTCCCCTCCCACGTCTGACCCTTCCTCTCTCTCCACGCTCTTAACCAGCCCACCTGCTCCTTTCCCACAGACTGGCACAAGCTGGCCCTGGTCTAAGCCTCACCGGCCACACCCCCTCTGCCTGCTTGGTGCCTTCTCATTCCTCAGGTCAGAACTTGTGTGCCATCTCCCCTGGCCTCAGCGTCCTTCCCATGTTCACATAGGGACCCTTGAACTTAGATGGCACAAAAGCAGTCAGGTCTCACAGACACACCATCAGACAGAAGCAGATGGACACACTGTCTCCCGAGACGGGAGTCGGTAAAACAAACAGCTTTCTTGTCCCCGGGGAGACAACGCTCCTTTTGTGTCCCTGATCTCTCAGAGGGTCCCCAGAAGAGCGAGCGTCAGCTGCCCCAGCACATACCTGCCCATTGCCGCATTTTTATAGGTTCCGGCCCTTCTCTGGCTCACTCTCCCTCCCCTCACCACGCTCCCTGAAATCACCTCCCTAAACACTCTTTGCACACACTCTTCCCTTTAAAAAAAAGTCTCCCAGAGGAAGACAGGCAAAGGGATGCCGAGGAGAGGCGCCAAATAAAACACCAATCCATCTCCCCAACCCCTTCCCCCAAACCTCCGCCCAGACAACCACTCTTCTCGCTGGCTGTCTGGTGACTTAAGAATCTCTAAGTATGTAAACACATTTTTGTTAAGTCATTAAGCTTGTAGAAATAAGAAATTAATTAGCATTAACATGTTGAATCACTTAGGTGTCAGTAGCTAATATGGCTAATTGACATTTAATAAGCCTTGCTATCTAATTGACTATGAATTGCATTAAATGTTAATTCATTGCTTAGTTATTCTTTACACAATTATTATATGTTAATGTGCATTTAATGGCCTATTATTTGGGTGACTGTCCCGAGGGCAAACAAGTTACCTGTTAATTCTGGTTTCAGCATGAACAGATTCGGCACACTCCTAAAATCGTGCTCTTAAGACATAATCAATTGATGGATTAATCAATGTAATTTAGAACCACTGGAAAAGAATCGCCAGTGGACTGGGCCTTGGTTAAACTGGGTTTGCTCATCTTCTATCAGCTTCTGTAACATACGATCCTGCCCTACCAATGGCAGTCAGCTAGTTCCTGCGTCTGATAAACAGGAAATAGCCCATCTTATCGGGTAGTACTAGTTTTGGCCCACGTGTGCGTGTTAGAAGGCTCACGAACAGAGAAGAGCTGCTGCCCCAGGCGCCCATGTGCCCTGTTAGGAGCATCAGGTCTAAAACCAGGGAGGGAGGCGCTGGTCCTGCTCCGTCTGGCGCTGGCCCGGCCACACGCGGAGGGCTCGGTCCATTCCGGGAGTGACATATTTAAAGAGCTGTCACTTGAATCATGTAAAGATTGATGAAGAAATTGAAGATGCGTCAGAGTGAAGAGAATCCCTCTTCAAATGTGTGGAAGATATACTCATTCTCTCTCTCTCTCTCTCTCTCTCTCTCTCTCTCTCTCTCTTTTAAAATAAATTTTATTGATTTTTTTACAGAGAGGAAGGGAGAGAGCTAGAAACATCGATGAGAGAGAAACATCAACCAGCTGCCTCTTGCACACCCCCTACTGGGGATGTGCCCACAACCAAGGTACATGCCCTTGCCCGGAATCGAACCTGGGACCTTTCAGTCCGCAGACCGACGCTCTACCACTGAGCCAAATCGGCTTCGGCTCATTCTCTCTTTTTTAACTTAGTGACTCAATCGAGAGTCTTAGGACCGAGTTTGAAGTTAGAGGGAACCAATGGTGGGCTCAGCCGGAACTGTCTGAGACTGGAATGCGCTGCCTCGGGAGTCATGAGCTCCCCGTCCTTGCAGGAGTTCAAGCGCAGTCTCAGCAATCTTTTGTGCAAAAGGGGCTCCAGCAGGAGGGACCTCTCTCATCTCTCCCAAGACAGAGAGTCACAAGACTGCTCCCTCAACCACCTCACTGGCCTGGATACAGTCTTGGGCCCACACGAGCTGGCTCCCTTTCAACGTGAGGAAAAACCCAGTGGGTGTAACGTAAGTTCTTCGGATGCGATTCTGATTGGTTGCTCGGCTTTAAGTGCAATCTCCCCGTGGTGGGAAAAGGTAGACTTGGAGGGTCGTCTGCCTGGTTGATTTCCCCGGTTCCCCCCACCACGCTTCCCTGCAGGTGTCCTTCGCCAGCTCAGGGTTGCAGGCAATGCTCAGAAGGGATGGGCTGAGGCACTGGAGTCATTTATCTTTGACAGGACGGGATGGGACGGGAGAAAGGGCAGGTGCCTGGCAGGCAAATAAACTTAATGAAGTTTGTAATAGACCATGGCAATATCAGCCTCGTGATCAAAGCAGAAATAAACCACAAGAAGCGATTAATTAAGACTCGCGCTATCTCCCTTTTTCCATTTCCTTCTTCTCCGTGGTGGGGGAGAACCACTCTAATTGTTTCCAGCCTTTCAAGGATTCCAAGGCGGGTGTTCTGTCTCGGATTTCAAAGGGCTGGCGCAGTTACTGGCCGGCTCCGAGGGTCCTGATGTTCCCAGCTTTGCCCTTTGAGGTTGGGGGGTAGGGAGGGGAGCTCGGAGGGGCATGTCCTGTGCCAAGTATCTGTTCCTGTGGATGCAGAGGGGCCACGTGCTAACCTAGCTCAGGGGAGGCCTGCGTGGCGGCCTTGCAACTCAGAGACCTAAAGTAACCACAAAGGACGGTCTGAAATTAAAACCTTTCCATTAAAAAGCAATTTATACTGGGTAGTCATGACCTAGGTCAGTGTCTTCCCTGACAAAGATCACTGTTGATCTTCCCTGAGCCTGTTGTAACTTCCCTCTGCCAGACCCCTTGGGGCATAACAAATGGTGCCAGGGGCACAGACTACAGATTCCCTTATTCTCTGTTCATTGTTGACTGTCAACTATCCTGCACCCAGCCAAGAAAAAAGAAGTATGTGTCTATCATTTTCCCTTTTATCCAATCCCAGAGGTTTCCCCATTTTGCTTTCTCCCGCCTCCCTAATCTGTCACCAGTGGAGTTCATGTAACCCACTTACTTGTCCTCGTCTGATTGTAACGTATAAAACAAGGTGAAAAATCACCGTTTTCCGGAGCACTGTCTCAATACATTGAGATTCTGCTCCCGGCAATTGTTGGCAGTTTGGCTCAAATAAACTCACAAAATGTCTTTATGGGTTTGAATGTTTCTTACATGGACACTCCTTCACTGTTCTGCCCCAGAATGTTCTTGCTTGCTCTCCTAAGCCTGACTCAAAACTGCTCTCTCTCAGGAAGCCTTTTCCGTCTGGGCAAGTTCCTTCCCCTCTGAACGTGGCCCTGAGGGTCCCGGGGTGGGTGTGAGATGGAGAGAAAGATGAACGGGAGGACCTCAGAGCGGCACCCCGCATGCTGGGGCCTGCGAGGAGCCCCAGCTGAGGGCCGCCACAGTTTGCTCTCTTTTCTCTCATCCCCTTTGGTCTGCGCCTCCGGCCCCACGTGTCCATCGCTAGACCTTTTTCTTCTCCCCTCTCCGTCCGCCTCTGCTCTCAGCTCCCTCTCTCTCTCCCCGGGGATCTCTGGGTCTCCACTTCCTCCTCTGTCTCCCTTTTCGTAAGTCTGGACTCTGTTCGTTCCTCAGACTCAGAGCAGGACGGGATGGGAGGGCTGAAAATCCCATGGGTGTGGAGGGGAATGAACGCCCCTGAATGGTGACCGCCACTGCCCGGGTGAAGCCTGTGAAATCCGGAATTTACCGCTGCAATTATTCCACCTGAAGCTGAGCCAACTTGACTGGGCCGTCGGAGCGGCATGTGGGTCAGGAGCCAACTGCCACCCCCCATTGAGGCGGCCACACTTTCCGGGCCTCCGCCAGGCGCGAAAAATAGGCACAGGGGCTCAGGCAGCTAAAAATACACCGGCTGCAACGTGGCCTCCTGGGCCTCCCGGGCGGCCGGGCTGCGGGAACCCTGGGCTCCACAGCTGCACGGCCACGACTCACCGATGGGGGGTAGGGGGGCAGGAAGGCCCGTCTTCATCTTGGGAGCACACGGCAGGCCACAGAGTCTGCCAGAGCAGCCCTGGGGCCACAGGGCCACGTGGCAGTGAGATGCCATGGCCACCCCCACAGCCGGCAGGGCGGAGGTCAGGGTCAGTGCTGGGCACACCCACAGCCTCGTGAGCATGTGTCTCCCCGCTGGATTCTGCTGTTTCCCTTTCAACGGCAGCTGCCACCAATCCCTTCTGGCCCACAAACCGGCGCCTCTTGATCCAGAAGGAAAAGGCTTCCTATCCCCCACCAGCCCCCAAACAGCCAGGCCTCCAGAGCGCCGGTCCCCAGGAGGGAGAGGAGGTGCCACCTTTGCCGACCACCACTGTGAGCACTGCCAAGCCATGCCACTCCTTCCCTCCTTTCCCCATGAGCCCGAGGCCCGGAGGACAGAGGAACATGTGCAGAAGCTCCTCAGCTCCACAGGGGCAGCGCCCAGGGGCCTGTTTCTCCACCCAAAGCTTGGCTCGTCTGCTCCGTCCTCTGTGTCACTGATTCTCAGCTGGGGGTGTCTGCCCGGCAGGGCACACTCGGCAGTGCCTAGGAACGATGCCGGTGGCCGTGGCCGTGCAAGGGGTGCCGACGGTGTCTAGGTGTCCTGCCATACAGGGCACAGCCCCCCACAACCAGGAGTCACCAGCACGCAGTGTCAAGAGTGCCAAGGCCGGACCCCTGTTGTATCTCACACCACAGCTGTGCCTGCATCCAAGGGGTGGTCAGACCTGGCTGCCCCAGAATTCCCCGGGGGCTTGTTAAATCAGAGCCTTGAGTCCCGCCCACATTCTCTGAACCTGTGGGGGCCTGGAAATCTGAATTTTAGCTCATGGGCCGTCACCACCCTCTCCTGGGAGGTTCCAATTTGGGTAACTGGCACCACAGAGAACACTCTCCAAGAGAAGAGCTGCAAAGGCAGGTGCCAAGTCCTGTCGGCTCTGAGCTGCCACCTGACACGAGGAGAGCAGGTGAAAATATTCCCAAATCACCACACACACGTGCACATATCCACCTCAGAGGACCCATGTAGCCACAAAACAAAACTGCCACGGCCCACAGCCAATCCTGTGGCCTCCCTTAAGTGTGTGTCCATTAGCTAACAAAGCGCTCACCCTGGCCAGTGGTCACTGCACGTGTGAATTGGGCACCTCGCTCCCAACTCTCCTTTGTGTGCAAATGAGCCAATTCTCGGGATCTGGAGCTGCAGCGAGAGTGAGTGAGACCACAGGTGTGAGGGCCCGGTGGCCATGCAGGCAGGTCTGGACCTGGAAAAGTCCCAGGGAACATCACGCCTCGAAAGGGAGGCAGGGTCACGGGAAGTGACTGAAGACAAAGGGGAGACAAATGGGAAGTGACCAGCACCACGGGGAGGTGAGAGCCCATGGCTGACTAAGGTTCCGGCCATGCCTGCGCTGGCTCTTTCTTCCCCGTCTTCTGCGAAGCATCCCAGCACGCGGCTCCTACGCATCTGGACGGAGGGGGCACTCTGCACCCCGTCAGTAACATCCCCCCTATTGCTACCCAGCTGGCTCAGCAGATGTTCGCTCCGACAGGAGAGACAAATGAGCACCATGCGGAGAAGGAATGCCAGCATCGTCACTCCTCAGGAATCTCACGGGAGATTGGGCAGAGGTCTGGGGACAGCCTGGCCCGGGTCAAGAATAAGGAAACCGCCGGGACCGGTGTGGCTCAGTGGATAGAGCGTCGGCCTGCGGACTGAAGGGTCCCGGGTTCGATTCCGGGCAAGGGCATGTACCTTGGTTGCAGGTACATCCCCAGTAGGGGTGTGTGCAAGAGGCAGCTGATCAATGATTCTCTCTCATCGATGTTTCTAAATCTCTATCCCTCTCTCTTCCTCTCTGTGGAAAATGAATAAAATATATTTTTTTAAAAAGAATAAGGAAACCTTCCTCCCTCCCTTCCTCTCGTTCTTCTTTCCCTTTTTCCTCCCCCCCTCTCTTCCTTCCATTCTTCCTTCCTCCTTTTCTCCCTCCCTCCCTCCCTCCCTCCCTCCCTCCCTCCCCTCTTCCCTTCCCTTTCTCCCCTTCCTTCCTTCCTTCCTTCCTCCCTTCCTCCCTCCCTCCCTCCTCTCTTCCCTTCACTTTCTCCCCTTCCTTCCTTCCTTCCTTCCTTCCTTCCTTCCTTCCTTCCTTCCTCTCTTCCTTCCGGGAGCCTGCCAATGTGGGGCCCTGGTGAAAGGCGCCGTCCAGCCAAGGACCCCTGAGCAAGGACTTAGGGGGACGGGTTTTCGGTCTGAGGTTTAAGCTGGTGCAGCTCTGCCTCTATCTCTGCCTCTCAGAATGCTGGCCTCAGAGGGACAGCAGGGGTCCCTTCATGGGATTGAAGGTGTTACTGAGCTGAGATGGGTGATACTCTGAATTGAGAAGAAAATGAGTTTATACCCACAGGAAGAAGATATTCTTAGCTAGCTGTCAGGCTGACAAATTGAGAAATCTTGACAGACTGGGAATTGTGTGAACGGAATTATATCAAATAGCTCCTGTATGCATCTTGCACACTGCAGATTTTAGCTGTGCGCCAGGCTACAGTAGGTGCTCAATAAATATCTGTTGAACGGGTGAATGAACCCTCATCATAGCAATGAACATAAAGAATGATGGGTCCTTTTTTTACAGGCTAACTTCTATTATGTTCTCTCTACTCTTATACTATTTTATGCATCTTGAGGGAGACCCAGACTCGAATGACTTTAAAGTCTCCAACATGCATGGTGGCCAACAGTGTGTATGTAAGCTCCCAGCCTTCGTCAGTGCCTGTTGCCGTGGTCAACTGGTGGACATGCTCTACCTTCCTGTAGATTCCAACTTCCGTGGCTTCTGGCGGGGCCAGGCATGGACCATGCTGGGACACACATGCGTTCAAAACATGTAATTGAATCCCTGGTAATGAAGCCACAGGACTAGACGGTGGGGATTCGGTGGTTAGCAAATAGCAGACACGGCCTTTTCTTATCTGAGCCATATTGCAGAAGAGAATGATATTAATCCAATGATGAAATGATGAAATTCAGCTGTGCTAATTGAATGCTCCGATGACAGACACAGGGCAGGAAGCTGCGAGTACTTGGCAGTGATGGCCCAACAAAGTCAGGGGGAATTGCGAGAGTCTCCCTTGAAAAAGTGGTTATTCTATTATAGCTGAGAGCAGAATGATAAGTAGGGTTTCAAGATAATGAGGAGGGAGGGTGCAGTTCTCTGGGCAGAGGCTCAAGAAATGGAAAACAAGGCCAAGGAAAGGCAAAGGAAGAGAGGAAGCCAGCACGAGGCACAGGTGGCCTAACAATACCCCTTCCTGGGTGGCTGCCCGGAGTTTTTCCCTCTGAGTTTGCTCTCCATGGCCTTGACTACAAGGAAGCCCACGTGGCAGAAATGGAGCGAGTAGTGACAGTGATCAAAGTCGAGGTTGGAGGGACAGGCAGGCCAGAGAAGGCAGGGTGTCCATGATTTGGGGTTTTTTCTAAAACCAAGTAAAGTCCATTAAGGGGTTGTAAGCAAAGGCCTGATTATATCTGTGCCTTTCCCCCTCTCCCTCCCAATTTCTTCTGACCCAATATAGAGAAAGCCCGACATTACAGAGCGGGCAGAAATGGCTCGGGGAGACCACAGAAGAGGCTACGGCAGGAATCAGCGACCTGAACTAGGGTAGCGTGAACTAGGGTGCAGGGAAGATGGAGAGGAGAGGTCTGGTGAAAGACATATTTGGGAAGTAAAATCTATAAATTGGATGACGGACTAGATGCAGGGAATGAAGAAGGGCAGACGCCAAGGTTGAAAAGTGGTTCTTTTAACCACTGTTGGGTCTCCCTTCGGCTGGATGGGACAATGATATGTGGAAACCAGTCAAGTCCCTGACTGGGCGGAGTGAGTGGGGTCCCCTCTTCCCGAAAAGATGCCCTGACTCTGGTGTGTGAGAGAAGCCTGGCGGGGAGGGGTGCCCCCGCCAAGGCGGGTGAGGAATGGGTGGCAATCAGACCAGTGGCTTTCAAACATCCCTTCAGAAAGAAAACCCGTCACCTCGTTCCCGCTTTCATTTCACTCCGTTTCACCTCATCGTTCACGTGATGGGAGCTGCCAGGGAGAGCCTTTGTTTTCCTCCCTCCTTCTCCGGCGGCGCACGTGGTCTGACAGGAAATAAAGCGCCCGGGCCTCCAGCTGTGGGTGCGTGTCTGCGCACTGTGCCAGAGCAGGCCTGGGTGCGCACCTGAGTGTGTGGGGGTCAGACATGGCCCTGAACGAGCATCAGTTCACACTCTGACGGTCAGTAGCCCTGTGTGGCCTTGGTCCCCACGGACTCACCTGTAAACGGTCTAATAACACAGGGAGGAGCTGTGTTATTACACCGTTTACAGGTGAGTCCGTGAGACTAGTAGCTCATTGTAGCCAAGGACACAGGAACAAAAACACTCCCTTGTGACCAATAAACTCTCCTGATAATTACACTGTCCTCCATCCATGGGGGGGAGGGGGGCATCTCAACGACAGAGCTGAGCTCCATAAGTCTGCACCCCTTAGACTCCCGAGGCCTGATCTTCTCAGGACCAGGCCAGCTCCTGACCTTGGCCGAACCCCACAAAGCTCATCCCCATCAGATGCAACTCAGAACCTTTGGCCCAAGGGAACAAGGGACGTGGGTGAACTCTTCTCCTCCCTCCCTCGGACACACTGCTCTGAGGTGCTCTCCCTCGCATTGGGAAGTCAGTCCTGTAAGGCTGAGGAACCAGCTGCTCTTGAACCAAGGGGTGCCGAACACAGGAACATTTTTGCATTGCTTCCCCCTCCCCCCCCACTTCCCTGCCTGACTCCCATCTCCCTTGCTTCTGTGCCCCCGGAACTGTACTGCCTGATGACATTCAGGACACGGGGCACAGCTCTGAGCTGAATGAAATGAACGGCCACTCCCAGCCCACTGCTGGTTACCAAGCATGAGGAGAGCTGAGCTGGGAAGAAAGAGAAAAGTTGAAATTGGATGTGAAATGAAAGTATTGATTTAGATCCACCTGGTCTTTTTTTAATACCTGAAAATAAAACTTCTTCTATCTGAAAGTGCCTAGAAAGCTATAAAACCTGGCCAAGGGCAGGGAAGGGAGACCCAACAGGGCGGGTTCCAAGGACAAGTGCTGATTTGCTGGTCCATTTTTTAAGTTATCTTATTTTTAAAAAAAGAAGAGAACTAAGATGCATCGACACCTACTATGTGACCTGCATGTACATACACTTATCTATTCCCATCCTTACTTATCTCATTCAGTTTTCCCAGGTGGTAGTTACCATCGCTGTCTTACTAACCAGGGAACTGAAGCTCAAGAGCATGAGGTTCCAAAGGCCACATACTAGAAAGCGACTCATTGTAGACATGGCCACAGGGCCCACTGCATCCCAGCCAACGTGATTAAAAGTCCAGCTACTGATGTCAAACAGATGGGGTGCAAACCCCAAGGCAGCCTGTATCTAAGACTGTGTCTCTTGGACACGTGATTTGCTCTCCCTTGGCCTGTTTACTCATTGATAAAATAGAGAAATAATTCCCTAGTTACAGGCTTGTTGCGGGGATTAAATGAGACCAGTTATACCCAGAGTTTAGCATAATGCGTGGCACAGAGCAACTCAGTCAGCAATATCTACTATCAACATTAAACTATACTGCACTCTGAATAAGAAAATTATTGTCCCGTTGAAATGCAGCAATAATTCAGAAGCCTAGAACACAACTGGACGCATAGCAGTACTCAATAACTGGTTGAATCTAAAGCCGAGTTTCCTCTCTCCTGTGATAATGTACATACTCATATGAAATGTGCTCCATTCTGCACTACATTGGAGATATTTCATCAGAACAAACACGACATTGGAATCACAACATTGGAAGTATTTTCTCCCTTAAAAGACTGTAAACTCCTTAAAGATAAAGGTCTTATCTTGAACATCCTTCATTAATTTCCTTGTTTATTTGTTCAACAAACACGTATGTAAGACTTATGGGTAAAATATTGCACGTGATATTTAGAGAGAGATGGAGATTATTAGAACCTAGATGCTGCCCCTGGGAGCTTATAACCTGAGCAAAGCTGAGGTGGTGTCAGGAAGGGAGGTGCAGAGGAGGTCTGGGGGTGGGAGGCTCAGCACGTAGCCCATGCAGCATCCCCCAAGGTACCTGGCTGGGGACCAAATGGTTGTGTACCCAGTAAGGAACAGGAGTGCCTGTGACTGAGGAGTGTGCACCCAGGACAGGAGACCTGCGCACACGTTTGTGGGCATTAAGGTTTTGTGGTGCTCTGGAGAGTGAACTGATGGTGTTCTGTGCTCCCTGCACTTGTTGTTTGGTCAGCCTTCCCCTCCGGCTGCTCGGGGCCATGTTGTCCTCTACAGTAGCCTGATGGTGATCTGGTTTAGGCATTCCCGAATTCCAGACAGGCAGGAGTGTGGCGAGAGCCTTCCCAGATGTGTCAGAAGGGAGAAGGGACAGAGGACAGGAGAGTGGGAAGAAGGTGACCTACTCCAACTATATTAGGCTTCTTCCCTCAGGGGCTTCCTCTGAAGGCTTTGTTTAGGGAGGAGAATTAGACTTATGTGGTTCATCCTCTCTTTTTCCTCCTTGTTCTAGGAGCTCAAGGGTGCATGGGTGTGCGCGCACGCACGCACACACACACACACACACACACACACACATCACATCACATTCTGATGAGCACTCACCCATGGTCCTAGAGACAGGCCCCTCCCCCTTCACCCGGCCATTCTGCATTGTTACATCAGGGGGACAAAAGCCTTCTCTCAACAACAGCCCCCTAGGACCCTCCCCACCAAACAATGCCTAAGGACCTCAGGGCTGGAAACCCACCAATGGTGGCCTCAATCCAGTGTTCAACCCAGGCTGAGAGGTCAAGGTCAAGAAGACATACAAAAATGCCCAGCAGGTATATAGAAAGGTGTCCAACATCACTAATCATCAGGGAAATGCAAATCAAAACCACGATGACCCAGCAGATATTACCTCACACCTGTCAGGATAGCTCTTATAAAATAAAATAGAAAGGTAAGAAGTACCGGCAAGAATGTACAGAATGGGAACCTTTGTACACTGTTGGTGGGAGTGCAAATAGGTGCAGCCACCATGGAATGCCCTGTGATTTCTGGCCTCCAAGCCTCTGTGTATGCTGTTCCATCTGCCTGGAACGCCCATCCTCTCATCTCTGCAGATCGAATTTGACCCATTCTTTAAGACTAAGCTCAAAGTTCCACACAAAACAGTCTCTGATTCCCCAGTGTGGGATGGTCTCCTTTTCCTTCCACAGCACCTCCCCTATGATTCCCACTTTCTATTCTGTGTGATGGTTATTCCTGTATTGTCTTAGCTCAAGAAGGAACCCCAGCCTGAAATATATCCCCCACTGATATCTAAGTTTTCACCCCCAGTTAATCAGCACATCAACGAGTACCTATTTGACACAAGACAAAGTAGAAGTGGGGGGAGGGGGAGACTCAGAACTATCAGACCCTGAAGGAGCCTGCAATTACAGTGAGGACATTCCAAGTGCCTAGTAGAGGATGCACACAAGGAGCGCTCTAGAGTTAAAGGAAGGGAAAGAGAGGGCCAAGGTTGAAATGGATGCTTCTTTGGGTCAAATCTTGCCTTTCCAGGAATTCTCTTTGAACGTGCATAGATTCCTGACAGTGAATAACTCAGTATGCTACCAACACCCTGGCATGAATTTGTTTATCAGATGGTTTTTCTGGTGACAAGGTCAGGGAGAAATGCTAGTGTGTAAACAGTGGGTGTTTAGGGTGAGTGGGGCGGGACCCGGCGAGGGTAAGGCCACCATGTTGAGGTTCGTGTGAGGACAGGTTGTCACTTAACCAGACCTGAGAGGGACTGCTCATCCTAGCCAGCATGCTTGCCCTCCCTTAGTCCCAGCCCTGGGATAAGGACCAGGATGGCAGGAACAGAATCCTTTTTCACAATGATGCCAAGAATCATCTTGGATATGAGCTCCATGCTCTCTATCACCTTCTCCCTCCACCGCAGTCTGTAGTAGGACAAGATGGCACTGCCAAACTAGCCTCTCGCCTCTGCGGGAGGGATCCACAGCCTGTGAGATTAAATGATCTGAAATCTCTTCCAGTTTGCATGATGCCCGAAGAAGCTGAACTTTCCCGTTTGGCTCAGGCATAGCTCCGTGATGGGCTGGGTAATCACCTTCCCAGCCCCAGCTCCCGCCCCATGGCCTATATTTGCCAGGGCAATGCTATTTTTGGTGCTAATCATGGTAAATAATGCAGGGGAAAGGCACAAAAGCGTGAGAAGAAACTTTAGAAGAGAGCAGTTTTCAATGTCTCTCAAATAGCTTTTCAAAGTGAAATGCAATGAACTTATGAACCAATTTTTCCAACACCACCCGTGCATTGATTGAAATCTCAACTCCTTTAAATGACATCCAGTTTCTAAAACATTTATTAAAAGTGTCTCTGAGACTTAAAGAGAAAACAAATGAAACAGATAAAAGGCATGGTAGCTGTATTGCTCCCCCCAAATGGCCCTAACCTGTCCTGATTCCTTCTAAAACACCATTTTATGATACCCTTAAAACAGATGTAATCTGAGGGGATTTTAAAAGACCTCAGATCTGGGTCATTTTATGAAACCCAGAGAAAAAGCCAGGCAATGAAGCCCTGGATGTCCTCAAATATTAAACTTTCAACTGGGCTCACAGCTCCCAGGGGCTCCAATTTAGTGAAATGCTGCTAAAAGAGGAGTCATTCAACCTGTGGCACTCACATTCCTCTGGAATCAGACCACACTGGAGAGTGCCCACCTGCACTGTTAACTTAAGAAGAAAGAAGTTACAACGCTGCCTTCAATTGCTATGATGCTTTACAGTTTACAAAGCACAGGTGTAGGCATCATCTTTTTCCCTTCTAGCCCGTCCCACTGCAGATCCAACCAGACACCAGACGAGATGTGGAGAGGTGATGTGCTGGGAGCTTCCCAGGCTCATTCCTCAATATGATTTAGGAAAGTTTCTACATCTTGCTTTTATGATTTCTATTCCCCCTGGCTGTGTCTCCCTGTCCATCCAGAATCATAATCAGCTGAAACCGGTTTGCCTCAATGGATAGAGCGTCAGCCTGCGGACTGAAGGGTCCCGGGTTCGATTCTGGTAAAGGGCATGTACCAGAATCAGAATCAAGGGGAGAAAGCGGGGAGAATTGGAGACACATCAAACTGCAATGCCCCATCTGAGTGTGGTGATATGATGGTGTTGATATAAACAATGCCACAAAATGGGCCTTATAATCCATGCAGTAACCTCCTACTTCCTATCAGTGGAATATCCTTGTGCAGCTCTGATGGGTCTTGAAAGAATCCCAGGAAGCCTTCAGGGTCCAGACGCCCAAGCCTGATAACTAAGATTATATTGTTGGGAGTTGTAGCTCCCCATTACCCAGCAGATACTTCTATGCTCTCTATAGTCTGCAATTCAATACTGGCGGCACATTAAAATCACTTATAGAAGTTTTAAAACACACTAAAGCTTGAACATCATTCCCACAAACTCTGATTCAGTTTTTTGGGGGTGGGACCTGACCTCAATATTTTACAAAGCTCCAGGGGATTCAAGTATGCAGCCAGCTCGAGATTAAAAGGTTCTTAAATGTTAGAAACCAGAATCTCCCGTAGGGTTTGTTAAAACCCAGATTTGAGGGACCCCTTCTAGGGTTTCTGACTCAACTCGGTGGGTCTGGGGTGGGAGATGAGAACTTTCGTTTGTAATCGGTCCCCAGGAGTTGCTGCTGTTGCTGCTAATCCAGGGACCACACTTTAGAATCACTGCTCTGAAGTGTCACAAAGCATTCACTTACATATCAAAATCAATTCGGCTAAACCCTTTAAATTTACAGGGACCGCCACTCAGTGACTCAGATAATCCTACTTACTGAGGTCGAATTGTTTGCCTGCCTCAGTGTGAGGCAACAATGTAGCACAATGATGCTCGCTCTGTGGCTCTCCCTCTCTAATTCCCTCTCTCTCCTTTTCCTTCTTTGTAGGGATGGAATCTAGAGAGCATTGTGTTTTTTGAAAAGCCAAGAAGGTCATTTCTAACATTCTGCCTGGGGGCCTCAAATGCCTACCCAACAGTCAGGGTAGCTTCGTGCTGGGTCAGCCTTGGCAGAGACTGATGGGTTCTGGTTTCAGCACCGTGGAGAGCAGCCTTCGTGCTATACACAGTGAGAGAACAAGGACAATGCAACCACAGTGGTCGCTCCCAGTGAAAAGGAAGAGGAATGAAAGACACTCAGCAGTTCCTAGTCTGTAACAAATTCCTAAATCCCACTGGGCAAACATCACCAAATCTCTTAATAGTACCATTCCCTCAACAACCGAATGGGCCTTTGTTCTATTTGCTTCCAGGCAGCGCCAGGCAGCTGCATGTGCCAATAGCCGAATGAAAAGTTTTCAACTTTCTTGCCTTCCTCCTGGCATGCCTCTCCCTTTCTCCCTCCCTCTGCCTCCCTCCACTTAATGACAGCTATCTTGAGTCTGTCAGGCTGCGAAAGACTGTGTCCCTAACATTCAGAATAGTGCCTTGCCCCTGGTAAGTGCTTAATAGGTATTTGTTGAATGAAATATTTAGGGGGAAGTGTACCAATATCTTCAATTTGATCTTGAAATGCATCCAGAGGTTTGAGTGGCTCTTAAATTTGAGCAAGCACCGGAGTCACTCAGAGTTTCTGATTCCCCTGGTCTGTGGTCTGGGGTGCTTTGGTAGATGACTGGAGGAACGGACGAATCGATGATTATGTGATAGGACAAGCATAGCGTAGTGTTCATGATAGCCTTGGGGTAGTGGGTATGCAGGTGTTCAATGTAAAATTCATTGACCTTTATGTTTAAATTTTTCCATAATAAAATGTTGGGGGATAATTACAGTGGGGAAGCTGAGGGTGTTGAGCCTCCCCAGATGATAACTATAATAATTAACTGGTTGTGTTGGGAGCAGCTCGGCACCTGCAAACTGGCTAGCGGGGGGCATCCAGCAATGCCTCCCTCAGGCCAGACATGGGATAGTTGGTGCTCTCAAGGCAAGTGGGAGAGAAAGATCGGAAACCAGAGAGCACTAAACTCCCCTGGAGCTCAAGCTGCTGAGAAAGAAAATATCCTGCTGTCCTCAGGCACCAGAGGCAGGATGCAGTCCCCATGGCAGCCCTGAGCCCACACCCCCTGCCTCCCACTGTTCCAGGGCGAGGACTGCACCTCCCTCTGCACACCCACAGCGTCCAGGACGGGGCTCTGCGTTTAGATGGGGTTGCATCGCAAACTGTGGGCCTCCGCTGCACAAGGTCAATGTCACATCAGGAATGGAGCTCAGTCTCCGGCTGGAGAAGCCCTTCTGAGCTGTTCCCAGGCAAGACTCATGATTGTGATGCCAGATAGCATTCCACAGAGACCTGCGGCTCCGGACAACAAGCACAAGGGTTTTCCTGATATGAGAGAGACCTGTCAGTGCGCACTCGATGGCTGGGTGCACCACGCGCTGCTCATGGAGTCCATGGCATCCCCTTTTGCAAAGGCCCTGACCCCACAGCTCAGTGCAAGCACACCTGTGCCAAAGCCCACCAGCAGGTTTCAGACCATGATCTCTGCAGTGATTAGAAGGCGCGAGTCGAAGAATGGGACGGAGGGCAAGCAGGGCTGTGGGGACTGCGCTTTAGCTCGGCTACCTGAGAAAGGTCTTTGTCTTCCCCTCCACCTTCCCTCCCTTCCCCACCGCTTCCTGCTCCCACAGCCTCAGCACCAGAGCAGCTCGGACTGCGGGAAAGGAGACCAGAGCTGATGTTCCCGTGTCGTGTGGGAAGGCCCGCATGGTTTTCTACCATGCTTTTTCCCTGGTGCCTTTTCAATGAGCTCAATAAAGACCTCCCACTTGTGAGGGGTGGGGGGGGGGAGGTGAGGAATAAGGAAATGGTGGAGAGGGGAATGTGAGACTAAACAACCCAGATGAGGGCCTTCCGGTTTGGGTGTTGTGACTCAGGGGTAAAGGGGAGCTGGTGTGGGAGAAACACCACGGCAGTCACCACCCCATAAAGCATCACCGCGGCAGCTGGTGAAGGAGTCGGCTCCACACCGCTCTCTGCCAGGGCCCCCTGTGCCCACCCCACACCGCTCTCTGCCAGGGCCCCCTGTGCCCACCCCACACCGCTCTCTGCCAGGGCCCCCTGTGCCCACCCCACAGGCCAAGCAAACCCAGAGCTTGTTCCTCAGGGCAGGCCCGGTGTCCCATGAGCCTGGAAACTCTAGTGTCCCCCATGCAGCCGGTCACACCACAGGAGCCCAATGAATGCTGCTCCTGCTATGAGAGTGCACAGCAGCTTCCACTGTTTGCGTGCCACCCATCACCTGGCCCATCGCAGGGCAGAGGCCCAGCGCGAGGGCAGAGGCCCAGCACGAGGGCAGAGGCAGGCTCAGCCAGCGATGGCTCAGACCTCAGGTCGTGAGTGCTTACCACTCTCCTCACGGAGCTGTCACCGGCACCATGTGCTCTCCCTGCAGAGCGCGCCCCACATAGATTTTCTTTGAATTCTCCAGGAGGATATATTGACCCAGCCCAAGTGACATCAATAGACCCAGGCAACTAAATAACACCTCTGGAGTTCGCCTTAAAATATGTATGGCTTAGCCTCAAGCACCACCTGGTAGCTACGGCACCAGCCCTCCCTCGCCCTCAACCCACTCTGACTATTCAACACCACCACCGTCTCAACCGTCCCCCTCTCCCCAGCCCCGGCCCTTCCTGCCCAGTCCCAGGGTGGCATAGAGAGGCTCTGAGTAGAAATTAGAGGTTGACAGGAAACGGAAAAATCACCCACTTCCACCCCGGGTCCCCAAGCAGGCCTTGTCAACACCCAACACCGGGTTCTCAGGCTCTGGGGCTCCATTTCTCCACAGGAAATTACCCGGAGGCCATTCTGTCCTCCCTCTGCCCCACCCTGAGGAGCCCCCTCCTCTGACCCACTCAGGAAATGGCACATCCTCCCTCAGCGGGGCTGGCGCTGGCACCTCTGAGGCCTGGCGTGGCTCCCTCCCCCCCTCCCGGGCTCCACTGTGACTCCTGCTGCTGCTCCACCATTTCCGTGGGACCCACAGAACTAGGCTCACACGGACACTTTGCCGCCCACGAGTTCCGTGACCTAAAGCACCTTCTGTGCTGCAGATCTGTCCCTGCAAACTGGAGAGGGCAATGCCCGTCTCCCAGGGGCAGGGCAAGGGTAACTGGGCGGATGCACACTGTGTGTTTGGGCTAGTCCTGGGCCAAGGGATTAGTAATAAAAACAACAGCCCCCTCTGCAGAGCGTTGCCCAGGCATGAGGCGCTGTCCACACGGGTGAGCCCAGTCCTCATGGCCACCCCATGAGAGAAGTGCCGTTGTTGGAGCCGCTTCATAAACGTGGAGTGAGCTACCAGAACACACAGCCAGGAAGAGACAGAGCCGGGATTTGAACCCAGGCCTGTTTGATGTCAGGGTGTGGGTGCTGAACCACTGCACCATGTACCATCCAACACACACCACTGCCCTTCTTCCCTCCTGCCTACTCTCCCAGCTGCCCCCCACACTGACACTCTTTGCCAGCATGTCAGACTTGAGAGCAGAGGTGGCAACCTTTCTCTGCAGATATTTTCATCAACGGGAGCCATGCAGTCTCTGTCACTTATGCAACTCTGCAATGTGGTGTGAAAGCAGGCGCAAACCGTAAGGAAAGGGATGGACATGGCTGTGTTCCAATAAAACTTTATCGACAAGCATGGTGGCTGATCTGGCCCAGGGGCCATGGTCTGCTGACCCTGTTCTAGAGGAACAGCCCAGCTCCAGGGAGAAGAGACACAGGATGGAGAGTTCTCGGCAAACACGAGGTGCACCATCAGTGCGTGTGGGCTGATAAAGAGGTCATTTTGCCCACCACCTTGAATCTAGGCAGTAGCATCAATAAATGAGCAGTCCTTTGATTACAGTTTCACAAAAGCTGAACCTGATCTTCCCTGAATTGTCTGTTTTTATGTCTAATTTGGGTCAGAAAGGTTCCCTCCTACCTCGGTTCCCGTGTGACATGAGTTTTTCTCCACCGAGAACAGTCTGTGGGTCAAACCCAAACCTGCCCCTCCCCCACCCACCCCCCGGACAGTTTCACTCACCAACACGCGGGCCACGACCCTCATGAAGCCCTGCGTCTACCACCGAGGTTCAGTTTTGCTGAAGCTGGAAAGGGCCTGCTGCTTCCTCCCCAGGCGACTGGGCCACAGGCTGCTGGAGGGGCCATGACGGAGCTGTCCGGCCTCCTCCCTTCACAGAGGTGCCAGGCGATTGAAAGGTTGCTGCTGGGGGACAGCCAATCGGGCCCCTCACCCCCTCGGCAGCTGCCCCGGCCTGCAAGAGACAGAGAGGATGTATTTTGAGTTGATTTGTTTTTATTTGTATGTATTGGTCTGTGGGCATAGGATGTTTGAAATGCCCATATGGTCCCCAACACAGGTTACGGCAAAAATCCAGTCTCCGAGTTGAAACGAAGCCAGAACTAAACGTGTTGTGTCTAGTGCTGAGCGCTTGGGAGAGGGCGAGGGGCAGGGAGAGCTTGGGCTCTGACACCGAGGGCCTGACCCATTGAGCCAACTCCTGTCTATTTGGGGCTGCTTTTTTGGCCCCCTTCATTCTTCTTTCTCCTCCCACCCGTCTCTGGAGCCAGCCTCCGCGTCCCCACACCTCACAGAGCCTCCCAAGGCCAGTGGCTCCACGGGGAGCCCAAACCCCAGGAGCTTTTCACTCCTGGGGCGGGTTTAGCAGCAGAGGAAGGTAGGGCTGAGGGTTCGGTGCAGTATTTGTGGGTGCGGACCACAGTCACCATTTGGTGTGTCTCACCCCCAGGACAAAGGCAGTGTGCCTGTCCCTTCCCACACGGGACTCCCTGCCCCGCCTCCTCAGCCTCTCCCAGCACACCCCCTCTCGGTCTCACCACTTGGCACTCGGCTATCCATCACCTTGTATTCTCCTCTAAAGAGCCGACATGTTCACTCCCTGATTACAAAGGAAGCACCTTGAAGGCAGGGTTTGAGATGCAGAATAACGGCCATCTCTGAAAATGCTGAGGACGGACAAGAGCAAGCACAGGAGTCTTTCTGCGGGCTGTGGAGGGCAGAGCTGAGCTCATGCACACCTCACAGCCTTTGTAGGCACATCCTTTCTTCTGGAATAGCCGCTCCCACCACCAGCCTCCGCGTGACCAGGCCTTCCTATCAGTCATCCCAGTACAAAGACCGTCTCCAGAGAAGCCTTCTCTTGCCACTCAAGCTACAACCACCCGGAGCATGAATAACGGGCTCCATGGTGCAGATGAAGAAACGAGGGCTCCTGTGATTAAAAGTGACGTTCCCATGGTCGCAGAGCTACGTAAAGACCCACACTGAGGCCTTCTGAAGCCAGAATGTCAGAGCGGCACCATCTCTCCTGTACCTCAGGGCACCTTGGCCGCTGTCATTTCTTCTTCAATAACCGTCTACCCTGCTTCTCTGCCAACTTCTCGAGAACCGGGTTTGTGTCTGTCTGTTGGGTTCATTGTGTGTAGCTCTGCTGTCTATGACAGGGTGTGGCACCTCACTATGGAGTGTCCTAATGACCACACAACAACTAATCAATGAATTACCACCTAGCCGGGTCAAAATAAGTGTTTGTTAATAAACCGAGAGCAGTGAGCCCAGAACAGAGATGCAGACACGGGAGCCTGCACTTACTCTGGTTCTCTTCCTTCAAGGAGTGAAGTGGCTCTCCTGGAGGGGCCCTGGGATCGGGGCCATAAGGGAGGGAGCGGACTAGGGGAATTTCATTGGAAATGTGGAGCAAGCAGGAAGTTGGACATCTAACATCAGCCGTGTGTGTGCCACATTATAAATCTCAGCTAATGACGGCTCAGCTCTGTGCCTTTGGGGTCATCCCTCCAGCGAGAGTTCTCTTCACCCAGGAGTCACGGTTCACGCCACTCCCTCCCCGGCCCCTCCTTCCCCAGCATGGGTCTGAGTCTGGGTCAGAGGAGTCAGAGGCTGTTGGCTCGTCTCAGATCGGTCCATGGCAGGGAGAAGGAAGAGCAATAAAGGCAGACGTTGTGAGACTACAGCCAGGAGGGAGATAGAGGGGAGGCTGCGAATGCACTGTATCCGTCTCTAGAAATTTCATAAGATTTGATCCACTCTCGCATCTTATACTAATCTCTTCTTTCCCCTCAGGTTAGATCCTCCTTCATTTCAGTCAACTATTTTTTTTTTTTATAAGTTCAAGTACATTTATTCTCTTGGGCTCCTTCTCCCTGTCTCTACCTGCCCTCTCCCCTGCCTTCCATCTAGTGCTCAGTTTGAAGCAGGCAATGTAGTCGAGGTCAGTCCACAAATCTGGGTTTAAACCCTTACGTTATCCGTTATTAGCCATTTGTCCATTTTTTAAGTCTCAGTTTTCTCATCAGTAAAATGGAGATAATCCTCACAGAGGCATTGTAAGAATTAAACAGTATATATTGCCTGAAGGGTTTGGCACGAGCCATGACATATACCGTGTTTCCCCGAAAATAAGACATCCTCTGAAAATAAGACCTAGTGCATGGAAAGATAAGACATCCCCTGAAAATAAGACCTAGCGCAACTTTGGGAGAAAAAATTAATATAAGACACTGTCTTATTTTTGGGGAAACAGGGTAGTAAGAATTCAGTAAATGGTGGCAGCTGTTATTCTCCTGGCTAATCTCATGTGTTCCCACTCAGCTCCCTCTCTCTCCCTTCCCTTTGGCTCTGTGTCTCCACACAGATACAGTCTGGCTTAATAAAACCCCAATCCTCATAGAAAGGGAGTGGACTGATAATTCTCAGGGGGAAAGGGGTGTGGGGTGCAGGAAGAGACTGGACAAAAATCATACACCTACGGATGAGGACAGTGGGGGAGAGGTAAGGGCAGAGGGCGGGGTGGGAACCGGGTGAAGGAGGGGTGTGGGGGGAGGAGAAACAATTGTAATAATATGAACAATAAAGATTAAATAAATAAATACTTTTTTAAATAAAATAAAACACCCCGATCCCCTCATCCAGCCCGGTATCTCAAGTTGGTCACAATGCTTGACTGGCAGTCCACACAGTGATTCAGACTTTGTCTTTCTCTCCCTCCGTCATTTCCCCATATCCTCCTCCCCATGAGACATTTTACTTTTGCCACCTTTCCTGAAAACACACACTGGGACAGTGGCCGTCAGCATTACCTGGCAGCCGTAACTCAGCCTCACTTCTGCTCAGAACACTTGGCTGAGAAAGTGGGGATGTCTTTCACCTTGCCCCCCATGTTTAATTCATGCGTGCTGCCGACCATTTAAAAAGGCTCGACGAGCTGTGAAGATGGAGCTATGAGCCATATAGACTGTACATTATTGAATTAAGATGCTAAATGTGGGACCTAAGTGATGCCAGGGAAGGCGCAGCGAGCCTTAATGGTTTAGAATGATGGAGAGCCGGGTGGGTCAAGTCAGTAGCAAATTGAAAAGATGCATGACTTCAAGGAAAGGGCCATTTGTCACACTAGAGTCATCCTCAATTTCTCCCTCTCCCTCGCTCTCCACGTTCAGTCCATCACGGAGACCTGTCAGTTCCACCCTCACATAAATCTCAAGTGCCCACGTCTCTTCACTCCCACTGCCAGCACCCAAGGTCACGCCCCTAACTCTTCTTTGCCGATTGCAATAGACACGCTTGTCTCTTTGCTTCTATATTGTCCTCCTCTCATCCCATCTCCACCAGCAACCTTTCTAAGACATAAACCAAACCAGTGTCACTCTCCCGCTTAAAATCTCCCACTGTCTTGCAATTGGTCTTATAATAAGACCCAAACTGGTTGCCATGGTTTGGGGTCTCCCTGTGGCCATTCTCCTCTCCAGCCAAGCTCCCCGCTGCTTCTTCTACTCTGGCCAACTCTCCAGTCCTTTCTGTCCCTCCACCAGGCCAAGCTCATTTTCACCTTCAGCCTCTTGTCATCTCTGCTCCTTCTGCCTGTGCTGTGTGTGGCCGGTACACTCTCTCACTCAGGGTCCCGGCATAGGGCAGCCATTTTCAGTGTGTCCTAGGTCACTTATACTCCAGCTCATTCTACTCATGTTCTCAACGACCTTGCTGGTTCCGGTTAACTTCTTTCCATCTGCTCCAAGAGGGCCAAGACCAGGTCTATCTGGTTCGTGCTGTGTGCCTTGCACTTTTGCAGCACAAGTAGCACGGCCCTTGACCCATCAACATGTGCTGAAAGATTCAGTGAATGGATCTGTCAGAGGAGGCCCCATTCCAAGATCTGATCTTTCATTGGCCAACTACAGACAACAATAATTTCTCAAACCCCTTCACTTTCTTGGCTCTGGGCTGGAAAGCCACAGCTACCAAGATTATTGGATTCAGAGAGTTGATCCTCCACAAAACAAGGGAAAACAATAAAACTCCCACGTGAGAGGAAATAAGCCAGTCCTTCGCTCAGCACATGGCCGCCGAGTGCCTATAACGTGCCAGCTGCCGATCCGGTACCGGCCACACACGGACGTTTACCACAGCCCCGGAGTGGCGCTTAGGATCTTCAAACACATAAATATGTGATGAGATGGGGTTAAGTGCTCTGAAGGAAAAGAAAGGTGCCACGTTGAGAACAATAACGGGGGAGGTGGGGTGGTCAGGCAATGCCTCTCTGAAGAGAAGCTAAAGCACTTTAAGCTGTGACCTGAGGCTAATGAGTGAATGATGAAAGGGAGACGGATCAAGGGGAACGTGTGGCCGCCGAGATGGCCTGCATCTGAGAGCAGCAGCAGGAAGCCTTGGCGCATCCGTCTCCACAGACCCGGCAGCGAAGGAGCCCTTCCTCCGGGACCAGGGGGACCGCGAGGGGCTCGCTGCCGCGCTCGCACTCCTTTAGCCAGAAGGGAAATAGGATTTTCAAAAGCCAATTCTTCTTCCACAAAAATAATAATAATAATAATAATAATAATAATAATAACTTTGAGGACCCAATGCTGGGCATTCTGAACCCCAGAGGGCTCCCTCCTCGGCCCCAACCCCTTGGGTCTGCCTTCTGTGTGTGTCTTCGGCTCCTTGGAGCAGTAGAGCTGATCTGAAAAACCTCAGCCCGTGAGCCCTCCCTACGTCGCCAGAACCCCTCTCTCCCATCATCCCAGGGAAACCATGTACCTCCTCAACTCCTCTGGGGGCTGGTGGACAGGACCTTAGGGCGTCATATAGTTAGCTCTGGCATCAATTTCTGGACACACTATATGGGAAAAAATTATCATGCAGGTCTAGATGTGCAGACCAAGTGGTGGAGGGAGAAGAGATAAGAGGCCAGCGCCCTGCTGAGCGCAGGAAGCTGGGACCCCTTCCAGATGTATCTTCAGGAAGCAGCCACTCCATCAGTCATGGGGAGAGCCCCCCATTAGTCCCGCCCACAATGGGATGTCTGGGCCCCTCCCCTGGGCCTGCAGGAATCTGAGAGGAGCGCTGGGGGAGGGACGCTGTGAGCGGGATTCGGTTCTGCTCATTGACCACTGGGATTTGTCCTCCCTTGCTGTGTGACTGTGAGCAAGTCTCTTCATCTCTCTCCATCTCAGAACCTTCCCTTTCCCTGGAAAAATGAAGTCATCTAACTAGGTCAGGGGGTTCCTCATTTTTTAAGGGACCCTTCGCATGGCCCTTTCTTCGGAGGAAATCCTAAGTGGAAGCCTAATGTGGAAAAGAGGTAAAATAGAGTATTTTGTCCTTTGAGCAGAATCCCCAGACGGTGCTACTGGGAAGGCCTAATGCTCCTGGAAACACGATTTGAAAACCACTGGAGGAGAAGCCTCATGGTCTTTGACTCTAAAGGATCTGGAGGCCGATTTGCATCCCCACCCACAAACCCACTCCCCTCCCTATGGACTGAATTATGGACCCCCAACATTGATATGTTGAAGCCCTAATCTCCAATGTGACTGCATTTGGAGTCAGGGCTGTTAGGAGGTATTTAAAGTTAGCTGAAGTCACAGAGTGGGGTCCTAATCTGACAGAGTTGGTGGCCTTATAAGAAAAGGGAGAGAGGGGGACCTCTTCATAGGCATGCACCAAGGGAAGGCCATGTGAGGACACAGCAAGAAGGTGCCGTCTGCAAGCCAGGATGATCGCAGGGAACAACATCAGCCGGCACGTTGACCTTGAACTTCCCAGCCTCCAGAACTGTGAGACATAAATCTCAGTTGTTTAAACCACACAGTGTGGATTCTGTGTGGCAGCCCGAGCAGGCTAATCCAGCCCAGGGGTGGAGCCGGTGGCCTAAGTCCAGGGGTGAGAGTGGCTGTTATAACTTTGACTCCTTTCTTATCCATAAGTCAGTCAGTGTCCGAGTTTGAGGGCAAAGAGACATCACCCTCCCTCCACAGTGGCTTCCTCAGCCGCCCCAACCACACAGGTATCTCTCTTCTCTGGATCCTTCTTGTCCCCGTGTTTGTTTACTTCTTAGTTGAATAAGGAAAATCATCCTCATTATAGGCGTACAAGCAGCTCGTTCATTCCAATGCTCCCTCCTAATTCCTATTCTATTCCCCTGTCCAACCATCTCACTGACCCGCAGGAGGGCGCAAATAAAGAACAAAATGTCACAGACCCCATCCTTGCCTTCCACGGTGCCCCTACGGGCAGCCCAGGCTGCGGGCCACTCGGGGATCCACCGCTCAACTGCTTCCTCACGTTATTTACTGTGTTTCTTCCCCCCAGATGCCTCCTCCGCCACCTCTGCTGTCTACACCCCCTCCCACCCTTCTAGATCCAGCTCCGATGCCTGCTTCTTGGTGAACGTTTTCCTGAAATCTCTGGTTGGAAATACCCCTTTTGGACCCCTGTCAGGGCTGACTCTGCCAGTCAGGGCACCCAGCACCCATTTCCCCACCACAGCAATCGGATAACTTGTTAAATCTTCTTCTAGGTTGTAAATGTCTTGAGGACAGGGACCACATCGTAGTCATCTTTTAATCTCATATGCTGCCTGGCGTGGTGCCTTGTAATTAGAAGGTGCTCAATAAATAATGGTTAAGTGAGTGGATGGATGAATGAATTTGAGAATAGCAGTGTCTGATTAGGTCTGGAATAATTTAAGTACAGAGAGAGGTTTTAATATGCCTGTGCATAAAAGAGGAAGTGTGAACCTAGAATATGTGATGAGTTTGGGGACAGATGTCAGAGATGAAGGCGCAGTCGCTCATAACTCATTCAGCAGCTCCACCTTTGTTACACACTAACAACATGCCGGGAGCTATGCCTTCTTGGATCCTGCAGCATAGGGGAAAAACGGGTATTAAACAGACATTTGACTATTATATAAAATAAGAATTATCGTTAGTAGCTCTCTATAAAAAGGAAAAGAAGTTGCTGTAAGGAAGAATGAAGAGGGAGACATAATTTAGAACGAGAAGCGAGGAGAAGGCTCTCCAAGGAGGTGGCATTTTGGATAAAGATGAACCAGGTGAAGATACGAAAGATGATTAGGAGTCAGGCAGGCTTAGAGGCAGACAAAAGTCCTAAAGCAGAGAACGGAGGCCAGCAATGAACCTCAAAGCCAGCAGGGTCCAAAAGAAGAGGCTGGGGACTGACAGGTGAGAAAGGCAGTGAGTGGTCAAGGACTTGGTCACACAGGACCCGCCAGGTGAGGAGTCTGGGTTTATTCTAAGTGCAGTGGGAAGTCACTGACAGGTTTCAGCAGTGATCCTCCCTCGTGTTGGCTGTTGCATGGAGGGAAGATTGAAGAAGAACAAGTT
The DNA here is from genome assembly GCF_964339955.1 of Pipistrellus hanaki. Taxonomy (NCBI): domain Eukaryota; kingdom Metazoa; phylum Chordata; class Mammalia; order Chiroptera; family Vespertilionidae; genus Pipistrellus; species Pipistrellus hanaki. The sequence goes on along the minus strand of NC_140520.1, from coordinate 3,451,658 downwards.
GGGCTACAGAATCTACAGTTTGAAGACTATTGCAAGCAAGAGTCTGAAGTGGTTTAGATGGAAGGAGTGGCAGTAGAACAGTGGTTGGCATATAGCATATTCTGAGTAAAGGTTTGATGAATAATTTCTAAATTTGAGGTAAAGGTGGAAAAAAAAGGAAGTGTAGAGAATGAATTCCATGGTTTTGGCTCCATCACTAATGAGGGTTAGAGGGACATTTATTAAGATGAGGAAAATGAGGAGAAACTGTTTTGGGGAATAATTTCAAAAATTCATTTTTTGACATGTGTTGTTTCGTAGATGTCTATCAGATATCCAAGTGGACATTCTGGTCTGGAGTTATAAATGTAGGTACTAGCTATACAGACAAAGCATTCCAAGCCATGGGGTCATCTAGGGCAAAATTTCTTGACCTGAAATCTACAATGGCCAAAGGGTTCATGCATAATAGGGAGTTCATGAATTTGCATGGGAAAATTTTCTATTTCATTTTTACTAAATTTAGCATTTTCTTTCATTATAAATGTAGACAACAAACCATAGCAGTTTATGCAGTGCCTCTGACTCGTCAGTAATAAAAATGGCAGATATTATCTCAGAGAGTCATTTGCATTCATCACGACTTCAACTTGATAGAAGCCATCAGTCTCACCACTGGATCCTATAATTGAACACTTTGACTAAAAAGCACATGTATTACTCTCTCAAAATTTGTTTGTATGATTTGATACCTGTTTTTCAAAATAATGTATTTCATTTGTGGTTATATATGTTTTGCTTAATATAGTTGAAGGCATTACTGTGAGAGAGAAGATAGGGTTGACCAGACAGCTGAAGGCTCCACAGCACAGAATGAGTTCAGAGACCTGGGAGGCACTAGAGACCAGGTCTGGAAAAGAGGAAGTAGGAACCAGAAACTGTCTGAGGAATGGTGGGGTGGAGGAGAAACAGGTCATGGGGTGAGGGGAGTTGACTAGAGAAACTAGGCCAACCAAGGGTGAACCAGTCAAGGTCAAGAGAAGCAGGATGAGAGTAGAAGTTTACTGGTAAGACAAGATGTGGGTATTCTAGGTCCCCTTCGCCTGTACCAGAGAAATCCCCGTCTCCTTGGATGCTTGAGGAAAAACATGAGTCAGAGCATACAGAGGAGGGGGTCAGAGAGGTGACCCGAGGAAATGAGAATGCCTTCAAAATGCTTTTATTACAAGAAACTGAAAGTCAGTTCAACTAATTGAAAAAGAGAGGCTTTTATTGTATACCAAACTGTATCATGGGGAAAGCAGAAAATAGATGGCACAGAGGTAAGGGGCTAGTGAAAGGTTAAGGAAGAGGAGAGAGCGACTGCGGGTGGCTCTTTGAGAAGGTTCAGCAATAAAACAGAACAAGGAGTCAGAAGCCTAAGGGAATGTTGGAGAAGAAAGGTTCTTGGGATGTAAATTAAGGAGTAAGAGTCAGGAGAGGAGCCACTAAGGAGAGGAAAGGTGAGATGATTGATGCTCAGTAGATGCTCAATGAGTACATGCAAATTAACTGGAACCACCTGGGCTGAAGAGCATTAACGGGAAATCTGGCTGCAGGGACAGGGAGCATATATTTTGTGTTTCTGTCCTGTTAGGTGACTCCTCAAGCATTGCCATGAGAGTCGGACAATTCCCTGGGAGGAAATCAATAGCCCTCGCAGAGCTGCGGCGAGGGCAACGGGGAGGCACAGCTGCAGCTCTCAGACACGGGCAATTCCCCACGCCAGCTGCCTTCGGTTCCTGCAGACTGGGAGACCACATGGATGTGGAGAAAGCAGGAAATAGGCAGGAAGAGCCAAGGTCACGTTTCCAAATAAATGCCATGGATCACTATTCGCCAAATACCAGTTCCAACAGAAGCTGGTCTTTCTCTCAGAGGGCATACTTGCTTTATGGACAAGTCTGGAGAAGGGATCAATAGTTCAAGCTAATGATTCTAGCCATCCAACAGGAATTCAAGAGGAAGTTAGAATAAAATCATAAAAATATGCCATTAATTAAAAAGGCAGTAAACATTTAAAAAAAAAATAATGACAGGGAGGGACAAGAACAAATGGGTCAGAGAGTAAACAATTAGTTTGAGGGTGGGCTTAATTCCAATGAGACCAATAATCTCATAAATGTAAATAGTGTAAAGACACCAATTAAAAGGCAGGGCTGTCAGATTGGACTAAAATATTAAAATTGTTAAGAGAGAACAACATCATCAACAACAAAACACTAACCTAGAGTTCTGTGTCCCGAAAACAAGAACATTTCAAAAGAATAAGCAAATATTACAAAATAAAACTTAAAATGGACACATCCCTTTAAAGATACAAACTGTCCAAACTCAAGAAGAAGGAGCTTGAATGGCCCCGCATATATTAAAGAACTTTTTGTAAAATCCTTCCCATGAAGAAATCTCAAGCCTAAACAGCTTTGCTGATGAATTCTACCCCCTGAATTATGGAAGTAATAATGTCTATTTCACATAAACTCTTCCACAGAATAAAAGTTGGGGGGTACTCCCAACTCATTCTGATGCCAGCATTACTGCCCCCCAAACCAAAGCATTAAAGAAAACTAAACTATGAGCCAATTTCCAACAATAACATAGACACAAAAATTCTTAATAAAATTCTAACAAATTGAATCCAGCAATATCTAAAACAGCTAATACATTATGACCAAGTAGAGTTTATCCCCAGAATACAAGATCAGTTTAACATTCAAAGTCAATCAGTATAATCACTATATTAGCCATCTAAAGAAGAAAAATCATATAATTAGCTCAACAGTTATACAAAAATCATTTGCTAAAATTCAAAATACCCACTCATGCGCAAAACTCTCAGCAAATTTAGAATAGAAAGGAACTTTCTTGATAAAGAGCATCCAAGGGAAACCTACAGCTAACATCCCACTACATGGTGAAAAATCAGTGCGTCCTGGTAAGATCAGGAACACGGCAAAGATGTCTGAGGTTCCCCGTCTATTCGACATTGGAGATGCTATCCAGGTGCAATCAGAAAAAACAAGAAATGAGAAAAAAGGCAACCAGACTACAAAAAAAGAAAATTATTTATCTTAAATTTTACTTTCTCTAATTTCATTAGCTCATCGTCCTAGAATGTGGAATTCGGAAAAGTCCCACTTATTTGCTAGGCACTGGATGATGCCTCCGGCCCTCAGGCCTGCATCCGTCTTTTCAAAACCCTGGGAGGAGGCCTGCTTGGGACTGGACAGTCAGGGACTTCCACTCTGATGTCACAGTGCAGTGCTAGGGTTCTGGTCAACTTTTTCCCTCCTCCCCCTCTTCTCTTTGATGTCATCTCCTCTTCCTCCTCCCCTTTCTTCCTCCTTCTCTCAAGCCATTCTCTCTCTCTCTCTCTCTCTCTCTCTCTCTCTCTCTCTCTCTCTCTCTCTCTCTCTCTCTCCTGACCTCCTGCTTAAGGACACTCATTCATTTCTGTCACCTTTTAACACCCTTTCATTTCCAAGAGTCCAGATAGGTAAAGTGGTCTCAGAAGACACTTTGAGTTTCGTCGTCCCAACAATTCCGGGGATAAATATCATAGGATAACATTCTCAATGCCCTGATGGTGACAGATGATATCTGAGTATGGGCTTCAGAGCCATATCAAGGGAGGACGAGGTTTAGGAGCTCACACTGCCTCTAGCCCAGGCACAGGAGGTGTAGCTGTCCGTGGTGGCACAGACATGTGGCCCAAGCAACACATGGGGATTTGGCACCAAAGCCTGTAGATAAACCGGGGCATTTGCCTGGCCTTGCCCTCTGCATACTCTGTTCCGTGGCTGACATAAACAGCCAGGAACCCAGAAACCTAGGTCACCCCCTGCCCAGTCTTCCCCTTGCCAACTGCTGTGACCACCCCACAGACCGGTAGAGCAGACCGCTACTACCCAAAATTTGGCTTCAAGTGTCAAAACTGAGGATGCCATACAGAAACATGCCGAGAGGGTGTGGGAAGTCCTACTGCTCACAGAATGACTTGCTGGGAAGAGGAAGATGGGCTCCCAAGAGGCAGGAAATGGCTCGAAAGGGAGCAAGGAAGGACGGCTGGGTGGGGTTTCGCGGTGATTGCACAGTGGGGTGGGGTGATGGCCGGGGCTTGAGTGGGGAGTGCCCAGACTTCCTCAGCATCTGCCCAGATGGAACAGAAGGAGGTGGGAAGTGGATTTAAAAGGCAGTCAGCAGCCAAGCATCAAAAGCGGAGCCAGACTCTCTGCTACAGCAACACTCTCAGCGGTCCCCTCACAGAGCCGCCTCTCCGACTCTGCCCTCCTCCGTGCGAAGACCTCCCGCCGCCCCAGCCGGCACAGCTGCCGCTGGGAGGAGCAGGCTGTTGGGGGCAGAGCACCCCCCGCCACCCCGCCCCGCACAGAAGGAGCAGCGTTTGTGTGGAGGTGGCAGGACCTAATGAGCTTGCAGAGGATATTTAAACTGGTAAACAGAAGAGCATATTTACGGCTGTGTTTATCCCTAAGCGTTTGCAATAAAAATCAAAGTGATGGCACTAAGTGATCCCCCAGTGGCATGTACTTGGAAACTCTTCCTTTTCAGCCAAGATTGATTTGGCATTGAGCGTGCTTCTCCCTTTCAAATGGCGGCTGGAAATATGAATGGTGGGGCCTTGGGTGGAGGGCGATGGAGACACAGAGAGCAAGAGCAGGAGAGAAGCTGCTTGCTCCCCTGGGAGACAGTGACGGCAGCTGCCCCCTCTACTGCCTGCTCCCAGGACCCTCAGCGATTGGGAGGAGGGTGGGGAGCACCGTGGCTCTGAAGCCAATAGCTCAGATCTTGACTCCGGCTCCGTCACTTAATGTGTGACCTTAGAAAATCAACTTCCTCATAACCTCACTTTTCCCGTCTGTACCTTAGGGATAATAATATCTATCTCAGCTTGGCTGGTGTGGCCTCCATGAACCTGGAGGTCAGAGTTTGATCCCAGGTCCAGGTATATGCCTGGGTTGCAGGCTGGGTCCCCAGCAGAGGGCATGCAGGAGGCAGCTGATCAATGATTCTCTCTCATCAAGGATGTTCCCATCTCTTTCTCCCTCTCCCTTCCTCTCTGAAATCAATAAAAAGATGCTTTTCAAAAATACTGTTCATACCGACCACAATACAACCATTAGGAGGAGAAGTGAGAAAATGTGAGTGTTTGCCACGTACACAGCAGTTACTCTGCCGAAATCAATAAAAAGATGCTTTTCAAAAATACTGTAGTGCCTACTACAATACGACCATGAGGAGGAAAAGCGAGAAAATGTGTGTGATGTTTGCCACCTCTGCAGCAGGCACTCCGCTGGCATCAGCACATTTCTACCCCTCCACTCGCCAGTGACACCCACCAACGCCTAGGCCTTCTGAGTTTTAGCGAATGTCCGTGTTTCCCTCTCTCCGTGCCTCTGCGGGGAGCAGTGGGCTGCATAAATTGCTCTCTAAAATCACCAATTTAAAGAAATCACACCTGCACTTTAAAACCTCCAGAGAACCAACCGACCTCCTCCTCAACACGCCCCATCTTCCGGCCACTCCAACAAAAAGGCTTCCGTCAACGGAACTGAAATCGGGCTGTGAGCGAGTGAACACCGGCGGCGGGAGCGGGAGCCGGGACCGCCACGTGGGAGGCAGCTTCTGGCAAAGCCGGCGAGGGCAGCCGCGCCAGGACCAGCGGGGCCCGCGGAGGGACACGGTGCAGAGACCCTGCCCACGCGCACGGGGCCAGGGTGAGCCTGTCCACAGCGGCTGAAGCAGTCGTCTTGGCGGTGGGACTCGCAGAAGCAGCCATTTCTACCCGGAAGAGTTGTTTGCTGAACTTCCTGTCCTAAGCATCGGTGGCCTTTATCTTCAGAAGAGAAAAGTCAAAGAAACAAGCTCCAGTGAAGCTGTCTCTTTCTTCCCTCTTCTTGCGAGAATAAAGCATCTTAGGATAACAATGAGGAGCTAAATGTGCAAGAGGGAACCGGTGTCTGGTGTGTAACAAACACAAATGCTGCACGGGGTGAATCTGTAAGGAACCAGAACTTTTGGTCCTCACAGTCTGGTCTGGAATGGGTTGGATTGGTTGTCAATTTAATTGCTCCTAACTGGGCTATCACTTTGCAACAAAACAAAACAAAACAAAAATTATTTCGTATTTAATTTGGCAGAGATCTCTCTCTCTCCTTAGGTTCCACCTCCCTTCTCCAGCCTCCTGGCCACACCAAACACCCAGTTTTCTGGGAGACCCCTGTGGTGCTCTCCAGAGCCACCCATCCAACCCCCCTAGAATGGGCACTCGGGAGGCATCACACAGGATACGGAGTCCCCAAGAGAGTGGCGAGGTCCCTTCTTATTCTAGACACCAGGGTGGGAGTGTGGTGGGGGGTAGAAATCCAATCCAAAGAAGGACAGGGGGAGGTGTGATGAGTACAGAGCAGACCATTTATTTTTTTAAAAAAATATTTTTTATTGATTTCAGAGAGTAAGAATGAGGGAGAGACATAGAAACATCAATGATGAGAGAGAATCACTGATTGGCTGCCTCCTGCAGGCCCCTTACATGTGTCCTGGGAATCGAACTGTGACTTGGTCAGTTGTTAACCACTGAGCCATGCCAGCTGGGCATTACATGTCCATGCTGCTGCCCTCAGCAGGAAGGAAGTTGCTCTGCCCTGAGATGCTGAGCCTGGCACAACGGCCACGGGCACTCTCAAGGGCAAGCAGATTTAACATGGGCCAGAAGAGAGTCTAGAAGGAATGAAGCAAGTGAACTGCCAGCCCTGCCCACCCCCCACCATCCGCAATCGTGACCTGGTGCACCTCACCGCCCGCTATTTTTAGATCATCCATGCTATTCTTCTTATTAGCCCAAGTCACTGAGAGTTCACAGTTGGTGCGGCTGAATCATTGCCCGAGTGACTCAGCCTCTTGATTAAAAACAGAATAAAAGAACTTGTTAGTTCACCATTGCTTATAGCCTAAAGTCTCAATGCCCTAGCTCAGTGGTCGGCAAACTCATTAGTCAACAGAGCCAAATATCAACAGTACAACGACTGAAATTTCTTTTGAGAGCCAAAATTTTTAAACTTAAACTTCTTCCAGCACCACTTCTTCAAAAATAGACTCGCCCAGGCTGTGGTATTTTGTGGAAGAGCCACACTCAAGGGGCCAAAGAGCTGCATGTGGCTCTCAAACCACAGTTTGCCAACCATGGCCCTAGCTAAACGTGCAAGGCTCTTCATAAACTCGCCCCAATCAATCTCTCCAGTAATAGCATCCACCATCACCATCAAGGCCTCTCTTTCCCACACCTCCACTCTCATGTGTAAGGCCTACTCATCCTCCAGGACTCAGCTTAAGTCACCTTCTCCAAAAAGTCCACCTTGATTGCATCTGAGCTCCTCTCCTCCACTTTTGTCTGATCACCCTGCTCTGTCATCACCTGTCTCTGCATTTCCTCTTCTGGACTGTAAGCTCAAGACTGTGGACAAATCTTGAACCTCTAGGTTTCAATTTTATCATTTGTACATGGAAGTAAAAGTGGTACCCACTCATATAACTATTGGGAGGAACATATAAGCTAATGCATGTTAAGCACTCAATAAATATCTGCTATTAATATGATCAGTAGGTGCGACATAAACAAGGTTAATCATTCTTGGTCCCCCCAATATCTAGCCCGATGTCTGAGATACAACTGACAACTATTGAGTGAATTGATATATGGATATATTCCGTCTGAACCTAGCTTTCTGCCATGTCCTAAACGCTCGGTGCCTTTTAGAACTCTCTGTCCTTACACACACAGTTTGGAACACCCGTTCCTTCCCACCCCGCCCCATTCCATTTTCTACCCGTGAGCTCTCTCCCACCTGTCCTTCAGGACCAACATGGCAGATGACGGTCTCCTTTCTACCTTCCTGGATTCCCCTAGAGCACATTCCTCTGAGCTCATACCCAGCTCTGCTCATTATCCCGATTCCCATGCTCACAAGGTTATCTTACCATATGTAATGTCTGCTTATATATCAATCTCCCCTCTCAACAATGAGCTCCCGGAGAGCAATCATTGATTGATCCTCCTGCCCCAGTAGCTTGCACTGTGCTGACAAACATGAGGCACTTAATGGGCAAAGATGGGATTGCCCAACGAGTCCAGAGGTTGAGCCCAGTGTCACAGAGACAGTAAAAGGGAAAAAGCCAGGACCTGTCCTGGGAAGCAGGCAAGCGGGCTGTGTGTGGAGAACAGCACTGTCATTTTCTTATTTCCGCTACTTACTGCAACAATAGAGGAATAATTCAAAAGAGAAGAAACATCATCCACCATCCTATTAAACTAACGTCAACTGCTTTCATTTCGCTTGTTTCCCTACAGTGCTTTATTCATGTGCATGCATAATTTTGCACAGTAGCACTCATAATATGAACACAATTTGGCATTCTGTTTTTTCTTACTTAACCGTCCCTCATAAGCATTTTTCCAAGTTATTGCACCATCTACAAAATCATCTATTCTGGCTGCATGATACTCCATTTGATTGCTTCTAAATTACAACTATTTAATATAATACTATGCTAAATGTCTTTTTACATAAAGCTTTTCTTCTTCTAAATTAGTGGTATTTCTCCACCGTTTCTGGCTAAGACTTCAGAATTTTCCTGGGGACTTGGCAAAAGAACTGACACTTTTTTACAAGTCCCAGCAAACCAAGAGTTATGTCCAGGCATAATGTGAGGCAGGAGCACAGGATGACAGTTCTCAGCCTCCTGTGGGCCTCAGAATCATCTGAGGATCTTTTAAAATTACTGTTGGACAGGCTCATCCCAGACCCCGTGAGTCAGAATTGGGGAGCAAAGAAATATAGTCTTTTAAAGCAGTGGTTCTCAACCTTTTGCGACACAGGTTGAGAACTGCAAAAGAATAGCAGGGTTGCCTAAGACCATTGGAAAACACAGATATTTACATTACGATTCATTAACAGTAGCAAAATTACAGTTATGAAGTAGCAACGAAAATAACTTTATGGTTGGGGGTCACCACCACATGAGGAACTGTATTAAAGAATCGTGGCATTAGGAAGATTGAGAACACTGTTTTAAAGGGTCTCCAGGTGACTGCAAGGCCAATGGGGATCGCTGCTCCAGATTCTACAGCTCAGAGAATTAGCAAGTGCATCATGGCCAACAGCCTGCCGGGTCCTTATTCTAGAACAAAAACAGCATGTGATGTCACTTGCTGGGGGTGCTCTCTCGAGACCACAGAAATGAGTGGTATACAGAAGGATGTAGGAGGCTCGTGGGAGAAACCTGACCAGTCATACAGCCATCCATTCAGCACGTACTTATTGAGCACCTAACTGAGAAAAACTTCACCCCTGATGAAGCTGTTCTAGGCGAATATATCCACTGGTTTGCTCTATACTTCTGCTTAGACTTGAACAGACATCTGGAATGTGGCATGCACAAAACCGAACAGCTGTTCAAACCAGATGTCCCAGCAGTCTTTATTATCTCAGTTAATGAAAACCCCTACCTTCCAGTTTCCCAGGCACAAAACCTTGACATTATCCTCATGATCCTTCTATCTCATCCTACAATCCCAACCTATCTATGAGTCCTGTGGGCATTCCCTTCAAAATATGTCCAGACTCTCACCACTTCTCACCACTTCCACCACCACCCTGGTCCAAGCCACCACCATCTCCTGCCTTGATTATTGCAGTAGCCTCCAAAATATCTCCCACCTCCACCTCTGCTCCTTGCAGACTTTTTGCCACATAGCAGCTAGAATGATTTTTTAAAACATAAGTCAGATCGCATCACTCCCTGATTCTGATTCAGACATTTGATCAAACGTTATTCTGGTGTGTCTGTGGGGGTGTTTCTGGATGAGATTAACATTTGAATCTGTAGATGGTGAAGCAGACTGCTGACCTTTATACGGGTGAGCCTCATCCAATCCACTGAAGGCCTGGATAGGACAAAAGGGCAGGGTGAGCAGAACTACTTCCTGTCTGACTGCTGAGCCTTCCCCTGCCTTTGGACTCACATTGAAACATTGGCTCTTCCTGGCCGCAAGCCCACGGGCTCACAGACTAGAACTTAAACCTGGGTCTCCAAGGTGTTGAGCTACATGTATGCAGACCCCTGACTAGTACATACAAAATCCCAAGTCCTTGCCAAGAGGTACAGGGTCTTTCATGTCAGACCTCCCCATTTCCTCTCTCCCCTTCAGGCACCTTGCTCCCACAATGTTGGTCTCAAATCAGTCAATACATGCTTCCACCTCAGGACCTTTGTGCCTGCTGTTCCCTCTGCCTGAATGCTCTCGCATGCGGCTCACTCCTCCACTTCCTAGGTGTCTCTCTGAGCCCAATAACATCTTATTAGAGAGGCTCGCCTACACACACACACACACACACACACACGCACAACACATCCCCATATGATATTCCTCAGTCTTCTCCTCGTGCTTCAAGTCTCTGCCTGACTGCCCGATGCATCAGTATTTGTTTGTTCACCGTCTTTTCCTGCACTAATGAGTCAGACAAGAGAAGACCCAGATATAGAATATATTAGACAGTGATAAGTTCTATAAATAAGAATAAACAGGGGAGGGGGGTAGAGCAGACGACGCTGATATTTCTCAGGGGAGGCTAGGAACGCTCTCCCTGAGGAAGGACGGGAGGTGACTTGGGAGAAGTGAGTGGGAACCGGGCCTGAAGCAGGAAAGAGGCTATGAGCAGCGTCTCAAACACACCCCTTGTCTTTCTTCATGCAGGCAAAAGCCGCTGGTGTCCTTCTGCCAGTGCCTTCGCCTCTCCCCCGAAGGCTTCTCTCGGCTGCACATGGGGCTTGCCCTGCTGGGAGCAGCCCTCAGCCAACGCCAGCAGGGCGATAGGGAATCTGTGCCTCAGCTCCCGCCCCCTCCGGTGAGTCAAGGCTGAGGCTCGTTCAAAACCTCCTCCCAGAGGCCCCGTGGGCCGAGCCTGCGAACCTGCTCACTGACAGCCGACACGGGCTCCCTATCCTCCTGTTCCTGCTGGTGCTTCCCAGGTTCAGGGCCCCCTGGGCTCGCTTGTGCCAAAATCCTCATCTCGGGATGCGGCTTAAGACAGAAAGAGCTCGCCCGGTCCCCATGGCTTCTCCCCCTCCTCTGGAGGGTCTGACCCACGGAGAAGGCCCCTGCTGGGCGGAGCTACGTCCTGTGGGCACCATGGGCACGGGCTGGAGGGTGCTCGGCTGTCTAGGGGTAGTGTGACCTCAGCCTCTCACAGCGCCCCGCACACAGCAGAGTGTGATATTTAAATGAGGCCGAGGTCCTGGAGGGAGAGGGCGCCGCACAGGCCTGGTGGTGAATTTACAGAAGCGTGTTAACCCAATCTGCATACTAAACAGCATGTAAATTATGTTCTTTCAACCCATAAGTTTAGACATGTCCATGGGAATAAAAATTTATGACAATGATAAGATATATGGCTAGCATAAATAAGCTAGCCCAGGCAAAATTTGCTAAAAGTGCTATGGAAATTCTCCAAGTTAAATGAGGGATGCCAGCCCCAGCCCTCAGAGGGAGAAGGGGGGCTGGCCCTCTCCCCTCCCCCCCACCCCCGGCCCTTGTGCTGCTCCGGACTCTACAGGGCAGGGAGAGACTGGGCACTGCTCACGGGCAGGCAGGGTGGCGGTGCTAAGAACTGGTTGGAGAGGCCCGAATTGAAACTGGGAGACGATTGCAATAACCCAATTATAAGCTAGCCCAAACAAAATATGTGTGTCTTCAACTAGAGTGCACGCAGTGACAAGATTCGGGGTTGAAATGGAGCCACATGATTTCTTGATGGATCTTCTGTGAACTGACAGAAAAGTGTCAAAAATGACTCCAAGATTTCTTGCCTGAGCGAAGGAATTGTCACCAACCAAGATGGGGAAGACGAAGAAAGGCAGGTTTGGAGGTGGGAGGAGAACAAGCGGGGAAACCCACTGACGGGTATGGGGTTCCACACCCACACCTGGATGGACTGTGGCACAAGACAGGTGGGCCATACTGATTGGCCAGCCGGCGTCACGTGTCAATGGCAGGAGACTATAAACCGAGTCCCGTCACCTGATATCAGAAGAGCCTGAATGGTGCACACTAGAATGAGGTCAGGTGGGCAAATGCACCCCAGGCACTAGATGGGGGCACCACTGGTCACAGCAATACCCATTGGAGCCACAGGGCCTGGCCTGAGGCCAGGCACACAGCAGGTACGTATCCCCAGAGTGCTTGCTGAGTGACTGACCAAGGACTTGAAACCCCTGCCCAGCTAGCCTGGAAGACAGGGTCTTCTTCTCAGGCTGCAGTGAGATCTAGGCCATGCCCTTACTCTGACCCACAAAAACCTGTTTGCCTCCTCCTTCCAGGGGAGGGGAGGAGCTAAGAGCCGTGTTGGTGCTGGGCAGCACTGGTGCCCACTTGCTGCCCAAAGAAGGTGTGTGGCCTGTTTCGGGAATGAAGGAAGCTGAGCAGCAGAGCCTGACCAGCCAGACGGCACAGCAGCCCCCAGACACGCCCCTGTCTCCCAGCAGCTCCCCCCTGGCCCAGCTGCTGAGGCGCCGCCAGGGGGTTGGAGGGTGGGGCGTGCAGGGAAGGCTGGGGAGGAAAAGGGAGGTGTAGGACCAGACGTCTAGAACCCGGCAGGACAACTGGGGCCTCTAAAACACGTAGTCTAAATGGAGAAAGAAAGAGAAAGAAGGGGGTGGGGATAGGGAGACAGTCAGAGACTCCCCACATCAGGCCACGCCCAGGCTCTGCTGCTCCTGTGGCACTGGAATGGTGCTCCTGCAGGGGGTGGCAGGAGGACCAGGAAGCGCTCTCCTGTCACGTGTCACATGTGCATGTATGACCCCAGGGACCCATCTGCATGTCCTCTTTGGAGAAGTGTCTGTTCAGGTCCTTTACCCATTGTTTAATCGGGTTGTTTGTTTTCCTTGTATTGGGTTATATAAATTCTTTATATATTTTGGATATTAACCCTTTGCCAGATGCATCACTAAGTATCAAGAGCAATCAGCCCAGGGACATCAAAGAGTCCTTTCTTCTTGGGTGTTTTCCAACTTGATAAAAATGTGACCTTTCTATTCCAGAGCAAAACAAACAGAACCACAAGTGCAGGCTTCAAAGCCACACAACCCACTTCATCTGCTTTGGAGGCTGGTTCTCTAACACTCCTGATACGATTTCCTTCCCTTCTAGGACCTTGAGGGACACCTGCCACCTGTGACTGGCCCTTCCCGTGGGGGTCCAGTGCAGGAAAGGGGCAGCTGCAATGCTGCCTGGAGCTCGCTCTAAAGAAAGCCATCTGTCCGAGATGGGGCCCCACGTGGCCGCTGCAGACACGGAGCAGGTCCCAATAAGTGAAAGAACGGAGATTCTTAGGTAGGGTCAGACCTCAAACCTCGAGACCACACACGAGCTTGCAACCACGAGAAGGTGGCAATGTCCCCAAGCCTCGCCCCGTAAGACAGAGAGAATGTTCCCTCTTCCAGGGGTGGTAGCGGATGAAATGCACAAGGTCTCTGAGCACGAACACCGAGCCTGCTTCGTCATCACTGCCCTGGCCCCTTCCCCTCTCTCTTCCCTGCGGACAGGTTCTTGTTCTTCACAGGCTGCCCGGGCACAGGGCCATGACCGCAGGGAGCCCCCTGGTGTGGCCTCAGGCCTGGCAGCTCTGCCAGGAGAGAAGCTGCCGGTGCACCCCAGCTGCGTGGAGGCCCCTCTGAGGGGCAGGCCCCCTTTCCAGGACTGGCGGAGGGCTCCTCGAGGGAGGAAGGGCCTCCGTGAGGATGAAAAGAAAGCCTGCGCAGAGCTTTGCAGCGCCCCGGTGCTGGACCGGCTCCTCCTCGTCCTCGGAAGGGGAGATACAAAGAGAATGTGTGATGAGCCAGCGCGGGACAGCCGAGAGCCAGGATTTGCATCAACAGCTTAATTCTCTGCTTTCTTGTCAGCCTGGCCTGCAGCGAGGATCATTTGAAACGAAGAATGTTTTTCAAGGAGGAGCAAGAGTCTCTCATCTGAAACTAATTTGTTGTCCAAAATTGTGCTGCAGAAGTTGCTTAGAAGCTGCGGATTAAGTTGTGCATAAAAACACCGCCAACTCTTGCTATCCATACCCTGGCTAATCCAAGAACAGCAGATACCTCCGATCTGTTTGGTTTCATGAGGCAGGATTCTTTTGCCACAACATTTGCCCTCTGCATTTCATTGTCTTGGTGTTAGCCAGAGAATAAGGGGTCTACTGGCATGACCCTCCGTTAACTGCAAACCAGCCAAGGTCTGGGCGCTGCCTGGATGGCGTTTAAGAATGAAAACACAACGCAGGGGAATGAAGAAGGAAGTGAGAAGGAGGAAAACGGTTGGATTTTTGGATTTTTCACACTCAGGCCAGGGAGAGGTGATTAAGAGCGTAACTCTGGATGCAAGCCCGGGCTGTCTTCTGCTAGGAGTGACTTGCAGCACCTGGACCACCCCAGCCTCAGTTTTCCCATCTGTAAATTGGGGTTCATAACAGCAGCAATGTTGAAAGGTTGTCACGAAGGTTAAATGGGATCCTGTATGGGATGTGTTTAGCACGGGGCCTGGCGCACAGGTTCCGTGAATAGAAAGTAATACCAGTAAATCTTAGTCACAACCAGCTCTCAGCAAGCTGGGAGCTGACCTGCAACTGTGCTCAGTAACGTCTAGTGGATTCAGCTAAGGACCCCGGGGACTGTGGACAGAGTGCAGCCCGTCCGAGCCCCCAAGGCGGGGGGGGGGGGGGGGGACCCAGGTTCCCGGGAAGAGGCAGCGGAGCTGCGCACGGGCATTGGGGGAGAGCCCAGGACAGCTGTCAGCCCTCCGTGTGCTCAGCAAACAGGTCCGCCATCCAGGCTCAATTATCCTGCCTAATGGGGTAGAGCAGTGATGATTCATGGGAAATTGGCCATTAGCAGCTGGGAGAGCGAGCAGCCCTCGATGGCGAAGCACACACATCAGGTTGGGAGAGAGGCCCAGGTGTGCGGGAGGGAAGTGCGGGGACAGGGACCCCAAAGACCTTCAGCCTGCTCGGATATGGGTCTGAGAAGAGGGGAAATGGATGGAGGGAAGACAGAACTGCCAAGGGACACAGTCGAGAGCTCAGACACCAGGAGGACAGAGCCCCAAGTCCCAGCCACCGCCCTGCCTCTGAGGAAGCAAAGCAGCTCGGCCAGGTCAGGCCAAGTTCAGACAACACCATAGAGTAAGGTGACCGATTCTGTGTCTGCCACACAGCAATAAGAATGACAACAGTCACAGCCTCTTATGAACCGGGTACTGTGCTAAGCTCTTTACATGGATGATCCCATTTGATCATGAGGAAGGTATGGTTTTTGTTCCCATTTTATAGATGAAGAAATGAGTCTCTAACTGTAAGGAAATTGCCTTAAATCACTCAACTATTAAGTGAGTGATCTGGGGTTCAAACTGAAGTCCCGGGGAGTGCAAAGTTTTCACCACTCTGCTGTCCCAGGTGCTTAGGCAGGACACGCTCAGATGCTGACTCTGTGCAGGGAGGGGTTTCCAGTCCAGGCTTTCGTGGGAAACTCAGGAACTGCTAGAGGTAGAGCTGCTGCCTTCTGCATCCCACTTAGCGGACCAACCAGCTCAGCAGAGAGACAAGGGCATGGAGGCCTGGTTGGAAGACGACCACCAGGAAGACAGCAGTAATGATTTTCTTTTCACATTTTTACAGCAGGTGCCATCTCCAGGGGACTGGCTGGGGAGCGGGCAGAGAGAGCTGAGAGTTGAGCCTGGATGTCTGTGAGACAAACCTCCGCGGGGCTGGTCACGCCCCTCCCCCTCTGTTCACACAGCCCTTCCAGCTCCTGGGCCGCAGAGCCAGCACTGCTTGGTCAGCGGACTGTTTTCTGACTTTGTCCTCACCCCTCCATCTATCATCCCTACCTCCTATGACCCTTCTCCTTGCACTCTGTCTCCTCCGTTTCTCTCTGCATTCACACCGACTCCCAACCACCAGTCTGGCCACCCTTCCCCTCCAGCTCATACACCAAGAATCAGAGAGAGGGGTGTCTGAGTGGGGAGGGGCCTTTGGTTCTGCAGGTGAGGCACTGGGGCCAGAGGGAGGCTGTTTCAGTCACGTGGCCGATGAGAGGCTGACTTCCTGTCCAATGGAAGGAGGAAAGCTAGTAGGGCCGGCATCAGGGCAGGCTGGGTCCCCAGGGGCCTCCCAGTGGGCTTGTCCAGCTGGCAGACTGCCCAGCTCCCCAGGTGCCCTCACTCTGGCTGGCAGTGGGGAAATGAACGAGACAATGACCGAGGGCCTCACCGGGATCCAGGAATCGCTTCTATCCATTTCCTCCAACATGAGAGACGCTCCTGAGACTCCAGGATAAATCAGGAGACGGACCTTGTGGCCAACAGAGGACTTCAGGCCAAAGAAACAGGCTGCATGTACCTAGCCGCCTCACCACTCCGCCCTCCCAGTCCCGGCGCCCTGGCCCCGGGTCTCTGAGCACTTGTATCTCCAAGCAGAGAATTTCCCTCATCAGAGAGCAATTGCCCCCGGCTCCCCTCACTGCTAATCAACACGCCGAGGTATCAGATCCTGGGCGTGATTGATTTCCAGGGACTTGGAACTTAATTACATTTTTGCACAATCTGTTTGGAATCCTCAGAGAAGCGAGACACTTTCTGTTCTTTGAACTCACATGTGGGAGGGCTTCCAGAAATCTCAGAAATTCCATTCATCCTTCCTCAGGCGAGGGGAGGGCCAGGCCACGGCTGTCAGTTTTCATCTTCCCTCGCCCAGAATCCCCAGCCCCTGAGTCTGGCCAGAGGAGCTTGGCTCCTCATGCGGAACAATGCCTCACGTGGTCCCCAGACACCAGCAGTACCCCGTGATGCCCAGGGGAGTGTGAGTCCCGCCTCGAATGCAGGTCCACGTGCCCCCTCCCAACCACTGCAGCCCACCCTGCCAGCCTCACCCACCCGGTCCAGAGGGCCAGGCCTCTGGCTCCAATCTCTGCCTCAGAAGGCATTCTTTCCATTGTTATCATCATCATCATGAATAACCCGCATGTATGGAGCAGCCCCTGTACACACTTCACACACAGCAGCTCATTCCGCTCATAGGAAAACTGCCAGAGGTGCCGTCACTCTTCCCACTGACCAAGGAGGCAGTGGTGCTCAGAACTGAGCCCAGAGGATGGGAGCGGAGGTGGCCCACTGGGCTTTCCGTGCCCATCCTTCTGGAAAATCACCTCTGCGGCCAGGCTCTCTGATGCTCTGACGCCCAGCCCTGTCCCCGTCTCCACAGGACCACCTGGCCAGTGACTGCAGGTCCCCTAAGGCGGTGCCTTCTCCCCAAGTCTGAGAGCGACAGCGCTGCCGCTCCCTGCTTTCGAAAGCAGCTGACACATGACAAGCAAATGGGACAAAAAGATGACTTTTCTGTACGTGTGAAATGATATCAAAATTAAAAGCTTAAACACATAGCTTGAGTTCTGGATCAACGTGTCTATTTCTAGTTTCGCCGTCCTAATCTGTATTGCTCGTTTTACATATTGCGCATTAATGATTGAAAGCTCGAGAATAATTTTAGTAACATCCATACAATAAAGCCACAGGAGACTGCTTTAGAGATAACAGTGGTATAAATAAATAAATGCCGTCAGAAGCGAGGTGGGGAGAAAGTACTTGATGACAACCACGTGCTTGTCTGGCAGCCAAGAAACACACGCGCTGGGTTCCTTATCTGTCTGCTGGGCCCACCTGTCAGAACGCCTCTCCTCACACCTGCCAGCTCCCTGGCCCACGCCGGCCCCCATGCTGGCTGCTCACCTGGGCCATGGCTCCTTACCACTTAGGAGCCTGCACACACCATTTCCCCCAGACCTGGGTGCAGTCTGGGCTCTGCCCACGCCTGCGGAGTCACACTGGGTCCTGAGGCGTGTCCCAAGCACGGGACTGTTGGGAGCAGCCCAGAGCACAGAGAGTCTGAGCCCAGGAATCCAGCACCCCATGGGTGTCTGCCCTCCTTCCTGGACCAGACAAGATGCAAGTACATTGCAGGGTCTCTATCACAGACTCAGAGGTTTAATCCTGGGTGGCCTTGGGTGGAATATCAATCCGGAAGCTTCTATGGGTTGTGTGTCTGGTTAGATCAGCACACATTTTGAGGGCATAATGCAACACTGCCATTCCCCCAACCCTGGCTGGCATCCAGGCCGAAGGGCCAGATCAGGGTCAGGCTCACCAACATCTGGGGTCCCCTACAAGGGCCACCCTGGAGCTCAGGAGATGCAGGTCTCCTCCAGCTGCAGGCACCCCTGAAGTCCCTGTTACTTTGAGAGCCACCAAGTAACAGCTGGAAAGAGGAGTGACCGTGAGGCAGGGAGGTAAAGGATTGGGGTGGGAAAAGGAGGAGAATCTGCATCTTCAGAAATTTCCAAACCTTTCATTTGGGCAAGGAGAGCTGCCCATCTCCTCCCCACCGGCCACTCGGGCATGCAGGCCTGGAGCAGCCGGAGAAACACGAGCTCAGAATTCTAGGACTTGGAAAGGGGGTTGGGGCCCTGAAAGAAGCAACCTGATGGAGCTTTTCCCTAGACCAGGCCACGACCCCAAAGGTCCGGGCACGGCTGGGCGCAGGCAGGACAGCAGGCCTCTCCCTGGGCGGAAGAAAGGGAGGATGGGGAATTAGAAATTCACAGAACCATCAGCTCAGAAACAGACTGAGCTGTCCAAAACACACGCAGATTCTGTCCAGTTTTGTCGGGCTGGGCTGAGAAGACGCATTTATAAAACATCAAAAGGAACGTTCCGGTAGCTGCTCACAGCCCTGACTCTACTCGTCTCTGAATTTCTTTCCAAAGGGATATTTCTAGGGTCTCATGCATTGGGGAGCCAGGGCTGGGTAGATCCTTGGCCGAGCAGCCTGACCACCTCAGTAATGGTGACTGCCACCCCTTGGGGAGGCGGGGAGGCTGAGGCTCTGAGAACAGACGTCTTATTTATCTATCTGTTTGCATGGGGCACATACAGTGCTAGCACATTCAACCCCTAAGCTAACACTGATTGATTCCTTTGGGCCAGCCGTGAACGTGAGTGTGGATGTGTAGTGATTAGGATGCGGCCCCTGAGCCCCAGAAATTCATGACTGATGGAGAGACAGGCCTGTGAGTAACCGACCACCAAAAGATGTACAGGTCGAAGGCAGTGCAGGCCCAGAGGCAGGGAGAGGGGGCTTGGCAGATGGGACGCTGCTCCTGAGATAATCTCCTGGCTATCGGAGGGGAGGAGAGAATTCTCTAAATGCGAAAGAGAAAAGAGGGCCCTTCAGCAGAGGGAGCAGCTCAGGCGAGGCGATGTGACGGGGAAGAGCCTGATTGTTCTGATTTGATCGAACTGTGGAGCACACAGGGCCCGGAAGGGTAACTAGTGATTGGGCACCCGGAACGGCCATTTACTGGGCACAGAGGCCCCATGATGATACACTCACACTCGACCCAAATGTCCCTCTTCAGTGAGCCGGTCACATTGGAAAGAGCATCCGGTCTTTCACTGCGTTCCTGAGAGGATCGTTAGGATAGTTTGCCAAAGACCGGTGTCCCTCCTGAAGCCGCGCTAAGATCAGAGATCCCACACAGGGTCTGAGTGAATCAGATCCTGGACTCTCCTTACCACCCCCAGTCCTGGGGCTGTGCTCTTACTAGACCTGTTTACCCTCAGACCACCCCTCACCTTTCCTCTGCTTGGTGCTGCTCTGCGGTGGTGGGCACAGGGAAACTGGCCCCTGGGGGTTGCACCTCGCAGGCTTCCTGCTGGGGTCGGAAGTGGGAGATACGGCAGGAGAGCAGTGGGCCAGGAGGAGGGATGAGCCAGGAATCTCTCCCTCCCTCT
Organism: Pipistrellus hanaki; assembly: GCF_964339955.1. Taxonomy (NCBI): domain Eukaryota; kingdom Metazoa; phylum Chordata; class Mammalia; order Chiroptera; family Vespertilionidae; genus Pipistrellus; species Pipistrellus hanaki. The sequence goes on along the minus strand of NC_140520.1, from coordinate 3,431,731 downwards.
TTGCCTCAGGAGGCATCTCGGCAGCAGCTGTGACTCCTCCACGCCTCCATCTCCCATGGAATGCATTGTGGCTGAAGGTCCACTGAACACATCCTCCCTGGTTCCAGCTGCACCTGGTGACCCCAACCCTTAGGCTCAGGCAACGCCTCACCATCCCTTGTCTCCCCGGTCTCTCTAAGTCTTCCTGTATTGCCATGCAGTCTCTTGTTTGGCTCCCTGATTCTTCTACCACGTTTCTTAGACTAAATCCCTCTGCTGTAAAGTAATCTCTCTGCTTTGCAGCTCGGACCCTGACTCAGACAGAGACAGTATTTTATTCATCCCGGAGCCTCCTGTCAAACCCGGTACAGTGACTTTCTGAGCAGATTTTAGTGGGTGGACAGAGGAATGGTTGATTAGATAGATAAATGGTGGCATGACCAGGTAGACAAAAGGACTGATGGATCTTCATGATTTCAAGAGGATGTTTTACTTTTGTAAAAATAAGGAAGTAAATTCCAAGAGAACTACTAAAAAGGTGATGCCCAGAGACTCCTAAGAACGGCCAGGGGTTTAGACAGCCGTGCTGCCCCAGGCAAGCCCCAGGAGAACCCAGTGGCTGGAAAAGTACAAGCACAGAGGGCACTTTGGCAAGTTTACTTTATTTACTCCTTGTTATGTCGGAACTGAGTCACTCGTTCCTTCACTCTCTTCCTGGATCTCTTCCTGAATTGGCAGAGGCCAAGGGGGGAGGTGGATTAGTGGCAAATGGTCCTCATTTCCATCTGGCAGGCATTCCCTCCCCATTTATTATGCCCGAGTCTCTGCAGAGTGAAGGAGAGATAATGGAAGGAACTTCCTCACCATCGATTCTCACTTGAAGAAGTTGCCAAATGGCTACAGCTCTAGGCTGGAAAGAACCTAATTGGCCAGACGACTGTCGTCTTTGGGGTTCTTGGGGATTTTCAATAATTACATTCTCAGAAGCCTGCTTCCTTCTTCTGAGGACACTGCCTTGAATAATTAACAGCTCGGAGGCCAAGCCTTCCCAAAGCCTCTTTGTTTGTCCCCTGACAATCAGGGTTACACTGAAAGATGCTCAATCAAAGATCCGCCCATCTCAGCAATGGACAGTGAGGGATAGGAGAGCACCGAGTACCCCATTCCTGGCTCTGCCTCATAGCTGCTGAGTGTCCACAGAAAAGGCAGCGCTCCCTCCCCCCCCCCCCCAAGTCTAAGACAGGTCCTCTTAGACAGGTCTTCATTCGTGTGAAGATCAAATGAGAAGACTGTAAAAGAAAGTTGAAAGTTATAATGCTCAACACAATGTCACCTGGTTTGTAGCCAACCAGATACCCACGTGGCTGTAACCTAAAGCCCTCTAGCTGCACTGCAGTCCCCAGCTGTGCTACTGTATCAGGGATCTGCAATAGGTCTCATGAAGAGTGACAGGGCAACCAGATTCATTTAAGACAAGGCGCTGCCACTGATCAGATCTGCATTAATTAAAAAGACCAAAAGGGAAGAAGCATCTATTTGGTCTCTCATCTCCCATACCCCTTTCCTTATCCTCAAGAATACTATTTCTCATTTAAGGTTTCCTCCCAAGACCAGTGCTCCAACACTACCAAATTCTGTCCATCCTTTCCATTTCCCTACACCAACTTCTTCCCCTTCCAATCCTGCTAATCTCACCTCAGTTGAAAGTGCCGCTATGGTCAGTTCACACCAAGGAATAGTATAGCCTGGTGGTCCCCTCAATCACAGAGTGCCGACTTCCTGAAGGCTGCATGTCTTCTGATTGGCCTGAATGTTTCCAGATAATACTTCAGGAGGAGAGTGGAAAGTGGGGAAAGGGCCTTCCTAAAGAATCTTGTAATGCTGAGACTCCTTCCTTTATCCTACATTTCTCCTTAACAACCCAACTCAAACTTGGAGGCCAGAGGCAAATGCACGCAGGAGACTATCATCGCCTCCTTTCTCCAGGGGGAGCACAGAAGTGGGTTTTTTGAGCTCACAGCTCTTGGAATGGAAGCGATTCCCTGACTATTCAAGACCAGTTTGCAGCCAATTCCAAGGCATTCTCAGAGGACAAACCATTTCATAGAGCTCCTCTCGTAAATGTTTCATGCCAGACTGGCCTCCCCTGCCACCCGGGCTGTTCCCCTGAATCCACTCTGCACCACAGGCTGGTGAGTGTTCAGAGCATAAAACCTACTTTTCAGATTAGACTCAACAAAGCAGAAAAGAATGAGGTAGTCTGCAGACACTGACTCACTGCAAAACCAATTAAATGACCAAGTCAATCAATAGTTATTCATTGAACATCAACCAGCTCTGGTTATGCTCTACTCAGAATACCCATCCCTCACCTCCTCTCACAGCCTCTTTGGTGACTCCCCTTCCTTCCTGACTCCCCCTGTCACCCTCCACACACACACACACCCACCACCACCACCACCACCATCATCAGTATCCCCAGTAATCAAGTTGACAGCCCCGGGAGCTGTCCAGGATCTCAGCACTGCACATCAAGCCAGGAGGCAGTTATCTGACTTCCTTTCCCTCTCTTTGCCAGAAGCAGATGGGAAAGGGGGAGCAAGGGGATGATTTATTTGCTAGTCTTGCCCAAAGCGGTATTTGTTTTGAGGGTCAGTTCCCTCCATCCCCATCCCGAGCCCAGCATGAGCTTGACTGATAGTGGTCTCCGCCCGGCTCCAGGAGGCCCTGACTGACCCTGTTCACATTGCCTGGGAGAGAGCCTCCGCACTGCACAACTTTCAGCGTCAGGATTTTGCAAATTTTATGAGGATTTTCAGCCGAACTGGGTTTTAGCTCCCCCCTTCCCCTCCAGCTAAAATCAGGATCTTTCATCCAGCTCTGATCTCAGAGGGACTTTTTTTACGCCGTACTTTGGGACATAATTAAATAACAGGCACACGTGTGCAGCCCCAAACCCTTCTATTTCCCAGATCTTTCCTCAGTAATGACGCCTGGAATGAAAACTGCTGTGCAGAGAAACTGTAGCAACAAAGGGGGAACAAGGAGCCGGCCCGGTTGTTCTGGAGACAGAAGTGAGGGCGTCTGCTCATAAAACAGGCAAATTAAATGTTATGTATCAACTGGAAGCCTTTCCAAGGAGAACTTTGGGAGGTTCGGCAAGGAGCAGATGGGGGTGTCCATCAGCTGTGGGTAAAGGGAATCAGGAAAACTCCATCTTTCATAGCTCAGAGGGGATGAGAAGGGACTCAAAAGCAAGGAGCATCATTTCTTTTGTCTGGTTGATGTGATCATTAACTCCACCAATTATGGCAATTTAAAGAAGTCATTAAAATGCAATTATTACAGCTGTATACCTTTGTAACTGCATAACTACGTCAAAAAGCCACTTCTGTAGGTCTTTGTGTGCTCCATAAACCTGAATACATTGCAGCAAAGAAAAAAAGATTACTTCAATCTAAATCAAGAGCAAATCTAAAATTTCTTTCCTACCCTGTGGATAGCAACAGTGAGAAGCTGGGTCCTCCCAGGACCCTTGGTCTGGTGGATATGCCTGCTGGAGTCTTCTCTTTGCTGTAAGCCTGCATCTCCCAGCTAAGCAAGTTCAAAAAATTATCACAACCCCACACATTTCTATAATGCCTAACAGCTCTCACATTCAACAACCTTACTGCTACATAACTATCCCCATTTTACAATTTAACACTGAAAATCAAGTAACTTCTCAGGAACTTGTCTAGGTTGCAAGGTGGGCTGGTTAGTGCCTGTGCGTCCCTGTGCGTCCCTGCACCTACTCCCAGGTCCCCTCTCCACCCTTCTCCACCATGCTCTGCGCCCCGGAGCCTGGATTCTCTGGACTTCGTCAGTAGTCTTTCTCACCCTCTGACTTTTTATTAGGTTGGACTGATGGGAAGCGATGGCAGGAAAACAGAGGTGGGGAAGAAGAGAAAAATTGGGGTTTTATGCCACTGGCTCCCTCCCTCACTGCTCCTAGTTTGGCATCTATATTTCTCTGTGACTGTTGCAGGCCCTGCCAGGTGGCCCTCTGCTCAATGACAACTATGGGCCTCTGGGTTTCTGATAACCAGTGCTCCCCTTTGTCCCTGCAGGTCTGGGGTTGGTAGCAGTCCCCCTGCTGTTGCTGGCTCCAGGGTGCATCATCATTTCCAGTTTATTTCCCTTAAATGCCCCTACACACCCTGTTTATACCCTCTTCAATGACTCTTGCATGTGCCACTGTTTCCTGCCAGGACCTGACTGAGACACACAACTAATGAGGTCTGGGATCTGAACTACAACCCAGATCATCAAAACCCTAGGACTCCAGGTCTGAATCATTTAGCAAATTTAATTTGCTCCAGACACAGACATGCTAATTGTCCCTACTCCACTAGATACTGTGCTGGGCCACTACAGAAACAACTGCAAGAATACAAGCTCTGCCTTCCAGGAACTCCCATGCTGCACCACCCAGACTGATCAAGTCACCACGTGGAGGGAGATGGACGTGCAGGGGAAAGGGGCAATGCCAGAAAAGGGGTACAGATAAATGCTCTCAGAGTGTAGATGTGGAGGAGATGGCTTCTGGTTGGGGTGAGTAGAGAGGACTCCACTTTTGAGCTGTACCTAGAAGGATGAGAGGACGTTGGGCTCATAGAAATGAGGTGGAAAGGGGACAGAGCAAATAAAGGCATAGAGATGACAACAGCAAGTAGCCCCATTTGGGGTCATAAAAAGGTTTTGAGGAGACAAGAGTTAGCGTTCTGAAGATGGGTTAAAGTGAGGTACCCCAACATGTTAAGCCAAACTCTGTGGATTTTTTTTTCCTGGAGGACATGGGGAGCCATCAAGAGTGTTTAAGCAAAAGTTCAACAGGATCGGAACTGTACCTGAGAAAGAGTTGATGTGACAGTTGCATGTAGGACGGTGTGAGGGGAGGAACTGCAGGCAGTGTTCCAAGCATCTAACAGACAGCTCTGCACCCACTGAGAAATAAAGACTGTTGACTGACGGACAGAATGGCTGATTGACACTCTGCCTCCAAACCACAAACCCATCTCCATCAGAAATCATCGCCCCCCATCCCCTTAAAATGAGCATCATGGCAGCTGTGCCTGAGAGGAGGGGCAGAGCTCTGAGACTAAAATAATTGGAAAGAGACACAATCTTACATTTATAAACAGAGAAAGGCTGAAAACTGGAACCGCTCCCCCCCACCACCTCAGGGGAGTGATGCCAATGGAGAGAGAAACACCCCCACTGAACTGAATACATTCCTATCCTTTTTCCTTTTTTCTTATATTCCTCAATCGTGAAGGGAAAATGCATGGCCGCTGAACAAAAATGATGCTTTTATTTCCACATGTGAGGTTGTCAGGGAATTTGGCTATAACCTTTTATTAGACGTTAATAATTTAGAAAAGGGAGACGAATTCCCCAGTCAAATCTAATCTCCTACAAATAAATACTTTGTGGGGGAACAAGAGCATCACATTCATCCTGGGATGAGCAGGCGATTATCAAGCCTTCGCACATTGCTGGCATCCATCAGCAGGGCCATTCAGTCTGGTTAATGGCAATTACATTGCTTTCCTTGGGTCTGTTTTCGGCAGTTGGATGCATAGCTCTGGGTGTCTCTCCCCTACACTGACTCTCCAAGGCTTCCCTCGATGTGTCTGTGAGGATCTATGTTCTCTCCGTGTGTTTGGTGTGCGCTGTAATAACTATACACAGGAAATAGTCTGGAGCATTTGATGTTCGCCAATAGGCTAATGCCCCGTGTTAACCCAAGAGGCCCCTATGGCTTCATGTTCAATTAAAGCCAAAACATTCACGTAAGGGCACAGAGGTGACTTCCTGCTCACCAGTGGGGGCCTTGGCATTCGAAAGGCCCTGGTTGAGCCGATACATTAGGGTTTTGGCTTTGCCACTGAGATATTTTCTTGTTGCGCAGGTCACACTGATAAATGGACACAGCACGGCACCCATTGGCAGCCATGACACAGCGGTCAGCCTGCTGGGAAATGTTGGTCTGGGCGTTTAGACATCTGTGTATTGGGGCTTGTGATTGCAAAAGAAAATGAGCCTTGAGGAAGCAAGGATGTGGTCGATAAGAGAACCAAGAGAGGAATATGTTGACTAAGGAGGGTATCTGAGCTAATGTTTTCACTGTAAAGAAACAGTCATTGTGAGTGAGGCATATGTCTGCTGTCCGCGGTCCTGAACCAGATAAGCTCCACAGCGGTACTGCCTCACCCTGCAGAATGAGATTGGCCTTCCGTTTACTTTTCAGCTTCTCTCCTAATGATCAGCCTCCCACCCCCAGGTGGAGCAATTCTCCCCCACCCGGCTAGGAACCCTCCAATCTGGCCAGGTCTCTGGACAAAGCTTCAAGAATGTCAGAGAGCTGCCACTCTCCCCACCACGTGCTGCTATAAACTCCTTCTCCAGGGGAGAAATACAACCCTGACTCACCGTGCCTGCCCATCTTCATGTCCCACCACGGCCCGTTTCAAGCTACCAACAGTTTAGCAGTCAGTGTGGGATATTCCCAACTTTGAACAATGTGGCCGTGGGAGTTAACTTCTGCACAGCGCTGTCAGGCCCCGCCCCCACTACTCCGAGGGCTTGCAGCCCAGGCAGGAGGTGGGTGCCCCAACCCACGCCTGGTCTTCACACTCACTGCTCAGCCTCTGGAGCTCACGGAACAGTAAGAACCCAACATGCTCCTTAATCAACACCTCGTTCAGAAACTGTCACTTGCCATAAATATAGGCTTTTAACCTGTCTCCGTGGCAGCCACCTCTAGGAGTGGGGACAGGGAATTTGCCATAAATTTCAGAGCTGGTAGATTTCAAGGAAGGCAAGGAGGCTCTGAGTCCATGGGAACCGTGGAGTGAGCGTTCTCCCAAGCCCCATCTCAGACAAGGGTGCAGCACTCTGCGTGTCTGGCACTGTCCTGAGGGCTCAGGCCAGGCGGGAAAACACAAAAAAAAGCTTGGACTCTGTTTTCATCAAGCGTAGGAGGAAGGCTAAGGCAGCGCCCACCTCAGACACACGGGGATGGAGATCCGCTCAGGTTCAGCGTCGGAAGCTCGGCCACCATTATGAAGGGAATTACAGGAAACACTTTGTAAGCATAAAAGCTGCTGCCAGAGAACAGAGAGAGGAAACAAACAAGACAGAGGCCGGGGGATGGAAACGGAGATAGGGTCAGAGACAGAAATGGAAAGGAGAGGCAGAGACAGATGGCTAGAGATGGGGCTGAACCAGATTCTGGTAAACCTAAAAAGCCCGAAATGGCTCCGGTCCTTAATTGCTTCCAAGTTCTTGGGGACAGTTCAAAGCCCATTCAACTCCTACCCCCCCCCCACCCCCACCCCCGCCACCTCGACTCCCTGCTTAATTTTTTATCATAGCTGACAACGTACCCTCTACTTTGTTCAAACTCATAGGCCCTATCGAAATGTTCTAACGTGTCTCTGCTCTATCTAGGCCATTCCGCCGCCCCATAAGCACCTTCTTCCCTTCGGCAGGACTTCCTTCTTCCCAAACTCATTCCAGTTCTCGCCTCATCCAGGAGACACCCCTGGGGAACTAACCTGGCTCTTTATTTCCCTCTCACTCCCTCAGCTCCCAGGTGCTCAGCTCGAGCAAATCTTTTTCCTGGTGATCTCAGGATGACACTGCAACTATTCAGCAGGGTGACTGACCGTAGACAAGTCACGTTCCTCCTCCTATTTCATTCTTCTCTGGAAAAGACTGGACTGAATAGCTTCCTGTTTCTTCGCAGCTCTAAGTAATGATGGCCACACCGAAAAAGATAAACTGATGGAGGAACGTACCAATGAGAGAAGTGGATGGGGTGGCCAAATGTGGGCTATGACTGACTGATGGTGACAGGGGAACCATGATCTCTAGTTATCTCAGCATCCCCGCTTCTACAGGAACAACTGGCGACCCAGAATGAAGGCTATAGATCCCAATGCACTTTGTACCCGACTGAGATCTGGCCTATCAGACAAAATCAAGACAGCTAGTTATCATTCTTTTCTTTATTCTATCCTCCATACTGCTGCCTGGACTGTGGATGTGATGGCTGGAGCACGAACCTCCATCTTGGCCCATTAGGAGGAGAACCAGTATGCTGGGAAGAACCTGTATCACTGAGAACTTCATGGAATGGAACAATAGAAATGGGACCAGTGGAAGAGCTTGATTGGCAGGGGCATCGTCAGGACCAGGAGAAGATGCTGGGCCTAGAACCGTGGCCTGTGGACCCTTAAGACAGAGATAATGACAGCTTTCTCTGCAAACACACAGGCCTAGGAGAGTCATCTGAGGCCCTGCCATAGCCATAAACTAGAATGGTATTTCTTCAAATGATAAAAATGGCCAAATTTCCTGGTAAAGGTGGTAAACGGAACACACACATCTAATCTCACTCCCTCCCCAAACCTCACTAAAACTACAGCAAAGGGATTGTTTACAAAGACATAAAGCCACAAGGACAAGGCAAAATGGGAAAGGAGAAAATAGCAATGAAATTGGGGAAGCTGCAAAGTCGTGGGCAAAGGATAATGAACTTGACAGAGTCAAGAAATCCAAGTCACTGCTGGCAGTGAGGAAAGCTGAATGCCAACCTCATTTGTACAAAGAATCCCAAATATGCCTTGGAGTTGGCTACACCAGGGGTTTCTGGGAGTGGAGGGTGAGGGGTGGCTAAAACAAGGAGAAGAGGGGAAATGCTGTTTAAGAGGCAGCAGCTACTAGACTTTTGATCAAGATGAAGGGGTAGGTAAACATGGTACTCACATCTTCCCACACTACATCAAAATTACAACTAATCTACAGAACAACCATTATTCACAACTGCCTGAAATCAAACTGGACAGAAGTTCTACAACTAAGGATATAAAGAAAAATCCACATTGAAACTGGTGGGAGGGTCAGAGACACAAAACAGGCTGGTCCCACACCCACATATGGATGAAGAAACAGGAAGGATATGTCCCTGAGGAGTGAGGTGTCCCAGCCCCACACCAGGCCCCCCAGCCCAGGGCTGCAAGTGAGGAAGAAAAGTTCCCATAACTTCTGGCTGTGAAAACCAGTAAGGATTGTAAATGAGTGAGACAAACCATCTAGTCTAGCTCATACTGTGAACTTTCCAAAAATCTCTCAAACAAGCAGCATCTGACCTTGGTGTGCCTGATACCTCTTGCTAAATAGTCCCATGCCTAGCACTCTAAGCCCAGAACAAGTAGCAGCCATCTGCAAATCATTTTATAGCTCATGCCAGGTGGTCCTGAACAGAAGACAGGTGGAGGCTAACCTTGGCCTGCACCTTCAGGGAGGACTCAAGGCCACACACACAGTGGACAGCTTTAGACAATGTCGAAGTACCGCCAACCACTTCCACATGTGACACATTCAAGAGGCAGACTCAGCAGGTTCCAGGGGCCTGCTAATGTAAATCCTGCTCCATGGAGTGGGCCCCTGCACAGCTGATCCTCCATGGTGGTCACAGCCAGTCCTTACAGCTCATCAGCCTAGGGGTAAATCCCTCCTATTGGTGTGCTAACAGCAATCAAGGCTCAACTACAACAAGCAGAACAGAAACAGACTCATGGATGCAAAGAACATTTCGACATTGCCAGATGGAAGGGAGTTGGGGGATAGGTGGAAAAGGTGAAGGACTTAAGAAGTACAAGTTGGTAGTTACAGAATAGTGATGGGAATGTAAACTACAGCATAGGAAACCTAGTCAATAATATTGTAATAACTATGTATGGTGCCAGGTGGGTGCAAGATTTATTGCGATGATCACTTAGTAAGTTATAATAATGGCTAATCACTGGGGTATACACCTGAAACTAATATAATATGATATGCTAACTGCCACTGTGAAAAAAAAAATGATTAAAAATATAGGAAATAAAGGAATGAAAGGGGGGAAAAAGGAAGAAGAAGCTCCTGGATCCCCTCCCAGAGACAGGGGCCCTCTGGCCTAGACTCCGGCTACCTTCTCCCTGTGGTGGTCACTCCAGGGCAGTTCCTCCCCCCCTGGGCCTGACAGCTCTGCTGTGCTGTCCACCCTACCCGTGACTCCTCCACTCATCCAAGGAGACCTGGTGTGAGGGACTGGATGTAAAAAACAAGACACACTGGCTGCCTTGCAAAGGCAGGTAAGGGAGAGCTGAGGTCTGCAAGGTCGCTCAGAAATATCTCCTCTAGTTGGTCGAGTCCCTGACTCTATCGGTGGCTCCGCTGGACTTCTTGTACCTCAGGGTGCGTGGGATCCTCCACCCCCAGCTCCTTGTCCTCATCTTGCTTCTCCCCCAATTTCCTGGCAGTTCCCTTGGACATCCCCCTGGAGGCTGGTGTTCTTGGCCGCCTCTCAGGGAAAAGGTAAATAGTCATGCTGGTGAGACATCTTAGAGCTCCCTCGGGAGAGGCCATTACCTCACTAACCCAACCAGAACCTCCCACGTGGAGCAGGAGGCTCAGGCCTCAGAAAACAAGTGATAAAATTCAAGGCTTCACACCGCTCAGCACGCTCTGTCCCTGTCATACGGAGCGCACGCGCGCGCACACACACACACACACACACACACACACACATTTCCCGGCCCTGGGGCCCCTCCCAGGGGGGCAGGTGGCCTCTTCCCCCATGACCTACCCGCAGAGGCTGGGAAATTGGCCATGCCGCCCTCCTGCCTCTTGTCGCCCAGCTGACTCTGAGGAAAAAGCAGCATCTCTGGTAAACTGGCAGCTGTTCAGCAGCCCCCAAACCCCAGGCCGCCCCCTCAGAAACGGGCATCTGGTGACGGAGACCCCTCGTGTGGACCTTCTGTGTGTCTCTCGGACTCACTTCCTGCCTCAGTTCAGCAGGGAAATCTTTCTTCCTTGCTCCTACCTTCTCACCTTGCTTCTATCTCCTCGAAAAGATAAAAAGGAAAGCACCAGCTCAGCCTCTGTTTACATCTGCCTAGAGCTAGAATGTCAGCTAGTGAGGCATATTTATGTGTGTGTTTATGCTAGATCCTAAGATAGAACCCAGCACAAGTAGGTGCTCAACACAGAATGGATGAATGAATGAATGTGTGAATGAATGATCCAGCCAGTCTTTCTTGTTCTCTCTCCTGAAAGCCTTCCCCGCAGGAGCCCCGGCCCACGGTCAGACTGAAACCCACGCCGTGGGAAGAGGACACTCACAGGACCCAGAACCTGCCCTCCAGGCGGGGCAGGGAGGAAGGGAGCGCCCGGACCCTGCCGGCTCTGTGATTAATGGCTTCACACCGCGACTCCCTTTCATCCCAGGACTGTGGCTCAGGGTGAAGGACAAGCTGGTGACTTAGAAATAAAATAGAATGACCAGGACCTTCCAGAGAGTCCCAGGGGAGCTGCAGGAAGGGAATCGAGCCTGCCTCATAAATCACTCTCAGCCCCAGGACTGGAATCCACGTGGTCCTGGCACCATCACACTAGGCTGCCCCCTGCCCCCCCCCCCCCAACTCCCAGGCAGCTGAGCATGGCCAGGGTCCCCCCAGCTCTGCTGGAGAGCACCCCACAAGCCTGTAGAAGACTCTGCAAGGACACAGAGGCAGTGGTCTCGGTCACTGAGGAGGACACTGGCTTTTCTGAGCTGTCTTCTCCCAGGCTACACCGTGTGCCCAGACACACCTGGCAGGGGGGTGAGTGCCCAAGGCCTCAGCAGGGAAGGCACACGCACCCCAAGGGACGGGGAGCGGGGGGCGGGGGGCGGGGGGGGTCATCAGTGCAGTGCACAAGGCGTGGGGCCCACCACGCTCAGCACCTCACTCTGCTGTGTGCCACCCCTTTCCTTTCCTGCTTGTGTTTAAAAATGTAAAGAAGATAAAATAGTTTAATTCTGTGAAGTTCCTGGGGGTATTGTCTTGCAGTAACAACAACAATAAAATAAAAGGCAGCCCAAGGAGGCCAAAGAATCTTCCTCATACCCAACAAGCCAGGTGGTTGAGGGGTGAGGGAGTGATGCGGGGGGAGGGGGAGGGAAGGCAGTGATGAGGGGGTGGGAGGCAGTGATGGGGGGTGGGGGAGTGATGCAGGGGGGAGGCAGTGATGGGGGGGAGGCAGTGATGAGGGGGGGAGGCAGTGATGGAGGGGTGGGAGGCAGTGATGGGGGGGTGGGAGACAGTGATGGGGGGGTGGGAGACAGTGATGGGGGGGTGGGAGACAGTGATGGGGGGGTGGGGGAGTGATGCGGGGGGAGGGGGAGGGAAGGCAGTGATGGGGGGGTGGGAGGCAGTGATGGGGGGGTGGGAGACAGTGATGGGGGGGTGGGGGAGTGATGCGGGGGGAGGGGGAGGGAAGGCAGTGATGAGGGGGTGGGAGGCAGTGATGGGGGGGTGGGAGGCAGTGATGGGGGGAGGGCCCCACCCCCACCCTCAGGTGAAGATGAGGACAGGATCAGAGCTGCAGGGAGCCAGTCCGCAGGCTTCTATGCACTCGAAGCCCCACTTCAGTGCCAGCACCGCTCAGTTTGCTAAGAAAACAAGTAATGCACCTCGAGTCCCTGCGCCCCTCCTCCTCCTCACGGCGGGCACAGCGTGTTCGGAACAGAGAGGAGGCTGCAGTGAGGTATGAAATGAAACAAATCCACCGGCAAACAGCAGAGGAAGCTGCGTGTTTAATATGCGGGCTCCCCTTCGGAGGACGGCGGGTAAGTCCTGCCTCTTCCATGGAGAAAGCAGGGCGCCGGGTGCCGGCCAGAGAGAAAGGGGGACACACGCCTCTCCCCTCGCCCCGCCGCCGCTTAAAGCAGCAGCCGACGGAAGAGAGCCTGGGGACCACTGCTCACGCTGGCCACACATTCCTACAGGCTTCGAAAGCACTCCAGGATCGCCCTCACCCATAGCCAGTCTGCCAAATCTGTTGCCTCGACATCGAGTGCTGTAGCCGGGCCGGGGCTGGAGGATGACTGGCTCCCCGGCTCCCGCATACCGGCCTGACAGGGCCTCCCTGCTCCGTGTCGGCGTGAGAGCTGCCACAGAAACAGCTGCTCGGGGCTCGGGACACCTGCCAGGAGCCAGGGAGAGCGACCTCCACCTCCTCAGGTGGCCGGTCTCGGGCCAACGCCCTCTGCCTCCACCCCGTCCACCTGTGAGTAGGAGCAGGACAAGGACGTGTGAGCTGGAACCCCAGAGGCTTAAGGGAACACTTCTGAATGACCAATCTGGGAGCAGCCTTAGTGACCGGCTAGTCCAAACCCTTCTTTCTACAGAAAAGAGAAAGGAGCAACTTGCCCAAGGGCAGACGGACATCTACCCTTCACTTTGGCTGTTCAGCCATTCAGCCCCTTCCTCTGTTGGGAGGAAGTTGGCCATGGAGTCTTGGGAGGGATCAGAGACCACCCCCCACGGTAGAAGCTGAAAATGCCCCTAACTACTTCTCATGTTTCTTTTGTAGCCAGAACATAGGCAGTGACCTAGCCCCTTGCCTTCAGACACCCCTGTCCCTGTCATGTATCACAATTGAGGGAGAGAGACTCACTGGCATGGGATAGAGGAGCCTCTGCCTCTAAGGTTATGGTTTTGGATGTTGTTCCTGACTGCAAATCTCGAGTTAGTGAACTACCCAATGTCCTTTTAATCTCTTTCCCCACAACTTAACCATAGTCTCTTTCTGTTGCTTGCAAATTGAAACCTTGGCTGATGCAAAAAGGGGGGAAAATGATACCAAGAGGAGAAACAGACCCTTGAGAAATTGGCAGGAAGCTGGGAAGGGGTACTTGGCATGGTTAGGGCTGAGCACGGTGAAGTTCAGCGAGGATTAAGAGAAGTGACTTTGCCTAAATGTGGTGCACAGTAGCCAAATGGTCGCCTATCTGTGGAAGTCAAGGTTTAGAGTATAAAAACAATATAATGGGCTTGGCAAAGTCAGGATCTAGAGAATGAAATGCTTGCTTCAAATAGCGTTAGATGGATTTTTTTTTTTTTTAAGTAAAACTAAAAAACACTAATTCTTAAGTTCTCAACTCAAGGCACAAAATGAACACCAAGGATTTTCCGAGGGTGCTAGAAGAACCTCTTTGTCTTGCCATCACAGTGCTGAGAGAGACAAAAATCGAGCACAGTTTTATCCTCCAGATTGCTGAATTACAAAATGAGTTGAATCTGCAGCCTTCCACTGTTTTTAGGTGAAAATTAGAGCATTGATCAGGGAAGAGGTAGGCCTGGGAATTGAAACAGAGATTTATGGGAGGATGCAGATAACTCGGAAAGCATTGAATTTCTAAAGTTCATTGATTCCTATCTTTCTTGTCAGCCAAATCGGCCCCTCCTACCTTCCTCCTGTATCTATTCCAACCCTGCTTTAAAACCCCAGTGATTTAACTCTAGGGTGCTTTTTTGCCAGGGGAAGCCAATTCTCTACCCTTCCACCCCTCATTGTCTCCACACCTACAACTAGATAAGATCTCAACATGTCCCCAGGACAGGGTGGGGAGGGGTCAAGTTCATATCTGAAGTCCATTTAGAATTTCTGAAGAATAAATCTTATTGACAAAAGTGCATGAATTTCAGAATGAATACAGCAGAGAAGTGGGGAGTAGATTCTGAAGGTGCCACCAGGGGTGGGGAACTTCCAGCCCAGCGGCCATATAAGGCCCAAGAAATCACTGGGCATGGCCCTGCCAAGGCATTAGGGATGAGATAATTAAATGTTTGACTAAATATAGCAGGCTAATTTTAAAGTTGATCATTTTGCATGGCCCATGAACAATGTTATAAAGATCCAAGAGGTCCTGAGCAGAAAAAAGGTTCCCCACCCCTGTTAGCCAGGCCAACAAGGGAAAACCATCATTGTAGGCCACCGCTGCAGGCGTACTAGCTTGAGCACCTAGGAAGCATTTCCACCGTTTGCTGGGTGGGTTGACAGAAATCTGGACTCATTCGTACTAAATACTAAATGTAGTTGAGATGCCAGAAATTATAATTTGTCATTTGGAGGAAGTAAATTCAAAGGCCAAGGGCGGTAGGAATGTGCAGGTGGATTTATCTTGACTGACTCCCCATCTCCTAACTATGTCTCCCAAGAGGACCCAAACGCACGTCCTTTGTAAGGGCGATGGCATATACATTAGTGAGGGCACTGCCAACGTATGTCTGAAAAGCTCGAGGGCTGTTGTTTGTCAGCCAAGGTTGCCAGTGGAGAAAAGAATAAACTGTAGTGGGAAATGAGATGCACCGTTTCAAATGGACTGGGAATGTATTCACAAGGTAACCCAGGCCTGGGAACAGCATTAATTGCCAAGTGAGCTTGGCCATTCACAGTAGGCAGCTGGCGAGCCTAAAAACCAGAGTGGTAGGACACACAGGGACCTTTGGTATGGCAGCTCATGAGGTCCAAAAAGGAAAGGAGATGGGCACACCAGTAGGGTCCTCCCTATGACCGACAGACCTGCCACCATCATGACAGAGCGCTGCAGTCTCTAGCAGACCTTGGTCTTTTCCCACTGAACCGCCATTCCCAAACTCTTTCCTCCTGACAAAAGCCTGAGGAGAACTCAGGGTTAGAATTAAAAAAAAAAAAAAAAAAAAAAAAAAAAAAAAACCGAACTCTAAGGAAGGGAGACTCCCTCCTCCATTGGACATTGTCTGCAGGTGGCTCGGCAGCAAGTGGCAGCCAACTGTGGCCAGGGAGGGAGGGTAATGACCAACACACTGAGGAGGGCAGAGCCAGGAAATGTAAGGAGCCCGGTCCTTACTGATATTCCCGAGCTTTGAGTTAACTCACCTGGTACTCCCTGCCTTCAGACGTTCATTATGAGATACATTTTCTTATTCTTTAAGCCAATTGCTATTACTGAAGCCAACCATACCCTAATGATATGCAGTCCCTCACCCAATCCTCGAACCTGAGTCAGGGCACAGACTCAGTCCTCCACGTATAGAGGGGAAGCTGAGTACCCCTGAGTAAGAACCCCGTAATCGCCGAAACCGGTTTGGCTCAATGGTAGAGCGTTGGTCTGCGGACCGAAAGGTCCCGGGTTCGATTCTGGTCAAGGGCATGTACCTTGGTTGCGGGCACATCCCCGGTAGGGGGTGTGCAAGAGGCAGCTGGTCCATGTTTCTCTCTCATCGACGTTTCTAGCTCTCTATCTCTCTCCCTTCCTCTCTGTAAAAAAAAAAATCAATAAAATACATATTTTTTTAAAAAAAAGAACCCCATAATTAATGGCAACTACACCCCAAATGGGTATTGCTACTCCTCACTGAACTCACTTCCCTGGCTGAGGCGCCTCGAAGCGTACAGGATGGAGAATATTCTTTGAACCGTGTACAATGCTGTTTCTTACATAACTAGAAATCATGAGTCTAGCAACCACGGGCTGGGAATAGGGATGGCAAGCCTCACTATTACACTAACTCTGTTAGCGGACTCTGTGCTTCCAGTCTTTATGACTGGGTATTGCAGACTTGGAAATTTTAGTGTCCAAGGAAGACTGTGTCTACCAGGAAACATAGCAATTAGCTCACTGGATTGAAAATTGAGGCTCTAACTTAGCCATTTTTGTTCCTAGTCCCTCCGAATGCGCAGGCAATAAAACGGGATTACTGTGTTGCTTAGAGTGCTTGGCTCTAGACCGCCAAAGGGAAATAACATTGCTGCAGACACTGAGTCTGGAAAGAGTATGACTCCCGCCAGGTTCCATAAGGTGACTTATGGCACTTCTCTCTCCAGTGGTCATAGATGGATGGAAAACCATTACAGCCCTATGCAGATAAAACTACTAAGGATAAAGTCCCTCAAAAGTGAATGTCTGCGTCGCCTGCGGTTTTGAAAAACCTGGACTGACTGAACACCAAACAAAACAAAAGAAATATGGGCAAGCTAATGGAGGAGGAAAATTTAATACCAACCATAAAGAAACTATATTTCAACTACAGGGAAAACAAGGAGTACATGCATGAATTATCTTCCGTGTTGTATTATGCAGATATTTATATGTTTTAACAAATGTTCATCTACATTCTTCTCCCTTTCCCTCACTTTTTCATGTACAGTATACTTGTTATGATCCACAATCACTAGGCTCACAATTTACTCCATAAATTATGTAATAGTAATGCAAATTCATGCCAGATTTGGAAGAGCAATAGATACCAGCCACAGATCCTTAACTTGAAGCTAGACACAATGTCTGTTGAGAATCTGGAGAGGGGATGGCTGGACTATACTAAGCAGGGCCTTTTTCTTGTAGAAGCACAAACATGGAAAGATCTGGAAGAGGGGTGGGCTGTAGACACTGGCCCCTCTTTTTTGGACCACTTCCTATTTGGGAAAATCTCCCATTATAACTCACCTGTGAAGGAGGGTTGACCCCTCCCTTAGAGGAGATTTGAGAGGATTGAATGAGATAATGTCCACAAGATCTGCTTCCCTCCCTGTTATCAAGGGAAAGCCCTGAACCTTTCGTCTTGCCTCTCTCACATACATATTCAAATCCTCTCTCTCCATGCACGCCCCTCCCTCCCTTTGTTATAGTTCCATAACACTCGCTTCAGAAAGCTGCTCCTTAACGGATTCTTTCAACTCCGTGACTCCTGTGCCCGGTCCCCCATCACACTCATGCTCAGTTCACTCTCTCTCCTCTTGTACTCAGTGTCGTTCCTCACGCCCTCGTTATGGGTTCTGTGTTGACTCTCCCCCACCTTGGCTCCCACACAGCACAGCCAGGAAGGTGGCAGGGAGGGAGAGGAGGAGCATCTCAGGTCTCCATGGAGGCAGCACCCGGCTGCAGAGAGAGCACCGGGATCTCTGACACAGCTGCAGCCTCCCCGAACTCAGCTGTCTCAAATGCCGCACAAAAACTCCAGCCCCTGGAACAGACTGTCCAACCGCAGAGGGAAGGCAGGGGAGGTGGGTGGGAGGGAAGAGATCAACAAAGAACTTGTACGCGTGCATCATACGTGCATAACCCATGAACACAGACAAATGGATGGTGGAGGCCTGGGATAGGAGGTGAGAGTAGGCTAGAAGAGATCAATGTAGGGGAAAGGGTACATATGAAATTCTTTCAACAATAAAGATTAAAAAAAAAAAAAAAAAAAAAAAAAACTCCACCTGCTTCTCTGTAAGGCCAATTCCCTGCCTCGGAGGCTTCCTTTGATCTGAGCTGACCCTTTCCCCAGGCTGTGAGCTATGCCCACCCAAACAGCCATGAGCACCCAGGGGCATGAGGAAAGGGCCAGAGGGTGCCCTGGCCCAGCATAGTGGGCCGAGATGTTTATTCAGAGCCCAAGTCCTTCTCACTGGCAAGTGAAGGGGTAAGGGCCCCTTTCATGTATCAGCAAAGACATGGCACAGCTGAGTTCCCCCTGAGGCCTGGAGGATGCATGAAGGACCCCACGGGCTCCAAGGCTGAGCGTGAATCTAATTTGAAGCTGTCAGAACTGCAGCCTGAATTGCGAGCAGCCCTGGTCTCCAGGGCTTACGGCTCCTCCTGGCTGCCTGAGAAATTATTCACCTGGATAAACCCAAATTAGAGTTCAGAAAGTAGCCCATTTCTCTTTACCCCCAGATGTCTGGAGAGTCTCTCCACCACCCCCCACAGTTCTACCCATACATTGCTCCCTCCCCGCAAGCCTGCGAGTCACAGCCTTGGAAAAACCTCAGGACTGCCATTTCTGGAGTTTGTCAGAGACATTGGAGGGCATTCTGAGGTCTAGCCGTCTAGCTGGCTGTGAGAGATCCATTCGTGGGGAGGGCTGACTGGCATGGAAAAACAAACAGCAATAACAAAGCCCATAGATGGGGTCTTTCCCACAAATGCAGACGGTCCCCGCCCATAAAGACGCAGTGAGGACGTTCGGAAGCCTTCCCTCACTTCCGGCCTCCCCACGGCACCTGCTCTTAGTGAAGTGCCCTTCTCGTGTGCAGCTTAAAAAGCAAAGCATGAAACTAATGGTAGAATTCACAGGGATCCCTCCTTGGCCCTGTCACCCATACTCCTGTTTCCTGCCTATGCCCGATTGGTCCAAAGGCAGAGACACCTGACCCAACCTGGGCCAATCAGGTTCTTCTTCCCAGGAAGCTGGAGACTTGAGCGCACAAAGACCAGGCAGTTGGAGCTCGTGGCCTTCACTGTCCTGGAGAGGATCCTACAGTGAGGAGCCTGGATGCCCTGGTTGTTCAGGTTTCCTTTGATTCTGTGGACAACCACGATGGCCTTCACCTTGAGCTGCCTGGAGTCAGCTCAGCTGTCTGTCTCTAAAGACACTTAATTGGTAAAAGCTCCCTTAAACATCATCCTTCTCCCCCACCTCAGCACTTACACATTGTTGCCATCACCCTTTTCTCTGACAAATTCTTTCCCAAGACCAGAAGCTCATGATGTCCTGAATCATGATGGTCTCGCAGTCACACGCACCCACTTCAGCTGGCTGACTCACACGCTTCCCTCTGGCCCCAGATGGGACTTCACCACCTCTGATAAGCCTTCTCTGACCACCACCCTGCACACTTGTCCGAGTCAAGCGCCCTAGAACGTGTTCCCATGGCACCAGGTACTTCCCCTCCACTAAGACTGTAGCTCCTGGAGGCCTGTTTCCAGGCACATGGTACAGGACCCAGGAAGCACTCAGTAGGAATATGTGGACTGAATAAATGAATATTATAATGAAGACATATACTAGTCTACTCTCCTCGTTCTCATAGTAAATTAATTACCTGGTTCAAATTATTATTCATCTCAGAATGCAATCAGTCAGTCAACAAATTAGTACTAATTGATGTGCCAAAAACTGTATTAGTCACTATGCAGCTAGGGTAAAGGTGCCAGGATAGGCGAAGGAAAGGGGGCAGGTTTCTTATGAGAAATGCGATTGATAACGGGGGACTCTAAGTTCCACCCTGCCCGGTCTGAAGCACCCTGCCTCCATTTTCTGTATCTTGAACATGGACAGGTAAGAATTACCATTAGTGATATATTGGGTTTTCAACAGTGTCCTGAATCAGCAGGCAGAAACTTCTGGAACAGAGCTAGACCCAAGTGAGGTAGAAACCTTTGGGCAAAATGCCACATCCAGGCTGGCTAATTTCTGAGGCCCCTAAACACATCATCTCCTTTTCAAAGCCTATTGCTGCCACCCTGACTACTCTGACAGGTATGGGGGGTGAGGGGGGGGGGGAGACTTTCTCCCTGCCCCCAGGCCAGCAATTACAAAGCCCACTGTCTCCTGTAATAGGCATTGTTGTCCCGCTGTCATTTCAGCATAAAATAAATTGCCCTGCCCATCAGCCTGCCCGAGGCCAGCTCTGCTGCAGCTCCCGCCAGCCGCCGGAAAGAGCAGCTCAGATGTGAAGACAAGTCAGCCAGCTGCAGCCAGCGCGGGGGGGCGACCCTTCCTGCCCGGGGAGCCGGATCCTGTCACGCAGAGACCAGTGCACGCCTGCGAGGGCACAGCTTCATCCTGGCACCAGCGTCGGCGCTGCCACACTCGTCTCCTGATTTGTCAAGTCCCAGCAGAGAGCAGGATAAACAGTGCAGAGAGAAGCAGGGTAACACACCATCCACGAGGCATCTGTTATTCTAAATCGGGGGTCCATGTGCATGTGTGTGTGCATGTCTGTGTGTCTGCATGTGGGAACCTCTGACACTGCCCGGTTCAGACCTCGTCACCTCCTGTCTGGGCTGTCCCAATACCCTCTGACGAGTCTCTGTCACATCTGTCTGCAGCCATTCTCTCCTGCCTTGTGCTTCGAAATCACAGTCCTGATCATGTCAAATCATGAGAAATACAAAATAGTACTCATGGTCTCCTCGGGGCGCAAACCCCTGTCCCAAACTTCCCTTCCTGCACCTGCACCAGCCAAACTGGAAGTGCTTCCCCATTTCAAATGTTTGGCCACCAGAACTTGAAGGCCCAGACCAAATGTCCCCTCCTTCGGGACACTCTCCCCTCCTCCCTTAGGCTGCCACCCAGAAGCTGGAAGATCCCTCCTCCTCTGAGAAATAAAAAGCAGCCATTAATAAAAAAAATAAACCCAGGCCGAAACCGGTTTGGCTCAGTGGATAGAACATCGGCCTGCAGACTGAAAGGTCCCAGGTTCGATTCCGGTCAAGGGCATGTACCTTGGTTGCGGGCACATCCCCAGTAAGGGGTGTGCAAGAGGCTGCTGATCTATGATTCTCTCATCGATATTTCTAACTCTCTATCCCTCTCTCTTCCTCTCTGGAAAAAAATCAATAAAATATATTTTAAAAAATAAACCCAAAACTCCCAGCATTTATTGATTGCCTTGCATGTGCTTCACCTGCATTATCACATTTATTAGTAATACCAGCTTGAATATTATTGTTAGGGGCAGAAACAGAATATTGGGGGCCAGCTATGATTGTAAGAAATATTAATCCTGCTGTTAACTGTGATTGTCTTTTTCTGATTAAAAAAAGGCACGTTCTAACCTGGCTGGGAGCTGCACTGGGGACCTGAGAGCTCACCTGGAAATGTGGCCCATCCTCCACGTCCAGGAGCTGCCTACGATCATGGAAAATTGACAGCCTATTGCAGAAACCAGAGGCTTCAGCCCTTTGAGAACCCCCAGCCCTGTGCATGCCGGTAGGTCTTTGTATGCCCACAGGTCTTTGTATGCCCGCAGGCCTTTGCAAACCCTAAGCCCTCATTACCTGTAAACTGCCCATTTTGCATATCCATTCTTTTTCTGATATTTAAAGTATCACAAATAGTACATATGTCTCCCTTTTCTCCCATTGACCCCCGTGTCTGGGTCCATTGGTTATGCTTATAGGCATGCATACAAGTCCTTTGGTTGATCCCAAACTCCCCTGCCTTCCTGCTAAGTTTGACAGTCTGATGCTTCTTTGTCTCTGTACCTATTTTTGTTCATCAGTTTATGATGTTCTTTATATTCCACAGATGAGTGAGATCATGTAATATTTATCTTTCTCTGACTGGCTTATTTCGCTTAGCGTAATGCTCTCCAGTTCCATCCATGCTGTTGCAAATAGTAAGAATTCCTTCTTTTTTACTGCATACACATTCTTATCACTTTTGCCTACTTCTCCAAGCAATCTTTGTCCTTCTGCCCAATATAATCAGCTGGCTAATGGTGGAGGGAGGGCAGATTTTTGCAGATGACCTGCTACTCTTCCCACTGCCGGCAGGATTGGAATAGACGCTCATATATGATCCAACGCTATCTCTGCTGAATTGGCTCAAGTAGTGACAGGCAGCCTGGACCCACTGATTGTCCAGAAACATTTCCCTTTTACAGGTGAGAAGGCTGGGGCTTCAGGGATTTGCCTGAGATCCCAGAGCCAGAGCCAGAACCCAGACCTGCTCCACTATGTATGTCCTTAACCACTGTGCCACCCTCCCTTCAGGTCCCAGGAGTGAGCAGGAGGTGCCCACCACTCCTGTCGTCCCCATCCCCCACGCTGGTCACCTCGGTGATGGATCATTCTGAGGCCAGAGAAGCCCATGCACCAGGCCCCGCACTCAGAAGCCTGCAGGCTGTGGGAGGGGGCCCCACAGTGTGTTAATATGGCCTTATGTTTTCGTAAAACTTTCCAAAATAATGCATTTTAAGCAAAGTGGGTTAAAGCTACCTCCTTCCATCTAAGCGTCCCCATCACACTTCCCCTCGCCGGTGCTGTCAGGGCGGCCACGGGCAGGCAAGAGGCCAGGAGAGGGAGAATTAAATTGAGAACGCTATTAATTGGGTGAGTTACCATTGTGCAGTTCACAGTGTAGCACGGAGGCAGGTTCTTGCTTAGAAATGACCCTGGGTGTCCACTTTCCGGCCGCTGTGCAGATCACCTGCCACCGTGACGTGAGGGTGCGGGGCCAGAGGTCAGCCTGCCTCGGCTTCTCCCACTGAATTTATCCCCATTGAATAAACCTGTGGTGTTCTCACAAAATCAAGTACGCCTGTGTGTGGACCCACATGTTCTATGGATCCCAACTACCCATACAAAAAAGCAAATTCTGATGGACTGGGCCTGCGGAAAGACAGGAGCACCCATTCTCTCTTTAGAAAATGGCATTTCAACAGCCGTCATGTGCAGAAGCATCAAAGAGCAGGAAACCAAACAACGTGAGGAGACAGGGTGACAGAGGTGTGCCCGTCAGCGGTGCGCCCGTCAGCTAATTCCCCTTTCATTCTATTATCTGTGTGGGTTTTGTGGTGTGCATGGTATTGTCAGCTTTTGTAATACATAATTTATTGTGATCTGTTTTCTTACTTGAAATATTTATCTTGACACTTGATTCTATATTCACAATTGTTTTCTTTTTCTTAAAGAACCCCCCTCTCAATGAGCTTCCGCCTCCCCTTTGCCCCTGAAACCTGGATCTGCCCCTGAATCTCTGGAAAAAGAGCCCTCCTGCTGGGCAGACACCACTTCACGTGCCCTTGACCCTCCTTCTGCGCAGCGACCGCCCCCAGCGAGGCTCCACGCGGGCCTGCAGGAGCAGGCTGCAGTTTCTCACAGACACCTGTGGCAGCCGGCACTGTTTACTTGTGTTGTACTTACTGATGTTCCTGTTTTATCTTCCCAGGCACCACCTCGGGGCCTTCCATGGAGTAGAGATTCAATAAATGATTCAAGACAGGAGGCCAGGCAGAGGGGCAGGCGGGAGCCCTTAGATCCTGGACCTGCTCGCTGGTGATGGCAGCGTGACCCTGGTGTTTGCCTTTTCTACGCTCAAATGGCACCTCCTGCCCTGGCTCCCAGCCCCCGAGTCTCTTTTTGCCTCTTTGATTCTCCCCCTCTGGTCCTGATGGGAACAGGGCTCCCGAGGCAGTCTACGGAAGGAGCAGGAAGGAGAGACTATCACAGCCATACATCTCCACCCTGGGCAGAAATTCAGGGCTAGGCACCCACAGTTGGGCCGCCTTCCAGGGAGGGATAACCCCAATTTGGGCTTCCTCCCTCTGGCATGGCGTAAGCCAGGAGAACCCCATAGCTGATGCTTCCTGAAGTCAGGGACCAGTCTGCTCAGTGACAGGTGAAGAGGGAGGTCTTCGGTGGAGGGATGCTGAGCAGGAAAACCTGTTCCAAAGACCACGAGGTTTGGACCCCGCTCAGGAAATGAGTCTCCCGGCAGCTCGATGGGAATGAAAAGGAAGAGTATTCAAATCACGCAATTACTGTCTGGCTAAATTAATTGCTGAATTCATCTAAATGGATTAGGCATTTTAATTAGCCAGGTCTGGTTGTTTGCCGAAATTGAATTTTTGGCATGTGGGTGTTATGTGCACATGTGTGTTTGTTCTAGCGGAGCCCGGGCTGAAGCAGACCTTCTCAGTGGATGGAAGGATCCAGCAGCCTGGAAGGAACCAGCCCTCTCTCCTCAGGTTCCCATGCCCAAGCTGGGAGACCCTAGCATTCTCACCTGGCCTCCTCAGGGGCCTGTGCAAACGGAGAAAACAGCTGTGGGCTCAGTAATAGGTGGATGGGAGGAGTGCGGAGGGAACGTGCATAATAGAATGTTTTTCGGTAGTTTGTACTGTATGTGGAAACTGTGTCTCCCAAACTGGCCTGTAGGACCCGCCTCCAGGGGGCAGCAGAGCACCAACCCTTGGGAAGCCAGCAGGCCAGAGAGATGCCCTGAGTCAACGGGAACCTTGGTGGAAGGCAGAAGGGCAAGCAGAATAGAACAAAGATTTGAACCACCCTGAGGCCTTGGGAGGCCAGTCCGGGTGGGTGAAAAGCAGAGCCCAGAGGGTACACGAAAGAGAGCTGGAACAAATCGGGGCTGGACACAGGTTGGCATCAGTCTCAGGAGGGGAAATGGGAGTCAAGGCCCAGCAAGCCAGAACTAGACTCTCCAGCAGATGCCGCAAAGAGCAGAGCCCGTGGTCTGAACAGAACTGAGGTGCACCCGCTGGCCAAAACCCAGATGCCATCTATACAGAGAATTAAAATCCCCCTGGAGACGTGAGAAGATACAGAGAATGTGTTTGCCAGCCCCCCACCCGGGGAGGGGCTGTGGGGGTTGGTGGAGGACTTGCTGAGCCTAACTGGGACAGGGGGTGGGGGACAAGGAGAGAACGCCAAGGTAAAGGCAGCCAAAAGCAGGGCATGTCCTGGTCGCAGGTCCTTGCTAGAAAGTCCTGCTTAACTGTAGGGCTTTTCTTTCACGAGGTGGGGTAGACACATCTGAACCAGCACTGAATGGAGGGGGACAACGGGGAGAGGCGAGGCCTGGCACCAGCTGTCCCCACCACGCTGTCAGCCTTGCCTCTCAGTAACAGCCCACGGGACAGAAGTCCAATGCAGACCCTGCCAGATGCCCCCCCTCTGGGTCGGGCCCTGCTTACAGGGACTGTGTCCGTCCAGCCCTGTGCAGGCGGGTCCCCCTCTGGGCCTGCCCCTGGGCCTGCTCAGGGCTGCAGCAGTAGAGGCCATAGCAGGACCTGAGCCTCTTTTCAGAAAGCAGAAGCAGACTTTGTCTTCCTCACACTGGGCCGGGGAAAGAGCCTCCAACCTGGGGCAGCGAGAGGACTGGATGCTGCGCTTCGTTCCACTGCGAAATCTGTAACAAGGCTCCACTCCACTCACAAGGTTCGTTCCGCATCTGCTACGAGAGACGGCAATAAAGCCACGCAGTCACAGCTACAGTGCCTGTGTGGTCGATGGAGCAGAGGCAATGCGATTGTCTCTGGCCAGGGAGGAGATAACCTCGTTTGCTTTGTCTTTTTGATCATGGTAGCGGGCAGGAAAATGAAATTTCATGCAGTTTTACTCCTTTATGCTACAACTGATGATAATGGTTATTTAACATTTCCTGAGAGCCCCAAAGCTCCTGGGCACCTGGGAAGCTCTCCTCAGCTGAAAAGCTGGGTTCAGCAGACCGGCACAGAGCAGTTTCAGGGCAAGGCAAAGCCCCAAGACCATCTTATCCAGGCCTCATGCCTCTGAATAGGAATACACATAGAATATTCCAGAAAGGGAGGAGGGTGGCCAGGTCTTACATTCCTCTCCATGGTCATCTGGGAACACACTTGCACTCAGTGAATTTTCTCGTTAGCATCAGTCCCCACTCCCCAGTTCCTCTCCCCACCACCTCTCCCCACTACACACACACACACACACACACACACACTCACTGACACTCCTCTGCCCATTTGTGGGCCACTTCTGCTTGATATTTGGAGGGGCACTAGGTGGCTCCGGCGTGAGATCTGGCCTGCCCCATGGGAAGACACTAAAACCCTCTGCCACCACCTCCTCTCTACCTCCTCCCCCCACAGCCCACCAAGGTCCTCCTGTAAAAACAAAGGCGCCTAGCTAATTGTGTGAGCATGACTCTCTGCTCTCTGCCCCGGTCCCAGTCTCCTCATCTATAAGTGACAAGCTTGGGCAAGATCATGGTCATGATCTCTTAGTGCTGACGTCAGACTCTCGGAGGGACACCGTCCAATCAGAAGGCTTAGGGGGCTCCAGGCTAAGGCTGCGGCCACACTCAGGCTAGACCAGTGGAGCTGTGCCACAGGGTAAGAATGAGGAAGGAGAGAGGGATGAGAAGGCTGCAGGAAACAAAGCGGGTCTTCAAAGTGTGTGAGGTTATTTCTTCCAAGGCTGCAATCGCAAGTAACTTAACATGGAAAGTCTGAGTGTCTTGGGTGGGGAAACTTATAAGATGGGGATGCCAGCTGGGGGCTGGGGGCCGTGGGAGACAGTGGCACACCATGAGGTCCCAGAAGAGTCCAGCCGGGGAAGTGTTTGCAGGCTCAGGAAGAGGCAGAGGCACGTGTGATCAACTCAGGAGGCCTTGGTGGGCCCGTTCCATCAAGCCCTGGGTCCAGTTCAAACCGCCACAGACCACCCTCTCTGAGAGCCCAGGTGAGGCCTGGGGACTGGAGGTGGGAGCCAGGAGACAGGAAGGTAAGTGGGCCACTCTGAAAGCACCACAGGTGGCGACAGCATCGGTTGGGAGGGAGATGGGCGGTGTGGGAGGTTAGGAGTGATGGTAATAGCCCTCCTTCCTCACCGAGTGTTCCGGCTCATAAAGCACTCTCACACCCATTCCCTCCCAGGAGCCTCCGCAGCTCTCAGGGGCAGCAGGCAGCTGTGACCTGCCGTTTCCGGTAAAGAAGATGCAGTGCAGAGGAGTGACCTGCTGCGAGGTCACACCAGCACAGGGCAGTTCCAGCCACTTGGAAGGAGCAGCAGCCTGGCGGGCACTCAGGCGCAGACCCATCCCCGCTGTGTCCAGGCCGAGCCTCCTGCTCTGAGCTTTCCTGTTTTTATCTGCAAAACTGGGTGATTACAAATTGGGCGGTGAAGGCAGACAACAGGTGTGCAGGGCCCAGGCCCAAGTAGGCAATCAACTTCTCTTTCCTGCTGCTGGCGTTTAAGAATCTCCCTCCCTTGGGACACCCAGGGCATGAGGTGGGTCGGCTCCCCACTCTGGCTGGGTGCACCCCATGTAAGTTACTAGAGTCTCTAGTAGTCCCCTTCCCTGGACTTATAGGGGCGCCCAACTCATAGGGGCGTTCCAATGTTAAGTGAAAAAGACTGTAATGCACCCAGCACCATGTCTGTCTTCATGAATGCAGTTTCCCTTTTCTCTTTCTCTCTTTCCCTTACAGCCACCTCCGCGGATCCTGCCCACAAACCTCTGAGCACCAGGTGGAGTCTCCAGGCCCTTGCTGTCTCCTCTGCCTTGAAAATAATAGTTGTTTTATTTACCGAGTGCTTCCTCTGGCTCAAACACTGTGTGCAGTACTCTACCTGCATTACCTCATTTAATTCTTACAGCAAACAGTGCAGGACTCTTACCCGCATTTTGCGGATGAGATAACTGAGTCACAAAGATTCAGAAACTTGACCAGGGGTTTAGTTAATGGCAAAGCTGGGCTGAGCTCTAAGGCCAGAGCCCTCCCCCTAACTAACCTCTAACTTCCCTGCACCACAGCCCCCAGGCCGAAATCCCTCCTCTGCCTCAGGGCACCGTGCTCACGTGAGGAGAGGGTCACCGGGCCAGCCGGGAAGCACGCTGGCCCAGTGGCAAAGCCCAGATTGAATCATTTATGCAAATGCCAAAGAGCGTCCAGATTGAGTTTCATTTGAGAAGTGGGATGATCCCGGAAAGCCACTTAGATCACAAAGGGATGCGATCC
Organism: Pipistrellus hanaki; assembly: GCF_964339955.1. NCBI lineage: Eukaryota > Metazoa > Chordata > Mammalia > Chiroptera > Vespertilionidae > Pipistrellus > Pipistrellus hanaki. The sequence continues at coordinate 3,403,618 of NC_140520.1, read as the reverse complement.
CTGCCTGAAAGCCAGGCAGGCCCTGGAGGCATTAAGAAAATGTACTCGGTGTGCAAACTATTCAACTAGAGAATCAGCCCGTGGGTTTAGGAGCAAGAATGAATATGAGGACCCCACCCCCGCCCCCTTACACCTGGAGAGGAAAGATTTCAGTGTCAGACCTCCTCCTGGCACACCCATGGGTTATTCCACATTACACTCAGAATAACCCATTGGGGTGGGTATATCATTGCCTTTGTTACTTATTTCACCTGGGCCACATATTTAATAAGGATCCAAAATTTAAAAGCCCGAGGCACTGAAAAGAATGTGGAGTTCTCTTGAAATACAATGCAAAATAGAAGCCAGGCAAGACCATAAAATAAATGTAAAGAAATCCAGTTATTTTTCTCATGGTTTTTTAAAATATAAATTAAAATATAATAATGTTTCCTTAACTATTGAGTAGTCTACCAGGATGCCGCCTTGTTCTGTCTGCTCCGGGCCTGGATGCCCAACCACAATTTTCCATTACGAGATGGACTGCTTTTTTCCCAGCATCCACTGCTCTCAAAGTCCCCAGACTTCCCAAGAGGCCCAAACATTTGCTTCTTCTCAGGAGAGATCATAGAGTAGATGCTGCAAGGTGGGGGCACCGAGGTTGAGTTCAAATCTCAGGGAAGAGATTATAGGAAATCTGCTGGCTCTCGGGCCACTCGGGCTCCTTATCTGAGCCAAAGCAATCGCCGGCGGCAGGACAAACCCACCCATCTGGCCGCCCGCGTGGGAGATGCTTCGCTTTATCTTCGCCGGGCACGGGAGACCTTTGCCCCTTGTAATCAGCTTCTGGGAAGGCACTGCCACTCAGGCTTGGCCAGGGTTTCTGAATCTCCCTCCCCCCGGCAGACAAGAAGGGGATGGCTGGGTCAGACAGGGGGACCCGGACCTGAGGATCCTGCCAGGCGGGGAGCCTGAGTGTGTTCTGCTGCCGCCGTCCTCACCCTGGATGAGGCACGTTCAGCCCCGATTCTTTTCTTTTTTTTTTGGGGGGGGGGGGGGGGAGGGGCAGATTTCATGGAGTGATCCCCAACTGCAGCTATTTTCAACTTTTTCTATCTCGTGGCACACATACACTAATTACCCAAATTCTGCAGCACAGCAGAAGTATATATTTTGCCAACCTGATGAAGAAAACGGGGGTAAAAATTTTGATTCAGTCACATCGATGGCTATTGTTGTGTTGGCTGTTATTTTTTATTATTATTATTATTTGACAGTAGGGGAAAGAGGTCAGTGTCCCTGACTAAATAGTCAGGTATCACATGTGAAAATTCTTGCAGCATGCCAGCTGAACATCGCTGCCCAACTGGGATGCACAAGTCCAAGGTAATTGGACAAGAGAGTTCAAGTGGACTGACATGGGTCTGTCAAGTCGGACAGGCTTCATGCTTTCGACTGTATCTTATGTCAGAGGCACGTCCTGTTGTCTGTCCTGTTTCCCACTACCTGCTCAGCACACACACCGCCACTTTAGGAACTGCCACTCTGGAGGGACCATTCTCATGTCTATGTTTGTGGAGCGTGATCCTCCACTGGGCTGATCATACGTCTGTGATGTGAAGGACCAGAACTCCAGTTGGTGGCACTGGAGCTTTGAGAGGTGATGGACGTTGGGGGCCAGGGTGGCCACATGTGGCCATGCACACAAAGGGCAGGGGAGCTTGTCGACTAAGAAAGAGAAGAAAGAAGCCGGTGCACAGGGGAATGAGACCACATCGCCAGAGCTGTCCCAGGCCCGACAACATTCTAGTTCCTGGTCCATTGATGTTAATGAAGCCCAACTGTATGTCCTGCCCCTGAGTCAAGGCTCATCAACAACCCCTAGAGTCTCCTTCTTCCTTAAGCTCCTCTGAGTCAGTTTCCATTATTTGCTATCAAACCGGGAATCTTGAAAGGGAGCTCACATTATCATTCAGATTAAGAGTCTACTAATGATTATTGAAAACCTATTATGAGCCAGGCACAGTTCCAGAAACACTACCATGATTCATCTCACTTATTACCATCTTCATGGGCAATGTGATGAACATCAGTATCAAAAAATGTTTATGAAGAGCCCTCTGGGCTAGACTGGATGCGAGTTCCACCAGCCGGGTCCACGTCCCGGAGTTTTCCAGCTCTGATGTGGAGACAAATGTGCCGGGCTTTACATGAAGACACGAGGAGACAGTGAGATATTTGCCTCATTATCGGTTTAGGAGGAAGGAGGGAGGCAGGAGGCAGGCTGGGCCGAGAAGGGGACAGCTGAGGACACCGCAGTCAGGGGAGGGAACGCTACAGGTCTGCTCAGGAAATGCATGGGAAGGAATAGAACAGAGGCTGGAGGATGGTCAGGTCCGGGCCCGCATCACTAATCAGCAAGCAATGGTTTGGTCTCAGAATTCAGGTTGAAAGGAGAACCTGATATTTGAAAGAAAGAACGACAAAGCCCTGCTCTATATACGGAAGCTGAGACACATAGGGGCGAAGAGCCAGGAGAAGAAGAGCCAAAGAAATCTTCCATGTCAATATTGACCCACCTGGCAGATGTCGGTAAGCATCCAGGACACCGGGCTCCTGGCAGGAAAGAGAGGCGGGGAGGGATCAGCATTTAAAAATGGAACGCCCGGCCCATGGGCTGTATGAGGCCTGTGAAATCACTTAGTCTGGCCCTTCTGACTTTCCCAAAGTCTACAATGCATTCGGGGTGAGTTCATTAAATGTGTGACCACATATAGCAGGCTAATTTTTACGTTGATAATTCTGTATGGCCCATGAGTGATGTTATAAATACCCCAATGGCCCTCAGCAGAAAAAAGGTTCCCCACCCTGGAGCAGAGCATGGAACTAAAGACGGGGAGAGATGAGGGCCAAAGGGACAGGAAGGGAGAAGTGGCCATGGGGAAAGTTAGACAAGAATAGACGGTGTTGAGTGTAGGGTCTGAGGCAGGGAGGGTCAAAGACTAAGAAATGTAAAGAGAGACAAAAACACCAAGACAGAGAATCACAGCGAGTCAGAAAGGGAAAGCAGAGAGGAGCAGAGCCAAAGCTTCGGAGAGGGGGGGGTGGGCAGCCAGCAGGACCCCCTTTGAAAGCTGGCCCAGCCGCCTCACACTGCCCTTCTCTTCATCTTTCTGGCTGGAAATCTCCCCTTCATTGTCTATGGATAGCCAGGCACAGGCTTAGTCATCCTTTCTTTCAAATACCCGACATTCCCAGCTCCTGTCCACCCTCCCGTCACCTGGGTGACTGGCGGAGCTGGTCCCTGCCTCCTGACGCTCGCCATGGTCTTTATCCAGGTCCCAGTAAGAACCACCTCTCCCATTGACTCTACCATTGCTTCCTGACAGCGCCCAGGCGGCGGCCTCTGGCACTCCCAGTGGCTCTGTGAGCGAACATTATTACTCTACCTCTTCGACAAGTCCATTCTTCATTAAACCAATAATTCTTGAGAACTATTTCCAGTTTCATGCTCAGGGACAGGTGCGGCTCCTGTTCCCCTGGACCCACAGATATTAGAGAACTAATTACACCTGCAAGTGCCACAGGGAGCAGCCGGGGTGCCAGGAAGATGTACGACCTGGCTTAACTGGACACCAGAGAAGTCATGTTTCCGCTGAGCTCTGCCGCAGTGGGAAAGCGGAAATTCCTGGGAGGCTGTTAGACTTAGCCAAGGCCTGCAAGCTACAGATCTGGGTTCAGAAGTGTCGTCTGTTGACTCTTAGGGCACTGCTGTCCTCTACACCTCTGTGCCCTTGGCGAGGCCGTCTTGCTATGCATGGCATATACCAGTGGGTCGGCAAACTCATTAGTCAACAGAGCCAAATATCAACAGTACAGCAACTGAAATTTCTTTTGAGAGCCGAAAACCGACTTCTGTGCAGCATGGGCCACGAAGTTTCAATGGCACTGTATGTGTGCGCCCGCATGTGGGTTTGATTGTTTGTTTGTTTGTTTTAAAGTAAGGTTTATGCCCCAGTAATGAGCGGGACTCATTATGGAGGTTGAGAAATCAGAATTAAAGGAGGGGAGAGAGGAGAAAGGACCCAGCCCGGCTACTTCCACAGATGGAGATGGAGAGAGCAGCACGTGGAGGGCTGGGGGAGCCTTTTGAGGGGAAGAACAGGAAAGGGTTGGATCCAGGGTGGAACAGGAAGGGGTGGGCTCCAGGGCACTTCAGCTCGCCCTGATTGGTGGTTCAGTGTCTTAGGGATGTCTCTGTGGCAGATGCCAGTAATATCATATCTCCGCCCACCAGTTGGGGGGAGGGAGGATCTCACATTCCAGACTCTTTGATATATTATATTTTAAAAATTGAGAGACCGGGCAGGGGGTCAGGGGCTGGAGGTCTATCTTCGGTAACTACTTCCAGGTGAGAGGGGGCATCATTTGGGGTGTCTACCCGGAATCTCAAGGATTCTGGTGTTAGGTTCTGACTTCAGTGCCAGATAGATCTCTCCCACCTTCTGGTTGGCGAACACCTGCATTCTGTTCTGCAAGAGACTAGTGAAACAGCGCATGAGACAGGGGCCGAAGAGCAAACTTAAAAGAATAAACAGCAGTGGGCCTAATAGTGGGAGGTGCCATGGAGTACGTGAGCAAAAAACAGGTAGTGCTTTCCATGCTGGACGAAAGGTACAGCAGCATGATTTATCCAAGAGACTAGTTGGTGAAGTCTTGAGGGTGATCCTGTTGAGTCACTTGGGAGGTAAAAGCTGGTCCTGAGGCTGCCATAACATCACTTGTCTGGTTTTGCTGTATTTCTGGACCTGGAGGTGAAATACAACCTGGGGGGTAAGATTCTTGGGGAGGTAAAAAGGTGGGGCTCCTTGGTGTAGCCCGGATTCTGGTCAGGGCCATGGGCAGAAGGTCCGGCCAGGAGCTGTGAATTTCTAGAGAGAGTTTAGTTAGATGGTCTTTAAGGAAGCCGTTGTTCCTCTGGATCTTACCCGATGAGTGTAGGCTGTCTCCAGGGTCCGCTCGAGTGTTACAATCGCGTAGGAGGCTTTCCGATGTCCCTGGGGGTCTAGACACAAGCTTCCATCCACAAACAGAGTTAAGTCAGGATTAGAGAGAAGATCTGAGAGTCCCGTCCGAGGTTGAGTGAGGGCCTCTGAAAACCTCAGGGCAGGAGTGCTTTGCTGCAGTTTGGGTGGAGGCAGCAAGCAGGAGAGTGGTTGGGTTCAGGGCTGGGGACTGGGTTATGGAGACGTCAGGACTCTCGAGAACAGGAGATGGAGTTCCTGCATTCGAGAGGGGGCAAGGAGAGTTAAGGATCGGTGTGACAGAAGATCCTGTAGTCTACGGGTGGAGAAGACCTGTAAGGGTTGCTGGAGGCAGATCTTCTGGGCCTCCTTGATGAGAACAGCAGCTGCAGCCAGAGCCCAGAGGCAGGGCTGCAGTCCCCCAACTGTGGGATCAAGCTGTCAGTGCAGGTAGGCTATGAGGGTGAAGGCTGACCTAGGGGCTGGGTAAAGACCTCCATGGCTATTCCCTGTCTTTCATCAGTAAATAGTTGGAAAGGCTTAGAGATGTCTGGAAGAAAGAGAAAGAGAGAGAGAGAGAGAGAGAGAGAGAGAGAGAGCGCGCGCAGAAGGGTGTCCCAGAGTTAGAAAAAGCTTGGCGAACGAGGGAGGGTGAGGAGACCTGGTATACGGGCTTAGCTAGGAGAGAAAAAATTTGGGACCCAATGATGGAAAAATCCTACCAGTGGAGGCCAGCTGTATGCCTCTGAGACGTGCAGTGCTGGGTTCTAACAAGCCTTGTCGGAGGTCTCTGGGTAAGGTCTGGCCAAACAGATGACTGTCTCTGAACCCCTGGGGCAGGACTGTCCAGGTGAGTGGGTCCTTTAAAAATTCTTGTCAACAGTTCTCGGTGTCCGGCCTAGTTCGCGGCGACATGGCTGAACGCACCAGGAAGGTCGGAATTGTTGGTAAACACGGGACCCGTTATGGCGCCTCCCTCAGGAAAATGGTGAAGAAGATTGAAATCAGCCAGCACGCCAAGCACACTTGCTCCTTCTGTGGCAAAACCAAGATGAAGAGGCGAGCCGTGGGGATCTGGCACTGTGGCTCCTGCATGAAAACAGTCGCTGGCGGTGCCTGGACCTACAACACCACTTCTGCCGTCACAGTAAAGTCAGCCATCAGAAGGCTGAAGGAATTGAAAGACCAGTAGAAGCACCACAGTTTGAAACACTGTGAGCCTATAATAAATGGCCTAATTTATATAACAAAAATAAATAAATAAATAAAAATGCTTGTCAACTTTATAACTTCTTTCTTTCTTCTTCCATTATTGTATGCTATCGAAAATATTTAGAAAAGAGAAGGGGAGGAGGGAACAGGCCTCTAACTGCTTGAGTTCAAACCTGAGTTTCTGATAAGCCTCTGCCAGCACGAAAGATGTTCTCTAGGGAGGGTGGAAAGGGGTAGAGGGCGGGTGAGAAGGTGCTGAGGCCAGAGCATTTTTGCCAGTCAACACCCATGACGAGACTGTGGAAGGAACAATGGCCCAGAAAGGGAGGGCAAGACGGAGGTAGCCCACGCCGTGTCCACCGGGAAGATTTGCTTACCCGCAAATTACGGGGGGCTTGGCGAGGGTAGTGGGGGTCGTCACGTCTGGGCATCTCCAGTCTTCAGTCAGTTCCATCGTGGCCATCGGCGGGTCATGACCGGGAAGGACGGTCCCTCTACGCTGAGAGGCAGAGGGCCCGTCACTTTTCCAGGGTCAGTTTTGACCACCCGCAGGGCAGGGTTTGGTTGGAGCCCGGGGTTGAGGGCACTGTGGCCTTCGTCTCCGCACTTGAAGCATCCTCCAGGTGGCGCTCGTCCTTTCGTTGCACCCCCATCACGCACAGTCCCCCATGTGTGGCTGCCTTTGGCCTCAAAGATAGCAAGGTTTGGGTTTGCAGACTCATCTCCTATGGAAGGCGGGTTTACTCTGCCTGCTCTTCGCGGGCATTAAAACCTTAAATGCCGAGTATGGATCTCGGACCTGGAGAAGGCATCAGGGGAGGAGGCTGGTGGAGCAGGAGGCGGAAGGTGGGCCGGAGGAGAAGGAAAAGGAGGAGAAAGAGGAGGAGGAGGAGGAGGAGGAGGAGGAGGAGGAGGGGGAGAGCAGAGGCAGGACTTACTGGTTCAAAATGACGGCCATCTACCGGAGACCTCGTGGTTGGAGAGGGAGGGGTTTGTTGCATCAAGATGGCCCCGGCCCTGTGGGAACCTGAGGAGAGGGGCAGGACTCGCCATGCCAAGATGACAGGGCCACATGGTGGCAGGCTGCTCACAATACACAAGGGAAGAGCAACCCAAAACAGAAATCACACTTAGCTGTTTGGAGAGGCTGCGGGGATGGCAGGTGGATGGCTCTATGGATGAGGCTGTGATGGAGGCATGGGGGGGAGGAGCTTGAGGAAGAGAGGGAGCAGATGCACGGTGGTGGCCGGGAAAGCACCACAGCATCCCACTTCCCTGGGACGGACTCAGCCTCGGCGAGAGACACAGAACCCTGGCAGGGCTGGGAGCTGGCAGGGGGACCTGGCAGGGCCGGGAGCTGGCAGGGGGACCAGTATGATGGTCCTGAGACCCGCACCCCAAAGAGGGGAAGAAAGGGAGCCGGCAAAGGAGGAGGAAGGAAGAGAGCAGAGAGCGGGGAGTGAAAGGGGAGGAGATGAGAGAGCAGCTGGGTCCAAAGAGTCAGAACAGAAGAGGCAGAGGGTGGAAGGCGGGAGCCTGGCCCTTTGGAATCCTGGGCGACTTCCAGGCTTGCTGGCAGAGGTCGGCGAGGGTGTTTAAGTTCCATGCCACGTTACAGAAGTAGCCAGATTGGTGAGGAGACACCATGGAGGTGCCGAAGGACCAGTTTTTTTATTGCCCATTTTGAAGCCTAGGGTCAGCAGCAGAGGCCCAAGGACCAGCGTCCCAATCGCTGAGCCAAAGCTATGGACCGGAGACCGGAGGGACGGCAGGCGACGCCTCCCCCGCCCCCTGGGGTCCGCAGTGAGGCCAAAGGGCCATGAACCAAGGGGGCTAGGAAGGTCTTCACTGCCTCCCGAGGCTCGAAACCGCCCTGGGAGGTCCGGAGGGCTATGCCTGGAGGCAATCTCTGATCGGGCTGCAGTTTATGGACTGAGACATCGGAAGGATGACCACTAGGAATCAATAGGGATTGGGACTCACTGCATATGTTGCTGAGTCGGGGAGGAGCCTGAGTTTCCTGAGCCAGAAAAGGCACCCCAGATCGTGAAAGGTCAAACAGGGTGCACTCCCCGCCCTAGTTTCACACCAGATTGTAAGGTGTGAGGCGTAGGAAACTGACCACCAAGACATATTAAAGTAAGGTTTATTCCCTAGTAATGAGAGGGACTCATTATGGAGGTAGAGAAATCAGAATTAAAGGAGGGGGGAGAGGAGAAAGGACCCAGCTGGGCTGCCTCAACAGATGGAGATGGAGAGGGCCCGCACATGGTATTCTGTGGAAGAGCCACACTCAAGGGGCCAAAGAGCCGCATGTGGCTCAAGAGTCGCAGTTTGCCGACCCCTGGCATATACAGAGGTAGGCACCACTCTCTGGCCTTCGGGGAGATGTGCCTGTTCTAGAACCTCAGTGCCTCTCTCCTGGCCTCTCACATCAACCCAACATCCTCTGCCAGGGACCCCACACCGCCAAGCCAGCCACGCCCACTCTCTCTGCAGAACAGGCCGGTAGAGTGAAGCCTCTCTCCAGCCCTGGGCTGGTAGCAATAAATTTCCATTTAGCTGTGACAAATGGCTGCTGCTCCTCTCCCTGTCTATGTCCCAGGACATGGCGCATTCTTGAATTCATTTGTATATTTATTCATTCATCCAACATCTTGAGCCTCTGCTATGTGCCCAGCATGCATCCTCCTCATCGATTCCTCCTCCTTGAATTTTCATCCCCTTTCCTCTCCACGCATCTAAATCCTGCTTACCTGGAGTCCTGTCTCGCCCCCTTCAAATCCTTGAAACACTGTAATGTGTGGAGTAGAGAAGAGCCATGGTTTCTTAGTCCACTTATGGCATCACTTTTCTCAGCCTCGGTTGTCCCATCTTTGCAATGGTGATGTAATGATCGCCGGCAACAACCTAAGCATCAAGACACCAGAATAGGGTAAGTTTTTCCAGGAAGGCGCTTTGTAAATTGCTATGCAAATGTGAGAAATGAGTGGACTGACTCCAGCTCACCTGGAGCTCTCTCCTCCAAACCCCTGTCTGTGCACATCCAACACCACACCCTTGGCTTTTCTCAACCTCGGTCTTTGCTGGCCTCCTCTCCCCACTAGAGTGCAAGCAGTGAGAGGGGTGGAGACACGTCGTGCTTTTCCCATCCCCCGCGGTGCCTAGGGAAGTGCTGAGGACACGCTCTCTGAGTTTGTTGATGGAGACCCGGGGGAAGCTCGGTGTCCAGGAGCGTTTGCCCAGTCTTGCAGAAGCAGAGGAGGCAGAAGAATTCACACTCTGGCCCAGGCCGGCAGCTTCCCAGAGCTGATACCTGCAGCGCAGGCAGAGCGATGGGTAGCCCCGGACCCCTTCCCAGAGCTGCCACCACACCTTGGAAATAAGAACCACCAGCCCGTGGATTGATGTGGGATGTAGCTTATTTTTCTAGTAATTGCTAGAGTTCCTGCTGCCTTTGCCAGCCTAGCTAAAGCCTTTCTCTAGCCCTGGGACTGCAGCAATACATTTCCATTTAGCCGTGACAAATGACTGCTGCCTCCCTCTCTCCGCCTGGTCCCACCTCCCTGTTCTGAAGTGTCCCCCTCAGAGGCAGCTTGAGGGCCTTTCCTGTATGTGACACGGGCAGATTCTGGCATTTCCAGTCTCCCGAAGCTGGCATCCCTCCGGCTGGCTGGCTGTGACCCTAGGGGAAGAGAGGCTAGGCAGGAGAAAGGCCAAGAGAAGAGAAAGGAATGAGGGCCGGCCTTCCCCAGGCAAAGTCCTCAGAGAAAAGCTGAATAACAAGAGGCTGGTGGGGAGAGGGAGGGCGGAGGGGAAAGGAGGGAGAGGCAAAAGGCACTCATCAGCTGCACTGATTCACGGGGAAGGAGAGTGATTAAGTAATTCCTCCCCCACCCCACCCCACCCCACCCGCACCTCTACCAAGGAAGAGGCTCCAGCTCCTGCCTTCCTTCCTTGGCAGGAAGCAGAAATTATTTCTTAGCCAGTGGCACCACCTTGCTCCATCTGAGCTAGGGTTCATGAGGGGAGGAGCACTGAGGAACGGGGCTCCTATGTGAACGCTCAGCAATTCCTACTAATGGAGGGGAACAACGTGGCAGCAGGAGCAATGGCCCAGCGTGGATGACCCCTCATTGTCTCTCTCAACTTCGGAATTTACACGCTCAGCTCAGTTAGGCCTCAAAGCAAAACGTGGCCTAACATAATGTGGCCTGACATAAGAGCCTCCATTCCCTGCGCACAAGCCATGAGACCGGGGGTGAGGGGAGGGGGAGGGGAGGGGGGCAGAAGAGTGCAGGGGCAGGGAGAAGCCCACCTGGGCTGGAGAGGTGTACATCTCCACAGTGAGCGACCTGCATCCTCAGAGTCAAAGCCAATTGCAACAATATTCAGAAGGGAGGAAGCTGGCACTGGTGTTGGCCCACTATGCGTGGTGCTTCCGTTTGACTACCCAACACTGGCTGCACCCCGGCCTGCCAGGCACAGATGCTGGGGACAAGGAAGGTGCAACCCCGCCAGGAACCACTCAGTCTAGACGGGGAGACAAAGTGTCAACAGGTCTTTCCCACACGCCACGATAAGGGCTGGGGGGGCGTGGGGGGATGTTCAAGGATGTGGTGGGGAGGGGGAGAGGGGTGCTTCTGGGCGGTCTCCCAGAGACCGGAACCCAGGTGCTGGAGCCCAGGCTTGGACCCGACTCCATAGTCCGGCTGGTTGAGAAGGCGCTCCGGGCCTGTGGCTCCAAATCCTCCAGCCCAAGCCTCCTCTGCCAGGTCACGCAGCTCCCAGGCTGCACTGTGGTCCCTCCCACTTCCTCCTGCGGACGGGCAGAGGGAAGAGAGGCCTCAGACTCAGGCCCCACCTGCTGGAACGAGGCGCACTGCAGGCACCTGTCAGGGCGGAATCCTAATTAGAGCCCGCCTCACAGATCTCCACTTTGGGACCTCGCCCTGCCAACTCGTTACCACGTTCCTGGCAGGTACAAGGCCACCCTTAAAAGCACTCTTTCAAAGCGCTCTGTGAGATACATAGTCTTAGAGTGACGAACAAACCCAGGCTGGGAGACAGGACGGCCCAGCTGTCCTGGGCTGCACCTGCTCTTAAGGAGGAGGAGGGCTCCTCCGGCCTTTCTCCTCCCACCTGCTTCCCTCCTCCTCGGCCAGGGACCTCCGCTTCCCTTTCAGCCGAGGACTTAGTAGCAGCTGATTCAAAGAGTGAGCGCAGATCTTTTCTCTGTGGGGAGTATTTCACGGAGAACTGAAAGTCACCTACTCCCGAAGGGGCTGAAGGAGTTGGGAGGTCACACTTTATTCTGAGTTTCCAAAAGAGAATGCCTGCTGTCCCTTCTCCTGTCACGTGACTCCAACTCCTGCCTCCCAGGTAAGCATGGCACCTGTACGGTCTCATGAAAATTGCAGGAAAGCTTTGCCTTGGCTCCGCTCCCTCTCCATGGCAACAGACCTGAAGGAAGCTGCGGCTGCCTGGGACGGAAGCCTCTTCTCCCCTCTCACCTCAGCAATGCCCCTCTCTGCTCCGATTTCTCCTCCTTCCCTGACTTCCAGATCTGAGGCCAGCGGCAAGTCTCCATTTTCTCAGTCGAAGCACATTGGTCGACTGTTCTCTCCACCATTCTCACCCCACTACCAACACACACACACACACACACACCAGGGACCCCAGAAGGCAGCCCAACAAATTAATCAGATGTAGTCAACTTCAAGGTTTTCCCACAGCTGGTACCTCACACACATTCATACAATCTTTCCTTGACTTGATCGGGGGCTTGTGTAAGGAAAGGGGGCCTATTGAGTGTGGTCAGTGTGGGCACAGCCCTGGTTAGGAGTGGAGATAGGCTGGCCCATACAGCGGAGGGCTCCTTAACCCATTTATTCTACTCCTCAGCTACAAACAATTTAAGATAGCAGCCAAGCCGGTGTGGCTCAGAGGTTGAGCATCGACCTATGAACAGGGAGGTCATGGTTCAATTCTTGGTCAGGCCACATGCCCACGTTGCAAGCTCAATCCCCAGTTTTGTTTTTCTTGTTTTGTTTTGTTTTTGGGGTGTGGTGCAGGTGGCAGCCAACTAAAGATTCTCTCTCATCATCGATGTTTCTATCACTCTCTCCTCCCTTCCTCTCTGAAATCAATAAAAATGCATTTTTTTAAAAAATTTAAAATAGCAGCCAAGTTCTAAAGTTGACATCCAAGTGCTAGGAGCTGGGGAGCATTGCAAGGTCTCCCTTCCCTTAACACTCAGCTTCCCTAAGAACTGAAGCATCCAAGGGGCCTGAGGCAGCAGCAAGGCCAATCTCCTCGGATGGAAGGTAGAAGTAACTTAACCAGGTCAAAGTCAGTTTGAACCTAAGGCAGGCCCCAGGTCACCTGGCTCCCAGAATCAGGTTTTCACACCATCACACAGCATTGTTTCTGCCAAAAGCAGGTGCCCCGAGAGGAAAGAAAAGCAAAGACTGACAGATGCAGACATTCACAACAGAGACCGGAGAGCTCTTCTGGGACCCAGCCCCAAGCTATATTGCAGAAATCGATCACAAAGCATTTGTTGATCAGCGACAATGTGCTTAATTGAGTCTCAAGGCACCATAGAGAGTGAGGCAGAGAATAAAACAGGGATGCATCTAATTCAGTGTCTGGTCCAAAGTCACAAGCATAGTTACTCATTAAACATGTGTTGCATTACACTGTCCTGCACTGAGCCATGATAGAAATTACCAATAGTTAGTGAGCGTTTACTGTGTTCGGGGAGCCTGTTCTAAGCTCCTTCCGTGCATTTATTTCATTTGAGCCTCAACACAACGTTAGAAGTAGGTGCCTCTACCTACTACCTTTCAGATAAACGGATGCACAGAGAGATTACAAGGTCATCTACCTGGTAAGTGGCAATAGAATGGTGCCATTCAACCAGCAGATCATAGAAGACACGAGACACCCATATTCTACGTCCAACCTGTAGCACTTGTCAGCTGCATGGCTTGAGTTTCTTTGGCAAGTTACTCAGCCTCTCTGAACTCACTTAAAAAATGGGTAGAGTTCCGCCTACTTCACCTGCCGCGGAGGATTAATCAGATCTCGCCCAGCAGAGCCCCGAGCACTCCCTCCTCACGGTGTAACTACCGCTCGCAGGAAACCCAAGGTGAACGCTGCCTCCTCTCCCTCGCTGGTATACCCGCCTCGTGAGGCTGTTGGGAGGACAGACTGAATTCAGACAAAAGTGTTCTTAGAAGAGGGTGTGGCATCAAGTTGACTTAGCAAACGTCAGCTATTACCATGACTACTGCCACCATACCATCGCCAGGAGAACTGGTTATAGAAATTCCCTCTCACTGGGCTTGAGAAAAATGGGCTGGCTTGTTGAAGGCTTTATGGAGGTGCAGGCTGGGCCATGAAGGTGGCTCAGGTGTACAGGGGCACTGAGAAGAGACAGATGCACAGAGGCCAGCAAAGCAGGGCACCAGGCTCCTCAGGCGCTTCCCCCTCCAGCTCTGGGCAGTGGGACAGGAACCAAGTCTTTCTCGGCGGCCTGGGCTTGGACCAGCGGCCCTGGCAGGTGACTGGTTCTCCTGAGAAGTCATCAGATCCGCTGAGAACTAAAGGAGACGCTTTCCTCTCCCTCTCTCTGCCTCCCCTGAGTCCCAGCCAAGGCAGCCTCTGTTGCTGGCCTGACATGGGGTTTGTGTGCTGTTTACAGAGCTGCCTTCTTATTCCTGAACCTGGGAGCTTTCCCGAGTGTCAGATTCCAGCATCGGGCTGCTGTGTGTGATCTCAACTGAAAGCAGGAGAGCGCTTTGTAATGCTCTGCAGAAAGCGGGGCCTGAATCATTTATGAGCGCGCATCACAGGCAGCCCGGAGCCAGTGTCAGGACGAGGGCTGCCTCCAGAAGGAAAATGTCTTTGGTGGAAGGTCCAGCTCTGCCCTCTCCCCGGCAATCACAGCATCACATGAACTGTCCCCTTGTCGTTAGAGAACATTCCGGAGGCTGCTGCTCGCTGCGGTAGAGCAGAGCCAGGACAGGCAATTATCTTCCGGGATCAGAGAGAAGCGCTGTCCTGGCTGCCGGGCTTATTTGGCTTCAGCTGTGCTCTCGGTGGAATGTCTGACAATGACCTGTGACCCCGGGGGGCTGGCGGGTGGGCCTGGGGAAGGCTACTGGCAGGGGGGCTGCTTCAGTGGAACCAACCCAGGTGGATCCGGGATTGCAGCCACTTCCCCAGCCTCGCCTTCAGCTGGGAGCGGGTGGATGCAGTCAGGCAGCTCTGATGGTTCATTTTTTTTTTTTCCCCTTGGAGCCACTGGCTCAACCCCTTCATTAGAAAGGTTAGAATAGGGAACAGAATGTTTCGTGTTAGAGTCGTGAATTTCAGCAATGCTGAAAGCACAGGAGAAGAGAATAGGACCAGGACCAGTATTATGAGCATCTGGGGGGTCGGGCCTTCTCCCTGTCCAACCCACCCCTCCCGGTATTTCTCCCCAAACAACTTTAGAGGCGTGCAAAACACTGAAAGGGCTTGGCCATCTCCAGGCACCCTGGGCTAACTGCCCTTGTGGTCGCTGAGGCCCTGAGATGCAGATAGGGACAGAGCCACCCCAGTGCGGGTCTGGACTGGGTCCAGGTAGGTCCTGCAGGAGGTACTGGGGATGCAGAGATACGAGGCCAAGAGGGCTCACAGCAGGCACAGGATGCTGATGCGCTGGCAGGTGGGAGTCCAGCAGGAAAAGGAGGCTTCGACAAGATTTTTTAGAAGAAAGCTGAGTGATACGTGAACACTCTATCCCAGGAGCTAGAATCAAATGGCCATCAGCCAGCTCACCCCCCTGGGGGCCTCAGCTTGTCCTCTGAGCCCAGCAAGGCAGGGGACTGAGTCCTCAGGACGCCTGGCCGCGGGGAACAGGTCCAGAGAGCTTCGGGGCCAGGGGCCTAGGTCCTCAGCAAAGGGAGGGAGGAGAAGGGAAGCTTTGGGGAAACATCTACTCGCTGCCCCTCTCTACACCCGGTGTCCTCCCGTCAATAAGGGATTGAACTTGGTCATGCTTAAAGCCCCTTCCAGCTCTGACAGGGCGGGATTCTACAGTTATTTTATTTAAATAATAATTCATTAATATTGCACAATAAAACAACTGACAGGAGAAGAGAAAGGCTGGAGGAAGAAGAGCAGGCCAGCACAGGACAGGAAGCAAGTGTCATGGCAGCCGAGCTCTGGTGGGAGGACAGAGCCTTGGAGCCAGTGCCCTTTGTTGAATTAAGAAGAATTAAGCTATCAACCCTGGAACTTCTCTGCCACTCCAGGCCAGCCATCACGGACCCTGTGAGCCGGAGCCCTCCGCCTTTCAGCATAGAGACCGCTCCGAAGGCCCCGGCCGCCCCAGGCCCCCTCCGCCTCATCGTATTGTCCACACACAAGGCTGAGAGGTGCCTGGGCCTGTGGCCAAGGCCAGAGTCTGCGGCTCATGGCTGAGTGGGGCAGGGCCAGCCCGGGAGGGGAGGATTAATGGCAGTGATTGAATATTTTATAAGTGGACTATTGTATATTTTCCAAAACCAAATGGAATGTCATTTTTTTTTTCCGAGAGAGATGGGGGACGGTACTGTCTTCGTTTCCCATTCAAACCACACGCTCCCTGGCGAGCGAGATTAATGGGGCCGGGAGTTTCTGGGGGAGAGAGAGGGAGAAACAGGATCCTTGCTCACTCCCGCGTCTCCCTGCCAGCCTGGCCCACATCGCTGCCTCCCTCCTCACCCAGGGCTCCAACCCATTGACCCCTGGACCACTCCAGCAGTCGACTGGGGATCGCCCCTTTCCTGACCCCCGTGTCTACACAGAGATCAAATCACAAGGTCACCTGACCCATCCCTCTACCGCCAAGAAATGCAGAGCACCAGACGTGAAAACTTCTCCCAGACCCCTGCCTGTTCCTAGGCCAGACTCTCGCTTTCTTTAGGAATACCTGCCCTAGGTCTAACCCAAGTGGTCAGCAAACTGCGGCTCACAAGCCACATGCGGCTCTTTGGCCCCTTGAGTGTGTCTCTTCCACAAAATATTATACCACAGCCTGGGCGAGTCTATTTTGAAAAAGTGGCATTAGAAGAAGTTTAAAAAATTTGGCTCCCAAAAGAAATTTCAATCGTTGTCCTGTTGATATTTGGCTCTGTTGACTAATGAGTTTGCCGACCGCTGTTCTAACTGAAGCCCATCTTGTAGATCAAGTCCTCCAAATGTTGATTTTTGTGGAGAGTGAACCTAACAGGTCTCCCTCCTCGGGGCAGAAGCTCTGCCCGGTTTGGATAGGAAAGTCTCTGGGATTGACGTGCTTCCGAAACTTTGGACCTAGCGCTGCCTCCTAAGCCACCCTCTCTACGCATGGCTGGCCGGTGCAAATGGAACTGTCTGGCGCTGGAACGGCGCGAGGCCCCTTCCTTTCTCAATACCCAGTACATGCTCCAAGGCCACCCACATGCTCCGCTACTTTGCATCTGCCCTGCAATCTTTCATGGCAGTTGACTTTTCATCTCCAAATCCCTGTTCAAATTAAACACAAACCCACACACTCTGTCCCATTTTCCTCTGAAATAAATCATAAGCCCATGCCAGAAACGACTCAGGGTGCTCTCTGGAATTTGTAAACAGCATTAAAGTCTTGTGGGAAATGTCACAGAGCGTTGGTCTGAATTTATTAAGTAATTTCTCAGCTTAAAATATATCTTTGCAGCCTGCTGTCGGACAGCGTTTGCCTCTAATGGAATGTTATCCACTCGTGATCGCTGAGCACACGCCCAGCCCTCAGTGTAGATCCCCATGCCCGTCCTGCTGCCTCTCCGGGCGGGGAGGTCTCACACACGCCAGCCATGCCCTTGCTTCTCAGAAGAGAAGGTCCAGAATGCTGGGGTCTGGGACCGCCTGGCGGTTCTGTATTTCTGAGGGTGCATGTACCCCCATTATATTGCATATTTGGGGAGGTAGCTGAACTTACAAACAAGCTAATAACACCCAACTCCAGCCACACCTGTGGAGACCAGGGAATGACCCAAGGAAGGAACTTTAGGCCCCCCAAATCTCCCTCAGCCCCTAAGACACCCCAAACACACATACCCCTGTAAACCGGGACTGACTGTACAAAATAGCTCAAGACAAGCCCCCAGCCCGCTTCCACATGGCTCGTCTCCCGTAATCCTGCTCTGAGGAGGCAGGGGCACATCTGGCCTCATGAGGTTGCATTTCTGGAACTGAAGGTAAAGGCTGCCCACCCGCCTCCCCAAGAGACCCAGGAGGCCCCTTCCATGAGCTCGGCCAGCAGCTCCCATGGGGTGAAGTGAGGAATCGGACAAAGGGAGTTGAAGGTCTTAGGAGAAACTGAAGCCATATCTCTCCAGGGTGTAAACTTTAGTTTAGAGGCACAATTAACAACTAAAGTTGAAATATATTTCAAGTTTCCAGCATAATAATTTGCTACATTAGCCGAAACCGGTTTGACTCAGTGGATAGAGCATCAGCCTGCAGACTGAAAGGTCCCAGGTTCGATTCCGGTTAAGGGCATGTACCTTGGTTGCAGGCACATCCCCAGTCGGGGGTGTGCAGGAGGCAGCTGATCAATGTTTCTCTCTCATCAATGTTTCTAACTCTCTATCTCTCTCCCTTCCTCTCTGTAAAAATAAATAAATAAAGTATAATATATTTTTTAAAATAAAAATAATTTGCTATATTATATGTTGTCAAAGAATTCTCACCATCAGGTTAATTAACATATCTGCCACCTCCCCTAGTTACCTCTTTTCCTTTTTTGGTGAAAAATCTTAAGATCTACTCACGGCAAGTTTCAAGTGTAGACTGTGGTGTTATTAGCTGTAGTCACCATGTCGTACACAAGATCCTCAAAACTTAACCATCTGATAACCAAAGTGTGCGCCCTTTGGCCAACCTTCCCCATTTCCCTGCCCCTCAGCCCCTGGCAAACACCATCCTACTCTCTGTTCTTTTAAGTTCAACTTTTTAAATAGAAACTAGTTTTAGAGCCCAATCCCTAAAGAGAAGTTAAAGCAAGGGTTGATCAAAATAATTACAAAAATGTAGAAACACTGGTAAAGAACAAGACATCTGAGACAAAATAGAAATGAATTCAAACCGATTGGGCCAGAGTTAGAAGCCAAGGGCAGAATTTGAAATTTCCTGTTGGAAATGCTGTCCTGTCTGGAACATGTGTTCCTTCTGAGTACGTCCCGTCTCGATTCTAGGAACACACCTACAAAGGAGTTGGGCTCACAGGTACACGGGCTGAAGAAGGCTTTATCTGGTGTTCCTTCCCATCAGGACTTGAGGTAGTACCCATCCTTCTGTTTGACAACATTGCCTTAAACGAGTCACAGTTCATTGTATGACTTTTTTGCACATTGCATTTTAATTTGGGAAGACATGGGAGACATCCCGATTTCTTCCGGAGATTTGCAAATCAATCTAAACTCACTGGAAATAGTGACAAGCTCACGGCGGGTTAGTTATGTGTATTCTAAACTCCTTTTCAGCTTCAGAGAACGGCTTTTTCTCATCTTTTCTTCTGCATCTAAGTGATAATTTTAGTCAGTTGGGAGATGGAATAAGCCATACCTTCATTTGTATTTATGCTTTGAATTCTTAAATAAGTGTAAGAAATTATGAGGCTATTTAAGATGTTTAATTCTGCCTCTTAAAGCCATAGATTGAGAGGGCTGTCCCTACACATCAAGACAAGCACTCAGGTGGCAGGCGGAAGGCAAGACGGGTCCTAATAGCCAGAGCGAGGAAGCCTGACCCCAGAGTCAAAGTGTATGAAATCCCACAGTTAATGAGCAAAATGGAAACACTGCAGGTAGGAAGGTCAGACGCTAAGAGGCCAGAGCTGAAAATAAACCTAGGATTAATTATAAATGAGTTAAACCTACCCGCTCAAATTAAACAGCCAATTTTGCATTTGATATTTATGAGTATTTTTGTTAGTTACAGCTTTTACGAGTGTGTGTGTGTGTGTGTGTGTGTGTGTGTGTGTGTGTCTGTGTTCTTAGATCACATTCCATTTGTACTTTCTCAACATTAATTAGGAAACTTTAAAACTTTTTTTTTAATTTTCATGTGATATTTTCCATCTGCAGGATTAGTTTGCTAAGTCATGCCCCTGGGAAGTTGTTCTCAAGTCTTGGTGTACAGCCCGACCAGCATGGCTCAGTGGTTGATCTCAGACCTATGAACCAGGAGGGCACAGCTTGATTCCTGGTGAGGGCACATGCCTGGGTTGCAGGGTAAATCCCCGTGAAGAGGCAGCCGATCAATGATTCTCTCTCATTATTGATGTTTCCCTCTCTCCCTTCCTCTCTAAAATATATATATATATATACTATAGGCCCAGTGCACAAAATTCATGCATGGGGTGGGGGGAAGAGTCCCTCAGCCCAGCCTGCATCCTTTCCAATCTGGGATCCCTGTAGAATCAGGCCTAAAACAGCAGTCGAACATCCCTCTCAAGATACAGGACCACTGGCTCCTAACCGCTCGCCTGCCTGCCTGCTCCTAACCACTCTGCCTGCCTGCCTGCCTGATCACCCCTAACTGCCCTCCCCTGCCAGCTTGATCACCCCTAACTGCCTCTGCCTCGGCCCCATCACCATGGCTTTGTCCCAAAGATGTCAAAGATGTCAAGTCTAATTAGCATATGAGAGAGAGAGAGAGAGAGAGAGAGAGAGAGAGAGAGAGAGAGAGAATTTTGTATTTGAAAAAAAAAAAAAAAAAGGAATCCCTGAGAGACACTAGGTAGTGTGGCTGGGCATCTGCACTATCTACAAGCTTCTCGGTGAGTCTGAGGACCACAGAAGCTAGAAAACCATCACCCCAGAGAATGGCTCCCTTCCCGCCACAGAAGTGATGTAACTGATACTTGATGCTGTAACTCTCCCACTTCTCTCTTTCCTTCATGATTGAGGACCAATAAAATATAAGGAGATCTGCATGACGAATAAGAACTTCTTGAGAAGTATTTCTTATCTGGAGATAAGCTCTCAAGTTATTTATCTGGAAAGCTAGTGGGAAAACAGAATATGTCCATGGAGAGTCCATCACTAACACAAGACAACCTGGACTTAGGGTAAGGCTGGGGGATATCACACTTGGACACTAACCAGGTGGTCAGGCAAGTAAAGCTATGGCTGCAAATACCAGGCCCAGCTTCATTATAACAACGAGTCTTGAAGGGAACCCTGGAAGATGAGCAGCATTTGCATGGACATGTACTTGGAGGCATGTTACTAGATGAGGCTGCCAGGCAATGATCAGGGTTCCTCTCTTTGCAGCAGCAAGAAGCTAATTGTTGCCATTGGCTCCCACAAGCACTATCTAGTTAAAGTTCAAAGAAGAGGGATTTTTTTAAGAGTCCATAAAATTTAGGAGCAACTTAATTTTTATTCATTGTAAATCAATGCAGAAACCAGAATAGACCTAACACATTGTTGATGAGTGTAGTTTTTGGACTCACGACACATTCTCAGCTGGAATCAGGAAGGTGATAAAAACCAAAGTAAAAGAAGGTCTCAGGTCTCCAGTCCCACTTGTGATTACAGTTCCTCCCTCACCATCTCGTGATGGGAGCATCTCCAGAAATAGGAAGTCTGCAACACCCAGCATATTAGATGTGGGGTAAATCAAATACATGGGGTCTGTAGGGGGTATTTGCAGTCCCACCCCTGGACCTGGCAACCAGGGCCTATGCCTTGGCTCCACAGTTTAGACACCCCTAATGCCTCTTCCTCCTCCTGGTTCTGCCCTTTCCCATGGGGTGAGGAGCCCACAAAGCTAAGAGACTTGCCCACCAGGAGTCTATGACCTCCCTTCTAGGCAGCACTCTGGGTATTTAAGACACTGGGATTCCCTGCCCTGCACAGACCTCCTCCCCAAGTCCATCTTCCCAAGGCTGTACAGTGCCAGTGATGTGGGCATACCTGGGCCTAAGAGGTGTCCAAGGGCGTACTGTTGAGAGAAAGCATGGGCAAGTAGGCTAAACGCTTGAGGTCCCTTAAGGGAGACATGGAGGTGAAGAGAAAGAAGGTGGGTTAGGAGGACCTCAATCTCTACTCTTGCCTGAAGCTTGAAAATATTAAGGGGAGACACCAAAGAATCCCAGCCTCTTGGGAATTGTGACATGCCATCACAACCACCTTCTGCGTGGCCCCTTTCTATTTCCTGTCCAACAGGCAAATGTTGAGTGGCTATTTATTGCTCCACATCTCACATTTCCATGGAGAGAGAGGCATTCCACTTTATCCCCTGGGAGGGAGCACCAAAGCTCTCTCTATTCTCTCTCTGCTTCCTGCTAATACTCTGGGGAAATGTGTCTAGTTGATAACATTGGGGGGAAGCTCTAAGTGTATAGGGCAGGCCTTCCTGAGCTTCTGAGACTCTCCTGCCTGTGGCCATCACTTTGTCCCCGCCCTGAGGCTGTTTGCAGATCCAATCTGGGGAGGGAGGAGGAGAAAGGCTGCCTTTGGCCATCGACCTGGCTGCATTCTCCCTCTCAGCAGCAACCACAGACCCCTCTAGCGGCAGACTCAGTCGTCTGACGCACAGGCAATTCCAGGAGGGCAGACCTGCCATGAACCATTGATGGGTACTAGACAACAGGAAGTAACAAAGGAGAAGGAGAAAGGAAACTAGAACAAGGGGTAAAGAAGAAACTTCACTGGGCAACCAAGAAAACAGCAGTGGAAGGAAATCGCTCAGTCTGGAAAGAATATAGGAAAGAAAGATCGAAAGGGGCTGGGCATTAGGAGACCTGGCACTGGTGGGGTTGGATGTGGGCCACGAGCAGCAGGAGGACATGTTCATGGGAACCTGAACGGACTCCAGGGGGCAGACAGCCTCCTGAGGGATGAGGGACTGGACTTCAGGAGAAGGGGCCAGTGATTCCAAGGAGCAAGGGTATAAAAGTCTGTCTTGTGAAGCTTACTCCGCTGAGTGCAAGTAATTTACCTGCTCTTATTCATGAGCACCTTGACACCTGACACCCCTCTCACTGTAAGCAAAAGAACTTCTGGACAGGACTGTGCTTTCGAACCACAGCCCCAGAGTTAATGTCTAAACACGAGGACACCTCTCCCAGGCCCTGTAAGTAGAGGCGATGAAAGTGGCCAGAGGGGACCACCCAATACTGACTGAAAACCTGTGTGGGTATTTTTTTTATTTCTCACCCAAGGATATGTTTTTAATGATTTTTTAGAAAGGAAAGGAGATTGGGAGAGAGGGGGACGGAGGAGAGAGAGAAACATTGATCAGCTGCCTCCCATACATGCCCCAACTGGGGAAGGAACCCAAAACCTAGATATGTGCCCTGACCAGGAATAGAATCCTCAGCCTTTGGTGTATGAGGCCATGCTCCAACCAACCGAGCCACTTGGCCAGGGCTGACAATGTGTGCTTTTTTGTGTATGTTTATTTATCTAAATTAAAAATGATGGTTGGGGAGGGAAGGGCTGATTTATTTTGTTTTAGAATCTCCTGCCCCCATTTGGGGTTAACTGAAGGCAGCCTGGATATCATAAAACTAACAATGGAATTCAAACTAACACATTTGGGATGGTATGTACCCAAGGCTGGAGAGATGAATTAATATGCAAAAGCATGGGAGAAGTGAAAAATGGGGAACAAAGGGAAACAGTTCAAGACTGTCCTTGGAGAGGAGAAATTTTCAATTTCAATGGAAGCAGGAAGATTTTTTTTTTTCAATGAAAGGGAGTACATAAGGGCAGAAGGAAGGATGGAAGGAGAGAGGGAAGGAGGGAAATGATTAAGTAGGTAAATAGGGAAGCCAGGAAAAGGGGAAATAATGTCCTCTAAGTAAAAATATCCTCATCCACACAGAAACCAGGATGTCTTCTGCATTTCATTCAACCCCTTTACGGGCCGTTTTGTTTTAAAGAGCAGCAGGGAACGTCAAACAGCTGTTTTCACGGCTCCTGTCACTGTCAGAGCCGCCTGTGCAGCCTGACGGCGGGGCACACCCAGGCAGCGGCGCGGGTGGCCGGGTGCTCGGAGCAGATGGGCCCCGTCTGCAGGCGGCGGCAGGAGATAGCGCCTGGCCCCGTCTCTCTCCTGGGAGCCAGGAACCAGGACCCCTGATGTGCTGCTGGAGAGAGATAAGCAAACACTCAGGCAGCACTTCTCTTTCCCGATTTAAAAATGTGAAAAGGGAAAAAACACACCTAGTTTCTGATTTTTTTTTTTTTAATCACCTCGGGATAATCTTCCCGCAGCAGAAACAGCACAAAAGCACGAAACTCAAACTCGGACGACATGGCCTTGCGCCCCAAGTCTCCCAGTTCTGAGCTGTGTGGCCTTGGGCACGTTGTTCCGCCTCTGAAAGCCTCAGTTTCCCCATTTATAAAATGGGATAATACGTCACCGGGCTCTCCTAAGGATTAAGTAAGGGAAAAGCATAGCACACAGCCTAGAATATAGTAGGCACTCAAAAATACGCTAAAACCTCATATTTTGTTAAAAACAAAAGGAAAAGAGAAAGGAGAAAGGAGGGAGGGAGGAAAGAAGGAGAAAGAGAGAGAGAGAGATAACAGATAAAGAGAGATGGAGAGAGACACTGGGATGAGGATGGAGATGGAGGAGAGCCGTGTAGGTGAGGGTTTGGTTTCTGGCCCATAGGAAGAGACACCCACGCTCCCTCCTCACCCCCCCCCCTCCCGCCAACAGCGAGGCCATTGGCAGGCATGAAGGTGGACCTCTCTCCCCTCCCAGCCAAGCGGCCAGCAGCCGGCTCTCCCCCTACCCAGCCCGGCAGACCCTTCATCCCAGGAGACGCCGAGGAAGGTGCCTCCTCCTCACCGCACCTCTCCGTGTGGGTGGGAGTGAGGACGCCATGGGAGACAACTAGGAAGGGGAAGAGACAAAGAACAGGTTGTAAAGGGAGACAGCAGAGGCCAAAGGTCTAGGATGAGGGCCGGGTCCTCACAAGACCAGGGGCTCCTGCAGCTCCTCAGCACCTGGTCCTTGTCACTCTTTTCCCGGAAGACAGATGCGTGTTTTCCGCGGGGCGCGGGCCGCACCCAGTTTCGTCCTCTGCGCTGACCCTGTGCTCAGCGGTCTGGACGCAGGGCCCTGGCCCGGCCGCTCTCACCACCACCTTCCCCGGGGCCACCCTGAACACTCGCAGGGCCAAGTGCAAGAGCGTTCACCGTCATAAATCAAACTAACAAACTGTGAGATAAAATATACTCTCCTTGACAAACGTATCCTCACCGCCTGGAAAGTTTAATTTAGACTCCCAGGCTCCTTGGAGCTCTGCCCTGGCACAGGGAGCTCTGGGGGGGAGGACTTCTCGCCCCAGCCTGCCCGCACGTCTTCCCACCCGAGGGACCACACACACACACACACACACACACACACACGTGGACATTCAGCCCACGTGTCCAAGCTCTGCCCACACCTCCCCAAGACACAGTCCAGTAAAGGATGTGCTGGGGAGATGCTTACAGACACGAGAAACCAGCTTGGGGCCACCTGGGCAAGAAATGCAGGTCCCCAGACACCTGTGGACAAAGGGGGGGGAGTTTACGGGCCGTGGACAGGCATATCCTCTTGGCCCCGTGGGGAAGGTCACAGGTGAAAGAGGCAGAGTGCACCCCTCTGAAGTGCAGGGTCCAGAGCTTCCTGCAGAGCCCCCCGGGCACCCTGACCACCGAGCAGCACCCCCACGGGCACCCCAGGCAGCGCTGAGGGCATTCCCCTTGGACCTGCCCTGCCTGGGCTCTCGCTCACCCTATCCTTCTGGACACCGTCTTAGCTGCTCCAGCCAGAAACTGAGCCGCTCTGGCCCCAGGCCCTCGGGGAAGGACTGCGGGGCAGAGAGAGGGAATCCAGGCGGGAGACTGAGGCAGGGTTCGCAGAGCCAGGACTGCTGAGGCAGTGCCCACGGTTAGGCAGCTCTAATGGAGCGTTTCTGCTGTGCTTTTCAGTGTGTGGCTCCTAACAGGCTCCCCTGGCAGGCCGCGCGGGGCCCACGCTGCCTCCAAGCAGCTGCTGAGCGAGCGAGGGAGCGAGGGAGCGAGGGAGCGAGGGAGCGAGGGAGCGAGGGAGCGAGGGAGCGAGGGAGCGAGCAGCTCGTTTGCAGGCCACGTGCCTGTCGCCTTCTCAGGGAGCCATCAGGGCACATCCTGGAACCGGCTCCCAAGGAGGCTCACAGTTTAGGGTAATTCATCACCTTCCCAGCTGCTGCTTGGGAGGGAGGGGGCCTGAGAAGGCAGCGCCTTCCCCAGGCCGGAGCGAGCGAGTGAGCCCAGTGGCAGGGCTGCAGCGGGCCCCTGGCATTGCCCCCAGCCTGTCAAAGGCCTGGCGGCTCCCCAGAGGTGGTCCGCCACTTGCCCAGACCTCTGCTGGCCCTGAGGGTGCTGGGAGGCTGGAAACATGGGGAGAGAGCCAGGCCTTTGGGTCAGGCGGACTGGATTCACACCCCCTGCATCATCCCCCTGTGTGATCCATGGCAAGTTACTTCAGCTCTCTAAGCCTCTATTTGCCCATCTGTAAAATGGAGGCAAAAGGAAGTCTCACTCCTAGGCCTGATATATTCAACTAGGGTGGTGCCAGTTTTGAAAATGTTGAAGCGTTGGGAAAGCGCAGTGGTTCTCATCGTGTGGCGTCTAGACCTGCAGCAGCGGCAGCAGCCCTGGGAACTCGTTAGACATAGATGTTCTGGGCTCCACCCCAAACCCGCCAGTTCAGGAACTCCAGAGGTGGGGCCAGTGATCTATGACTTTCAGCTAGCCTTCCGGGTGACTCTAAAGCAGGCTAACGTTTAAGAATCCCTGTCAAGGCCCCCACCCACCCTCACCCGTGTGCTCCCAACCTGTCTTCTAACATGGCTGACCCACATTATTCCCACCAGCAATGAGGGACAGCTCCTGCTGCTCCACTCCCACGCCAGCACCTTGTGTTGGCAGTGCTTTGAGTTTGGCCTTCTGGCAGGGGCAGCGGTATCCTGTAATCTGCATTCCCCTGGCAACAGATGACATGGAGCGTCTTCTCCTACGCTCATTTGCTTCTACGCCTTCTCTGGTGAGATGTCCATCCAGGTCTTTCACCAATTTTAAAAAATCAGGTGATTTTCCCTTTGTTACGCTTTATGAGTTCTTCGAATGTTTCTATATCCGTCCTTTTCCAGGTGTGTCTTTTGCAAATATTTTTCTCCCAGTCTGTGGCTTGTCTTCTCATTCTCTGGAGGTTGGCTGGTGGTGTCTGTTCAGCTTTAGTAATATAGAGAAATGGGTAAAAATAGTAACTCTAGGAAAAGGTAAAAAGTTACAAGAGCTCCTGAGGTCCAGGCAGGCCAGATGGCTCTAACAGGCCCCTGGCTCCTGTCCCTATTCCACATGTCTCCAAAGACAGAGCTCTGTCCTCAGATAAGGAATTATCCAGCCAAACATCCCCAGAACAGTTCTCTGCCTCAATGGACAAGTAATCAGTTTCTTAACCCTTTGGGGACCACTGGCCTCTGCGAATCTGAACAAAGCTGCAGTTCTCCCCCGAGGACGATGCACAAACACATCAGCACACACTTTACATGCCAGCTCAGGGGTCCGCTCTTTTAGAGGCTCACTGCCTTCACTGGCCTCACCCAGTCCCAGCCCTCCTCTGTGAGCCACAAAGGCCCCCTGCTGGGCAGCAAGAAGGCCTCACAGGGCGGTGGGCGGTGCTCAGTGACCCCATATTAAGAGAATCCACCGAAAAAGGCAAGAGAAGAAAGACAGAGATGCTATGGGGCATCAAGGAGTAAAGTACCAGCCATTTTCTTTTCAATGTAAAACCCAACCTTACACTTCCTGCCTTCAAAGCCCCAGAAGCTCTCCCAGTGCCTGCCCTGTTGAAATTGTGGGAGGAAATGAAGTACCTGCGGCCAGAGCTTGGAGAGGTCACCCAGCCCTAGTCACACTGACCTCATGCAACCCAGAACCAAAGCAAATGCTCTGTCCACGCACTGCCACTCGGCTCACAGTCCTCCGCTGGCCGGCACAGGTCCACCACCTCCCTCTGCCCCATGAGGCCTTCTCGCTACCCAGCAGGGGGGCCTTTGTAGATCACAGAGGAGGACTGGGACTGGGTGAGGCCAGTGAAGGCAATGAGCCTCTAAAGAAGTTGTCCTATAGAGAATGATGAGACTATAAATAATTTGAAGTCTTTATAGCAGAAACTTGGTGTGCCACTGAAAGCTTCCAGAAGACAGGACAGAAACCTGGAAGTCAGCCACGTGGCTTCTGGACGCAGTGCCCTTCCCTTCTCACTCTGAGACATGACAGAGGTGTCCACTTCCTCATGCCATGCACTGTGCTAAGTATCACAGATCAAACTGATGATGGCTAGCAATCATGACATGCTTCTTAGGACTTTGTTCACTGATCCATCGAACCTTCCAGGACTTACTAAGTACCACTGTGTGCCAGGCTCTGGGTGGGTGGGTGTGTGCTCATAGGGAGTCCAGTTCTCATGCTCTCCAGGCTTTGCTGCCTTGCAAGGCAAGCAGCCATAGTCACGCCTTAGGAGATGCACAAGAGGGGACTGAAGAAAGCTGCCCCCCCTACTTTTCTCTCTCCCAGCGCTTTGCAATCTGCCCCACTCTACTGCAGAGCAACTTGCTCAGCAAATAGCACTGGCTGTGGAAATGTATATGTATAAAATAAGCCCCGAGTTCTTTTATTTCGCCTGGATTAAATGGCACTTAATGAAAAAAACATGAAGTAAAGAAGCTGTTGACACGAGTGCTTTGCGGATGCAAAAGGTTGGGTGAGCATGAGCCTTTGCATAAACAGAGGAGAAAGGTTAGGGAACATTTACATATCAGATACGAAATTTAGGCGAAATCCATACTTTATCTGTATATCAGCATCATAAACTTGAGTTTCCATCTAAGTTTAGTCATGAAAGAGGGCAGAATTTTCCTCTAACATTGAAGGGTTTAAGAGGTCTAGACCTGTTGACTCGTAACCATGAGACCATTAAAGTTTGCGCCAGGAGGCAGCATGTTGAAATGTTTGCTGTAGAAAATTGTTCGCTTAAAGTAGCTAACCTGTGTTTATCAAGGGATGTTGAGATTTCTCACCAGCCTTGCTATAATTAATACACCGATGATGACCTCACTGATCTTGTTATAATTCAGCCGGTGAAAAAGACTCAGCGGAGCCTCTTAAAATTAGGAACATGACTAAAAGCATTCCTCCCCTAAAAAAATAAACAAGTGGTGCTAACAGATTAACTTCAAAACATCATGTGGAGCCTCAGTTTTCCACAGCAGGAGAAGCTCTTGGAAGGAGGTTTAATGAGACTACACCGAAGATTTTCCCCTCTGTACTGCCAACACGTGGGTACAATGTCAGGTCGCGAGGGCATATTCCTAGAGGCTCAGAGCCTGCTCATTCCTCCTACTTCACCCCAAGTCTGCAGAAAACACAAAAAGTGCGTCTTCTCCACCAGCCACTGGCCTTCCCGGGAGCTCAGCCCCTCAGAGAGGGAGAGCTGGCTGGAGGCTTCAGAGGGCGGAGCCAGGGGAGGTCTCAGCTGTTCTCTGGCTCAGCCCAGGGCCGCCCTGAGCCAGGACTGCCACTGCAAACGCCATTGCTTTTTAATGCACATTCTCCTCCCGCTCAGGATCAGAGCAGTGGCGCTGGCTGCTGCTGAAAGCTTTTTGGGTTAGACACAAATATTAATAGAATGACAATTGGAACATAACAAATATAGCATTACTATGCCAGGCGTCTCTCAGGGGAGCTGGCTAGCTGGCCCCAGCAGAGCTGTCAGAAAAGCATGTGGCAGCATCCGTCCCAGCCTCCCAGGTCAGGCACACCGGATCGGAAGGGATCACTTTTCTCCCGACCCAGCCTGCACAAAAGTCAAGAAGCAGATTTGTGCTGAAGGTATAGCTGTGCGGCTCCAGGAGGACACTCAGAGTAGGGCTACATTTTGAAAGATCAATTGCTCAACTGAAGACAGTTGAAACCATCCTCAATATCTAGGCTAGGCTGAGAATCAGCTAGGTACCAAAGATGCATCGAATCCTCATCGAACCCAGACACGGTGGGGCCAAACGCCGCCCTCCCTCCCCACCTCACTGGAGGTGCTCACTGATCCATCGAACCTTCCAGTACTTACTAAGTACCCCTGTGCCAGGCTCAGGTGGGTGGGTGTGTGTTCATAGGGAGTCTTGGGAGTCCAACCCAAGATAAAAAGCTCCAG
Source organism: Pipistrellus hanaki (assembly GCF_964339955.1). NCBI lineage: Eukaryota > Metazoa > Chordata > Mammalia > Chiroptera > Vespertilionidae > Pipistrellus > Pipistrellus hanaki. Next base: position 3,374,147 of record NC_140520.1, on the reverse strand, counting down.
GGAGAGAAACTTCTACCTCCCTCCCTCCATGTTTGACTTTCTCAGCTTCTTCTTCCTCTCACCTCCCTTCTGCCCCTTCTGTCTCCCCAGGACCCAAGGTGCCCCCTCCCCATTTCCTTTTTCTGGTGGCCTCTACCTGTTGACCTAAGCCTTCGTAGCCACACTCACTGAAAAACATCTCTCCCAGACTCAGAAGAAAGACCGGCACCACGAGCACCAGGACACAGCCAAGGGTCACTCTTCTCAGCTCCCTGGGGGAGAGCACTGTATCTCTACCCTGTTTAGAAGGCTGCAAGGTACAGTGCGAGGGACACAGGCTCTAAGTCAGAGAGACTCTAGTTTGAATCATGGCTCTCACAGTTACTAGCTGTGTGATCCTGAGAAAGTTACTCCACCTCTCTGGGCCTCAGCTTCCTCATCTGTAAGACCGGGAATAATGACCCCTCTCTCAGAGTGGTTGTAAAGATTCAGAGAGCATCTGGCCCATGACTGATGATCAACAGAGTGAGTGGCTCTATTCCTTTTTCTTCCCTCTCCTCTCCGTAAGTCGGGAGTGTGACTCCCTGATTATCTGTGGCTTCCTGTGTCAGGATCCATCCATCTCACTCCCTGCCCAGATCATAAGACATCTTACAGGGTGTTCTGTCTTTAATCAGGCCTCTACTAGGCCAGGTCAGAAGACCAAAGTTAAGAGTCAAGTGGGATCACACCCCATGGGATCCCATGGTAACCAAGGTCTCCCAGGGCCTGTGGATAATTGATTCAATTTCATGTCCCTTTTTTAGCCCTGAAGTACTTGGCCCTCGAGCAGCTGATGCTCAGATAGCTGGCCCAGTCCCCAGGCCCACAGGATGACCCTGTGCTGGCGGCTGCTGCCCAGAATCTATCCTGAGATCAGCCTGCTCCTCCCATCATGAGAGTCCATCAGGGCTTCCCTTCCTGGAAGGACTGTCACCCTGGCATCAGGCCTGTACACCTCCATGCCGTCAGACAACTGGATATTTTCTAAGGGTCTGCCCTGGTCCCCTCTCCATCCTTGAGAAAATGCAGGGGCTATAGAGCCTGCGAAAAATCCACAGCTGTGCATTCAGAAGGTTTTCAGAATAAAAGCGATGACAATGATCAGTAACATTAGAATAACACTTTGAAGTTTCTGCAAAACCTTTATCCATTTAAACGCTGTCAAAGTAAGCTAACTGCCATAACGAATGGCCTCAAAATTTCAGTGCCTTGGCATGATGAAAAGATTTCTTCTTCTCATTTCATTTCGATGCAGACAGGCAGAGAGGAGGGGGACTCTAGGCCATGTAGACACTGGGCGCCCAGGCTATCTTCATCTGTGGCATTTCTGTCCCCTAGAACCTCCAGGTCCTTCCCTTCCGGGGCCCAGACAGGGACAGACAGAGCACGGAAGAGCCTGGGGGAGGTTTCTATGGGCCGGGCCAGGAAGTAAGGAACATCAATTCTACCTACATTCATTGGGCAGAACTCAGATGCACAACCCACCTAATTCCAAGCCGGGCCAGGTGCTCAGGGGGGAAGGAGACAGGAACTGATAAACAGCACACTATCTTTGCCACAAAACCATGAGACAAGAATTTTTTCCCCCAACGCATGAAACTAAGGCTCACAATGGTGGACATGCCCAATACCATGTCAGGAAATAAACAGAAGCAAGAGCCGAGCCCAAGCCTTCTAGCTCCAGTCCATTCTTTCTCTCAGGGAGCACCTCTCCCTCCTGTGGATGCGTGTTGCTGAGCCCGTTAGAGTCTTAAGACTCGGGTTTTTCCATCTGTTTTTGGCTCCCTGAAGCCAAAGCCTGCCCACTATTTGTCTTTGGGTCCCCCGTATCCAGTGCAATGCCTCCGAGGAGCCCAATAAATCCTCGTTGAATGATTTATTGATGAACTGAGAGCCTGGAAGTGGTGCCCACCAAAAAGCTGATGTCTCTAAGCTGATTAAGGTCAGTGTTCTGAATCTTTTCTTGGTTCCTTCATTTCAAAGTAAAATTTCCTTAAGAAAAAAGAAAAAAAAATTCCATCTCTCCTGGTGGAACCACAGCGAGAAGGATTTGTCCATCCCTACGTGCAGGGGTAGCGGTGAGCACAAGATCAAGGGCTATTGTGAGGAGAGATGAAGCCGCTGTGTGAAGGACATTGTCAAGATTCATGTAAAAACTCTTAAAAGAAACTGAATCAAGAGTGTGCAACTAAGCCTCAGGCTATAGAAAGCCTAAGGGTCATTCAACACACAGGCACCAGGAAACCAGTCTGAGAGTGGAAGCAAGCCAAAAACCAGGCAGCAGGTCCAGGAAGACCTGGCTCCAAACTGCTAAGTGTCCCTGACAATTCATCACAGGGAATGAGTGCAGCCATCAACCCTGTGGGGTGACCCCAGGGTGTCCTAAGGGTGGCACAGATAGAGTGGGAGACCAGCTGCGCCTTTTTATGCGATCTCTCATGAACTCTCTGAGCTGGTGCCCCAAAGGAAGCCACTTTACATGTCTCTCCCCTGCCAAACCAGAGAGAGACCCAGGGGCTTTGAGAGTTTGATGGATGGCCTGAGGAAGTTACGAAGAACATGAGCACTATCTGGGCAAACAGGGGATGCACTAGTCCCACGCAGTTAATTAATACAAATCTGATCAGTTTGCAGAAATAAACATCTTTCTCACCGGAGAACTCCACAACACATTTAGCGAGCACTTTCTACACAGCAGACACAGTGGATAAGACAAGGTATTGATGAGCGAGGCCACCGGAGCCAGGGCAAGCATTTTGGATTTCATTCTAAGTGGAACGGAAGTCCCGGGAGGATTCTGAGCAGTATGTGCAGGACAGAACAGAAGGCACAGAATTGCATCAAATGGTCAAATGGGGGTCAAATATCAAGCTTACTCGGGGTCCTGCTGTACTACACCTGCCAGCATGGAGCCACAGAGATGGGAAGTAGGGAGATAGGGGACCACCAACTCATAGGGGACCATCGTTCTACAGGCAGATATCAGATGCACCCACTCCCACTCCCACACCCCTCATCTTCTCCAGGCCTCCGACCGGAGCATCTGGAGCTCAGGCTGTGACTACCTCCTGGTCCTCCAGGGAGGCATTTGCATTAGATAAATGCCTGTCCTCCTCTCTGACCCTGACAGCTCTTCTTTCGAGTTTGGGGTCACGACAGTGGGAGAGAAGGAGCTGGGTTTATGTGGGCCCAGCCCCTACTGTGGATTCTTTCCCCAACACCAGCAGGGTTGTTCCTATAGACTGGGCCCCTGGTGCTCCAGCTGTCGGCTTTTATCAGCAGCAAGAGTAAACACAGGCAGATGCTGGCTGTTCCCAGGATGCTTCGTAGAGCAGCTCACACTCAGCTTGAAAAAGAACATTTTCTGGGATTGATTCTGTAAGAATCCAGATTCCAGCTGAGAGGGACAAGGAGAGAGCTGGGACAAGGGATCCGTCCCTTAAAGATGAGAGGGAAGGAGGTTTCTTTCTGACCTCTTTAAGAAGCTCTGGGCCTCAGTTTCCAATAGAGGTATCCAATTCCAGTTTCACTGGATAAAGGATCTTCTACAAAGAGTATTGACTCAGGTATTGATGTGAGTCATGGATCTGCCTAGAAGGTGTTCCCCAGTGATCCGTCTCTGTCTTTGACTTTGTCCTATACAGCACCTACTTCAACAGCTTGAATAAAGGCATGCCATTTAAGTTTAAGGATGACTGCAAACAACGGGGTAGTGTGATGTGGAGGGGAAATGCGGAGTCAGTGGGTAACCCTGGGCAACTTGCTTAGCCGCTCGCTCTGAGCTGTAGTTTCTGTATCTATAAAACAGATAACAAATCCTGCCTCTCTAGATTGTTCTGAAGATTAACTGAGATGCCCTGTGAGAAGCACCTATCCCAATGTCTGGCACAAAGGACATACTCAATAGGGAGTAGTTTATTCCCCTCAGTTTTGTCATCTGTAAAATGAGGACAATAAGCATATAAATGTGACTAGAACCCAATTGACTTTGGGAAGGAAGACAGTTGTTGGATAACTACCATGAACTAGAATAATAAACCAGAATAAAGAAAATACACATTAATTATTCAAAATGGCCAAGACATGGAAACAACCAAAGTATCCGTCAATAGATGATTGGATAAAGATGTAGACATATATACAATGGAATACTACTCGGCCATAAGATGAAACACGGATAGCTCTTGAGAATATCAGCCTAAGTGAAATAATTCAAAAATCTTATTATTGTATTCATATGTAGAATATAAAACTGAAAACAACAAACAAAAACTCAGACACAGACAATAGGATGGTGATTTCAAGAGGGTTGGGAAAAGGAGGTCAAACATATGGAGATTTGACTTTGGGTAATGAATACACAGTACAATATACAGATGTCATGCCAATAAATTTAAAGTAATTTAAAAAAGAAAATGCCCATTAATAAGCCATGCAATTAAAAATTAATAACAGCACAGAGAATACAAGCTTGATACCAATTCCAGTGAAAAAGACCCAAGAGTTTTCATTAGCCACAAGCTCAGCTTGAAATAAGAGTGGGACACAGTCACCACGAGGAACTTATGCAATCGTAGATTACATAATGATAATTAGCATCTATTAAATATTTACCACGTCCCAAGTGGTACTCTAAGTATTGTACTTTGCTCATTTAATGCCCGCAACAATCCTACAAGCTGCGACTTCTTTCACTGGTTTACTGATGACAAAACTGAAAGGGAAAGAAGTAAATTGCCTGGTAACAGAGCTGGTTACCAGCAATAGCTGAACTGTGAACGCTTCAGACCATATCTGGAGCTACCGGGTCAGTTCTGAGTACCACGTCCGGCACAGCCACATTGTCCCTACCATGACGTCACCCCAGTCTTCAACTCTTCTGTGCCAACAGGTCAGGAGGCGGGGGCTAAGGATCACATGGCTTCGAATTAAGCCACCCACTCAGGCCCAGGCATTAAAGGCCAAGCCATGACATCACGACAGCCACAATATCCTTCAGGTCAGCTCACTGCCCACAGGACATTCTGCCTTATAGAAGGGTCCTGGGTGTCCTATTTGCCCCTGAACTGTCACATCTCTTCCCTCTCTCCTCTCCCACAGCCCAGTGCCATTTAAAATGACGGTACAGCCCTGACCAGTGTGTGTCATCCCATGCACTGAAAGGCTGCTGGTTCAAGTCCCAGTCAGGGCACATGCCCAAGTTGTGGGCTCAATCCCCAACTGGGGTGTGTGTGGAGGCAGCTAATCAATGTTTCTCTTTTTCATTCTCCCTCTCTCTCTCTCTCTCTCTCTCTCTCTCTCTCTCTCTCTATATATATATATATATATATATATATATATATATATTCAATAATATATATATATAATCAATAAAAACGAATTTTTAAAAATAAAATAAAATGATGGTACAGAATAATGAGGCAAGCTGGACAGTTCTTTGAAATCTCTTATCTTCTCTTAAAATTCTTGCAAGAGGGAAGGAAGGACGGGAAAGAGGGTGGTGGGGAAACAATAATAAGCAAAAGAACGTGTATAGCACTCAGTATGTGCCTGGTGTGGTTTTAAACATTAAGAATGCTAACTCATTAAGCCATCACAATGGTCCTATAAAGTGTGTGTTATTGCCATCATCACCATCTCACGTCACGGAAACCAAGGCTCAGAGAGGCTATGCTACTTGCCAAGTTCCCGCAGCGACAGTTGTCAGAGTCAGGTTTGAACCGAGGAAATGTGGGTCCAGAGGTGACCTTGACCACTTCCCTCTTCTACCTCCTGGGTAGCAGGCAGGGTGCTAGCCAGGTGCACATATCAATTCACTTGACTTCATTGTTAAAGGTAGTGATTATTGCTCTTTTCAGAGGAGGACAACAGAGGCTGAAGATAGAGAAGCATCCCCAATGTCACACTGCGGGTAGGGAACTGAGGTAGGACAGAAATACCGCCTGTCAGCTCTCCCAACCACGCCAGGCCCGCTGATTAATAGGCACCAGGGCTCAGGACCCGTCAGAGGATGCTGGGGACCAGCTTAGAGCAGCAGGACCAACTGATTCCATCTGCCATGTCCAGAGGCTACAGCCAAAGGTATCCTGGCCTGTCTTGGCTGAATGGGCCGAAGAGATGGATGGTTGGTTAAATCTCAGGGTCTGGCAGGATGTCAGTGCCCTGCCAGGAACCGTGTCCCCAGACAGCAGTTCCCTCCCCAACATGCCACTTCTCCCCACAAAGGCAACCATGCCTGGGCCCGGTGTCACAGTGATAAATTCCAGTCTGATGGCTAAGCTCTCGGGCCCCATCCCTGTCTGCCTATTAAGCTGCAAAACCTTTCCCTGGCTCGCCAGGGAAAAGCTGGGAGGAAAAGGAAAAAGACTGAGTTTCCAGAACATTAACCTTCCATTGCCACTACTGCCCGCCAATCTCCCTGCTAATCACCTGAAGGAGAGAAAGCCAACACTTCGGACAGAACGGGTGTGTGTGTGCACTCACTGCAGCTCTGCCTGCTCACAACCCTTGTCCTTTCAGCAGGAAGGCGCCTGGGAAGATCAACTCATCTTCTCCTGCCGGGCCCTTACTCACGTCACACAGAGAAAGAAACCTGGCCCAGCCAAAGGGACCATTCTCCCTCCATATTTGGTGACTAAAATATCAACCAGAGTTTATTAAAGAGAGAGCAAATATTTAGTGAGCACTTTCCACGTGTCAGACACTCCAACCCTCTGTCTCCAAAGTTTATAATCAGGAGCTTAAGCAACAAGAACCAAGGAAGGGAAGAGTCATCTAAAATGAGGATGTAAACGCTGAAACCTTTCTCCCCAACCCCAGCTCCACCGCCTACACCCGAAACCCACCGAGCACATTCTCTGTGCCTCCTTTTCCAGCCGGACGGGACTGGGAGAGAGTGTCATGTGTGGAGCAGGCTGATCCCACACAAAGGTTCCGTGGAATCCACCCGGCAGTGGAAAACAGTGAGGTCACACAACTGAACATGCATTTAGGAGACCGGTCCCAGTGTGAACCTGCCCAAGTCACCCAACCCCAGTGGTGCTCAGTTTCGTCATCTGTAAAATGGGATTAATAATACCATCAACTTCATAAATCCCTCATCCGGTTCAAGTCTCTTTAAATAAGTGCTCACCATGCTGTCATATACAAGAGCACGTTGTAGAAAAAGGCTCAGCAAAAGGAGCGGCCCCTTTTATGCACTGCTGGTAGAAGTTGGTGTGCCCCTTTGGGGGTGGAGAGAGGTTGGGGATAGCTTTGCCTTCTGTTGTATTCTAGGTCATTCTTCAGAGAAACTTCCCGATCACCAATTCTCTCTTCATCTGTGTCTAATTTATTAGCACATCCACTGAGCCATTCAATTCAATGATTATGCTTTTTTATTTTCTAAAAGTTCTATTTGTGCCTTTTAATCTTGCTGGGTTATTTTGATAGTATTTTGTTCCATCATTATACTTCCAATATTCTCTTTTAGTTCATATACAAATTAAATACATTTCTTCTATATTCTATTTGGATATAATGACAGGTCACTTCAGTCTTTGAGAAATGTGTTGGTTTTGTGTGTTTTATTGATTTTAAGAAAGAGAGAGAGAGAAAGAGAGAGAAGCATCAATTTGTTATCCCACTTATTTATGCATTCATTGGTTGATTCTTACATTTGCCCTTACCAAGGACAGGGATCGAACTCGCAACCTTCGAGTATTGGGACGATGCTCCAACCACCTGAGCTATTATTACTGAGTCTCATTCAGGGTAATTAATTTCCTCATGTGTTGGTTGAATTCTGATTGTGAGATCCATGTCCCTTGAATTTCTCTGTGGTTATTCTCTGAAGACAAAGTGTAAAGTATATTTTATCAAGAAGAATTTGCTTTTTGTTTTCAAGCTCTGGGGATCTCACCAATCCAGGACACTTCAAATTTTCAGAATGCAGTTTTAGGTAAATTCAGATTTAAGATTAAGAATTCTCCAACAAAATATTTTCCTTTATATTTTTTTTCTTCTATTCCATCAAAAGTCAAGGATGACAAACAAGTACCTTAACCAACTTTCACTTTATGTTGAAATTTTTTCTACTTCTTCCACTGGGAGTTTTTTCCTTCAGAGATCCCAGTTTTGTGTGAGAATTCAGCCTGCTTGGGCCCTGGGCTCAATCTCCCATCTGCTCTGTACACGGCCCGTATTACCTATTAAACCCAATTAGGCTCCAAGACAAACATTAGCTCCACAGCTCACTAATTCTTTTCAATGGATGTTTTCTTGTTTTGTTTTCTTGCCTCGAAGAAATTCCCTTTATTCTGTGCCAACTCGACCATGCACTCATGCATTTTATAAAGGGGGCAGGAACATATACATATTCCATCATTTAGAAGCATACTGTCCCTAGAGGAGTTTCATGGAACATCTAGTTCACTATATTTGATGGAATGATAAGTGTGATATTTATTGGCAAGGGAAAATGTCAACATAAGGGGTGGATATAAAAAATTAAGTTATATAACAGTGTTCTCTCCGGATCATGGGTTGTTGGATGATGCTTGCTTTGCCTTTGTGCTTTTTCCATGTTGTTTTAATTTACTTGCAATGGGAATTTATTACTTCAACAAAAACAGTTGTCTGGACTCTGCTCACACTATTATGCAGATATAGAAAACAGTTGTAGCTTTTTTTTATTTCTCTCTGACATGCTTAGTCTCATCTACTTACCCTTTACTTTACCTACTGTGCCATGTTGAGGAAACTATAAGGTTGGAGATGCTAAACCTCAGGTTCTTGTGTTCCTTCATATCATGTGAGTATTTCTACAGTGTCTGTCCATGGTTTGGCCCATAGGAGTGGAAAGCAAGGAAACTGAATTCTGACTCTATTGTCCTCCCATCCTCTTGTTCTTCCTCCATTCCTCTCAGGTGAGAAGGGGTGAGCTTCCGTCCCATCATAGTCTGAATGATCTCTACCCTACTGTCTATAAGGAAAGTCAATGATGATAGTAATGGGAAGGTAATAAATTCAGAAAAATTTTTTTCTTTCTTCATAAAACCTTTTCTAAAGGCTCTTTTGTCCTAATGGACTCAAAAACAAGAGGCTACCTTTGATATTTAAAGCTAAACAATGACCTCTTTGTTCTAGGTGGTCCCTGCCCTTCCTGAAACACTTTCATGGGTGGAGGGCTCCAGGAAAACCAGATTGACAGGATGCGGATATGCGTTCCAAATACACTCTGAATACGTTATCTATTCCCTTTAGGCAGTTAAAGTATTTCCTCAAGAAATACCATCAGCCAAAACCGGTTTGGTTCAGAGGTAGAGTGTCGGTCTGCGGACTGAAAGGTCCCAAGTTCGATTCCAGTCAAGGGCATGTACATTGGTTGCGGGCACATCCTTGGTAGGGGGTGTGCAAGAGGCAGCTGGTAGATGTTTCTCTCTCATCGATGTTTCTAGCTCTCTATCTCTCTCCCTTCCTCTCTGTAAGAAAATCAATAAAATATATTTTTAAAAAATACCATCAAAGATGTATTTGAAGTCACTTTGCAAACTGGAAAGCACTGTACACATGTCAGGTGCAATCTCAAGAAAGACGCCTCTCACACAGCCGCGAAGGGTACTTCCTAACGCTGCCCTCTAGGTGCTTGTCCCAGAGGCCAGGAAGGCAGCATCAGCATGAGGAGGTAGGCTTCTCTAAGTCACTGGAGAAAAACGATGGAGCAAGAGGGGGACCTGTGCAAAGTCACTTTCAGATGCATCTCATCTGCCTAGACTACCACTGGCTCCGGGCGTCGGTGGCCAGAGCAGACTCGGAGGGCCCAGCTTAGGAAATGCATCCGCGCCCCAGAACCTTCCGGCAGCAGCACACTCTGGCCATGGGCAGAGATCCACCAGGCCGCTGTCCAAGTTCGCTCTGCTGGGTAGAAGAGGAGTTGATTTATGTCTCCAGCAGGTATGCCAGAGAAAATTCAAATTGATCAAAAATTAAATATTCATAGGACATTATTCATTAAGATTCATCTCACCGAGTGGATGAAATGAGGCAAGGGAAGAAATTAGCTTGCTTGAGAGTGTCAAAGTGATTATGTGATTAAATTGCAATTTATAACTTCTCTTTCAAAAAAAGCATTACTTCTTGATTTCTCCTCCTCACTGTGCCCCCTTGTTGTGTAGGCCTGAGACAAGGGCACTCGGGGTTCTTCGGAGTTGGGAGGGCTCCAAACAGCCTGGACTCCCTCCCTCCATCCTAACCACACCACCAGCACCACCACCACCACCAGCACCGACTCCAAGACAGGCCTTCCAGCTCCCTCTGGGCTCTGCTCCTAATGCTGACAGTAGAGCCTGCAGAAGCAAGGGCAACCTCCTCAGAGGACCCAGACAGATCACAGTGCTGATCGGCTGGGTGGCCCTAGCCTCAGTCACTGCCTCGCCTTCCCTACGAGAAAAAAAATATATACAAAGTGCACGTTCCCTGTAGATCCCCAGTATTCCCTCCAGGACACCCCTGGGTGGTCGCTGGGTAAGTCCCCTGTGACCACCCTCCAATCTTCAGAGAAGGGAGGTATCCTTCTCGTACTCTCAGTCCCCTTCTGAGCTTGATGGGAGTTATATAACGCACAGTCCAGGTCAGTTGAGGACTCACAAAGCTCACCCCGAGACTCCGTCACTGAAGGTCATCAAGCTGTTTCCAAGGTCCTTCAACAAGGTCCCAGGAAGGATAAACATCAGAGGGTAAGATGAGAGAGCAGGTGAACCTTTAGTTAACCCACCTCCTTCACTAGCCACCACACTCCCCCTTATGGTGACCCCTGACAAAGGCTAAGCCTGAATCCAGTGGGAAGCCAGGGACCCTCCAAAGCCCTGCCACCCCGAGGCCTTGGAGCCTCGCTCTCCAGCCCCGAGGCCCGAGACCCCCGCAGCCCTGGAGAGAAGGGAGCGCCCACAAGGAGCAAAAAGCTCCAGCGGCAGCACCCCGCTTCCATCTGTCACACACAATGCTCCGGCGGCCGGTTTCCTATCTAGAAAGGGCTTTGCTGCTAAAAATAATTTCACAGCCAGTGAACTAGATGACCTCTCGCCAGCCCCTTCCAGTCCAGCAGCTTCTGATTCTCTGACCGGAGTGGTCTGCTAGTAGAAACAAGATGTCCTCTGAGCTCTCACTGCAAGAAGACATGCGATCTGTCCGTCTGTCTGTCTCTCTAGGACCCAGAGTCTGGCTACAAGGATGCAGATGGGCATGGAGACAGATGGATGACTGTATTTCTCTTTCTCTGTCTGTCTCCGTCCATCTTGGCCTCTCGCTGTCTCTATAACTCTGTCTCTCTCCCTTCCGCTGCCCAGGGAAGATGTACAGGCCGCGCCAGCAGCTGAGAGGGGGGTATTAATTCCAAGCTTGTTTCCAAACACCACGGAGGCCTGCCCAGGTTAATTAGTTGCACAGGCTTTTCTTCAAGTGAGCGAGACGGCGGGTTTTATAGCTCTGTCACTGCAGCTGTTCGTTGTTTTCTACTTTATCTGGAGACACATTTCCCCGACAATAAATAACATCTACCTGGACAGGCAGGGAGCGGACCCTCCTGCGGGTTTGGGGGTCAGAAGGCTTCAAGGCTCCGGTCCCCCTACCCCAAGAGACACTTCCAGGCCCTGGGAGAGGGCGGGAGAATGTGGGAGAGGCCAGCGAGAGGGCCAGAGGAAGAGACAGGACCAGGGGCCTGGGCAAGGCTGGAAGTGAAGAACAGCAATACCCACCAGTGAGCAGAGCCACAGCAAGGGAACAGGAGTCTGAGGGTGTCGGGGGAAGGGCACCGAGGAGGAACCTGCAGCATAATAGAGGCAGAAGGTGTGGTTCCAGGTCCCAGTCCCAGTGCCTATGAGCTGTGTGACCTCAGGCAAGTCTCCAGCCTCGCCTGGGAGTCTAGGAGACAATGCAGGAGATGTACTATACAAACCATAAAGATTTTATCTGCAAAGATTTTACCTTTAATGAGAAGAGACAGGATGTTCTTGTTTGCTGCTGGGTAAATCCTCCTGTGTTTCCCCATTATACTAGAATTACAGCCAAGGCCGAACGAGCAGGACAGGAGGTGCCGTGTAACCCCAGAGAGCTCCCAGCAGGCCACCAGGAGATGGAGCCCGCCACCTCCACGCAGGGCCAATGGAGACACAGGAATCATCCTAGTCAGCATGGGGAAGGGTCTGAGGAAGGCCTGCGGGGAGAGGCTCAGCCTTCCTCCCCCTGTGGGAGAGACAGGAGCTGTCCTGCCCCGTGCAGAGAGAAAGAGGATGCTTGGACCCCACAATGCCTCTCAGGCATGAGCACTGTCAAAGAGCCGTTGGATCCCGGGAGCCTGGGACCATTTCGGGAAAGAAAAGCAGAGCGCTTGATGTTCATGCTCTGAGATCTAGGATGGCACGGGAATGTAGAGACTGGTACCCACTTCAGGCCAGGAAGTTGTAAAACCAGCAGGCCCACTGCAGGAGCCCACCCGGCAGGGCCTGGACGACCTGGCGCAGCGGGAGAGGGAAGAAGAAGGGAAGGTCTGTGCGGCCCTCAGAGGCCACTGTGGCTTCCTGCGGAAATGCACAAAAGTCAGCTCACGGCGAACCAAAGGTCTGCCCAGCTTGCTGATGAATGGAGAGCTGCCTAAGCCAGAGAATGGAGTCACTGGGAGCCTGTCCCACTGGTGACGCCACAGCTGGAGGGTGGGACTGCTGGAGGGTGCAGCTGGAGGGTGGGACTGAGAAGGGCAAAGGGGGGTGCTCAGTGATGGAGGAGGTTGGGGTGGAATCTCTGGCATCTAGCAATAGCAGGAAGGGGTAATCTGTCTTTTCAGAGGCTTCTTACTCCTCCATCCCAGCCTCAAACAGAGAGGCTGAGGCCTGGAAGGGGAGGGGAAATCAGGTGCCATCAAGCTAGTCTCCACTTCCCCGCCCTCGCCCCAAACGGCCATGGCCAAGCTCTGCCTGTGCGGGAGGGCAGGGAACAGAGCTTTGAAACAAGCTTGCAATGAAAGTTTAAGAATGTAAAAGACGGAGTCCTAATTACTGGAACAAGAGTGTTCTAGGAACCGAAAGGAGCTGAAAAGTTATGGAACCAGACCAAGATGTCGTTAAGGGAGCTGCCTGCTCCCCGGCAGGAGAGATCTGGCGAGACGTCGCCGGGGGCAGTTACTGGAAGAAATAAACCCGTTTCATGTTTATGCTCCGAGTTGAGACTCCCCAGCAAATTGGGCTCCTTTTACAGGCGCACGAGAAAGAGCCGGGCCCTGGAGACCTGTGCCCCGCTGGTGGGAGCACCCAGAGGGAGGATAATGACTTGCACAGAGCTCCTCTTTCCCAGCCAGGGGCCATCTGACCTCCCAGGGGAGAGACCAACCCTGTGTGAGGGAGGGGGAATCTGTCCCGAGGCTTTTATGGAAGCACTTAAAAATGAGGAACACACCAGTTTCTTCTTACAGGAAATGTCGATGGCAGGGTGCACTGGCAGGCAGCTGAAAGAGAGGCTGCGATTGGCTGCCTTCTGGCCTTCTCCAGGAAGCATTACCCATCTCTTCCTCACATCAGCCAGCAGTCACCGCTGGGAGGGCCAACAGCCAAGGAGGCCTGTGAGTGTGCCCGCAGTACAGGTCAGGGGACACCACAGGCCGGGACACAGAGGCAGCATCGCCAGGGGCACAGGAAGCTGCCAAAGGGCTGGTCCCCTGGTGGAAAGCGAGAGGAAACTAAGTTTACGAAGAGCAGGGTGGACACTGGTTCTTGGAACAGGATGTTCCCTTGGCTGATGTCACTGTGGGGAAATGCCTGTACCATCAGGCAGCACGTTCATCCTCGTCCCATTAATCTTCCCACATCTGGTAAGAAAGGCCTTCTCCCCACTTTACAGGTGAGGAAACCGAGTCAGGGTAGTTGCTCTAAGGTACATGCTGCTGGAATCGGCGCCTCAGTCTGGGTGGCATTACTGCTCACACTGCCCCCTCAGGAAAGGATCTGCTGCCCTGCTGCAGAGTGCTGGTTCCAGCTGCCCCAGCAGCTCGCTCCTGCCGGGACCCATCAGCTTTTGAGCCACACTCATGCTTTTCTCAGGGGTGGCCTCCAGCCGGTGGCTGAGCAGATGGAGTCCATGTATCTACCCTTTCCACCAGCAATGGAACTCCTCTCACAAGCAAGTTTGCCCCAGAACGTCCACTGGACTGGCGGAGGCCTTGTTAGGTCTGCGGGGGCAGGCTGAGACCTCCTCCAGGCAGCGCCACTCCCTCCCTTTCCTTTCACAGGTTTCCCTCTCCTTTGTGCTCCGACCTCCACATCTGGTTCCCAGAGAACCCACTGGGACTCCCAGCAGTCTGACTCCAAAACTCCTGCCCCTCTGACACAGTACCCGCACTCTCATTCAACCTGGAGGGACCACTTCTGCAGCCCAGAGAATGGCTTCCCATTGGTAGCCGTGGCTTCGCTCCTTCCAGAGAAAGCGACTACACGTTTAAGGTTGGAGCATTCCCAAACAGCTGGTTATCCTTGGCTATAGGCGCTCAATGTCAAAGGCAGTGGCTAACATTCAACCACATGTTGAAGTCTAAATTCCAAGTTCAGTCACCCTCACTTTCTCCTTTCCTCCATGTCAATTTCAGCCCTTCAATTGCCATAATATGGAATTCAGATACTGAGTTTTATTACATATTGTGCTTAATGGAAATGCTTTATGATTCCTGCATTTAATTTAAAAAGCAGACGAGCACAAGCAATAAAATATATAATATATATTTCAATATATAAGTCAAAATAAGAAATATATAATATACAAATTGCACTTCATCAAAATTAAAACCTTTAAAACTGAGAGAATACTTCTGAATTCATTCTGTGAGGCCAGCATTATCCTAATACCAAAACCAAAGATATTACAGAAAATAACTACAGAACAATATCTCTATGAGCTTAAATGTAAAAATCCTCAACAAAATATTAGCAAATTAAATCCAACAATATGTAAAAAAGAATTATACACCACGAAGATTTATCCCAGATGTGCAAAGTTGGTTCAATATTTGAACATCAATGTAATCCATCACATCAACAGCTAAAAGAAAAAAAAAATGATCATATTGACAGATGCAGCCAAAATGTTGACCATTAAGAAATTACATTAAGAAATTACAAATCAAAACCACAATGATGTGCTACTTCATACCCACTAGGATGGCTATACATAAAAATAAAAAATAAAAAGGACAATAGCAAGTGTTGGAGAGGATGTGGAAAAATTGAAACTTCATGCATTACCAGCAACAGTATAAAGCAGGACAGCCACTTCAGAAAAGAAGTTGGCAAAATTAACATATGACCCAGCACTTCCATTCCTAGGCACATATCCAAGAGAATTGAAAACATATGTCCATATAAACACTCATACACAGATGTTCATAACAGCATTCTTCATAATAGCCGAAAAATGGAAATAACCCAAATGTCCACCAATTTATGACTGGATAAACCAGATGTAGTATACCCATACAATGGAATAGCATTCAGCCATAAAAAGTATTGAAGTACTGACATATGCTACAAAATGGATAAACCTTGAAAACATTATGCTAAGCAAAGTGGTCACACACAGAAGGCCACATGTTGTATAACTTCATTTATATTAAATGTCCATAGAAGGCAAATCCATAGAGGCAGCAAGTAGAGTAGCTGATTGCCAAGGGAGGGGACGGGGGAGAAATGAGGAGTGACTGCACCATGGGCACAGGGTTTCCTTTTGAGATGATGACAGCATTCCAGAATTAGTGGTGATGGTTGCATAACTTTGTGATATGTTTAAAAACCACTGAAATGTGTACTTTAAAAAGTTTTATGATATGTAAATTATATCTCAAATGGAAAAAAATAAAATTTTTTACAACTTCTAGAAAAAACTTGTGAACTTGGTTAGGCGAAGATTTCTTAGGTAAGACACCAAAAGCACAGCCCAAAAAAGACAAAAATTGACAAAGTGGAGTTCATCAAAATTAAAATTTTGTTCTATGAGAAACACTGCTAAAAAATGAAATAATAAGCCATACACTTGGAGAAATTCTTTGAAAAACACATATATAATGAAGCATTTGTGTCCAGAATATAAAACAAACTCTAAAAACTCAACAATAAGAAAGCAAACAACCAATGTTTTAAATGGGCTAAAGATTTTCTCAGATACTTCAAAAGATAATAGACAAATGAAAAGTAAGTACATGAAGAAATGCTCAACATAATCATTAGAGAAATGCAAATTTAAACTCATAATGAAGTACCTTCATATATCTATTGGAATGGCTAAAATTAAAAAGATGGCCATGCGAGTGTTGGCAAGGATATGGAACAACTAAAACTTTCATGGTTCAACCATTTTTGGAAAACTGGCAGTTGTTGTTTTTTAAGTTAAACATATTCCTACCATACTCCAAGTAATTCACCCAAAATAAAAGATATCAAGAGTCCATAAAAAACTTGTATAAGAATGTTCACAGCAACTTTATTTGTAACTAGAGGCCCTATGCACAAAAATTCGTGCAAGAGTAGGTCTCCCTTCCCCCGGCTGCTTCACTTCTTGACTGTGGCCATGGCCTCATGAGTATATTTAAAACTCACAAAATTATAAACTTTAAATATGTGCAGTTTATTGCAAGTCAATTAAACTTCAATAAAGCTGGAGAGAGAAAGAACCCTTATGAGTGAAGATATAACTTCGTATTGCAATACCTTACAAAGTAGAAAAAGTCCCACTTCAATTCCACCCCAAGATTTTCAGTGTTTTAGGATGGAATGACCCCAGAAGACCCAGAAAGCTCAGATCCTCAGCACAAACTTGACCTTTATTAGAACACCCTCCCCTCACACCTTTGCACCAGCTGACTGTCATCGCCTCCTTCCAGCTCAGCTCAGATCTAATCTACTCCTTTCGCTCTCCTAATCTTCTCCAGGCAGAGCCGGTGGCTCAGTCTGAGCTCGCCCAGCACCTAGGACTCCAGCAGCTAACCCCTCGGCATTCTAGGGTGTCAGATTTGTGGTTTCAACAGTTCCCGAAAGACCCTAATGGTCCACAACTTGCACTGCCCTGACGTTACTGAGGCGCAGATTTGATTCCAAGCTGGCTATGAAGTCTTACAGGGGAAGAGTGAGATCCTGAGGGAGCCAAGCCCCCACCCACCTCCAGGCCTGCATAGCGCAGCCCAGCCTGTCGGCCTCTACTTGATAGAAAAACTGTCTTTTCCCTTTATGAAGAACAGACTGCCCAAATGGAAGCTATCAGCCTGTGATGGAAATGATGAGTGAAGCAGTCCAAGAAAGGGACGGTTCTTAGCCAGAAAATAGCGTTGTAAATTACCTTAATCTTTTATTAAGAATCTGGAAGTATCACTTAAAAGCCTTAGTTGTGCTTTATAGCACTTTATGGGAGTAAGTTATATACTGTGGTGGTGTTAACAGGGTTGCCAATTTGAAAAGGCATTGGGCCTTACCCCTTGATAATGTCAAGAACTCCCAGTAGCTCTAGTGAGTACCCATCTTGTTGCATTATAATTACGTTTTTAGCTGTCCCTCCTCCAGACTGAGAAGCGCAGTTGTCTAGACTTCAGAGCTAGATTGTCTGGGCGAAAATCTCAACTCACTTCATAGGTGTGTGACCTTGAACAGGTTACTTACCCTCTGTGTGCCTCAACTGCCTCATCTTTAAAATGGCAAGTAAGCCCTGCAGGTGTGGCTCAGTGGTTGAGTGTTACCTGTGAACCAGGAGGTCACAGTTTGATTCCTGTTCAGGGCACATGCCTAGGTTGTGGGCTGGATCCCCAGTAGGGGGTGTGCAGGAGGCAGCCGATCAATGATTCTCTCTCATCATTTATGTTTTTCTATCTCTCTCCCTCCCTTCCTCTCTGAAATCAATAAAAATATATTTTTTAAAATAATAATAAATAAAAATAAAATTGCAAGTAAAATAGTACCTGCCTAATACTGTTAATTTGTGATTAAATATGGCAATACATAAAAAGCACTTAAATCAGTGTCTAACCCATCAAAGGTACTTGATAAATGTTAGCAATTAGTTTGAGAGATTCCTCTAGGGCAGAGTTCATGTATTAGGGACTTCATTAAAAATTACCAGTTCTTCAGGGCTCACGTGGTTCTTGGCCCATGGTATGCACTCAGCAAGATCAAAGAATGTGTGAATAAGTTGGTGAGTAATAAGTTATGACTCGACCACTTTGCTCCTAACATCAAAAATGCTTTATTTCCGGTAGCATGAGGGCACTTGGGCTTGGCTGATAGGTATTCAGACAACACTTACGTGGCCAATGTCCCCACCACTATGACATCCACTACCGCTATCGATTTTACAACAACTAAGAATCATGGTGCCGTGACTGGAAGGGAGCAGGAGACACAGAGGCAATGATGGAGAGTCATAGTTTGGTCTGTGTTCCCCATCCGGCCATCATAGGTAGAGACACGAAGGCTAGAATCAGACAGAATTATCCAAGACAGATGGAGAGCTGACTTGGGATTCAGCTAGCACCCTTGACCCTTTTAGTAATTCTCACCTATTAAAGCCTAAAGTGAATCATGTCATTCTTCTGTAAAAAAAAAAAAAAAAAAAAAAAAAAAAAAAAAAACCTCCAATGGCATCTCATCTTACTTGGAACAAAACCCCAAATTCTCACTGCACTCGCTGTTCCCTCTGCCTGGTATGCATTTCCCCAGCAATGCATGGTTCACTCTATCACTTTACTGAGGTCTCTTCACAAATGCCACCTTATCAGAGAAGTCTTCTCTGTCCACCTAACTAAAATTCCATGAAAGCAGAGGCTTTGTCTGTCTTGTGCATTGCTCCATCCCCAAAACTTCGCCCAGTGCCTGGCACACAGTACTCAGGAATTCCTTATTGACTGAGCAGATGGGTGAAACCCCAAGAATCCACCTGCTTTCTGCTTCTTTGTCCCTCCCAGGGCTGGGTCCTCCCAAGTGGAGACTTCTTCCCAGCAGTCAATTGTCTGTGTCCTAACATGGTTCCCACAGAAGAAGGTGGATACAGCTCTGTTGGGGGAACTCAGGGGTCTCTGGCTTGACAAAGTGAATTTGCATTTGCCAGCGTTTTCAAGAAAAGGTATAAGGTGTTTAGGAGACAGTGTACTGATTACTGTTGCGCCTTAAACAACTTAACAGAGGGGGGACATGGAATGAAAAGAAAGGAAAGTTCTACTGCCTACATTCTCCCTGGGGGAGGACTAAAAGGGGGCATTTTAACAACTTCCTTGAGTGATTCTTAAGCAACCAGCATAAGACAGTTCCTTAGAAAGGCTTTGGAGATTGAATAAAGTACGAGGCCACACATTACCGTGGGAAAGGCATGGGCTATTACAGCCCAATGGGCCTGGGTTCAAATCCTGCCATCACTACTTGTTATCTGTGTAACCTTCTGCTATTATTTCATCTCTCCGATTCTAAGGTTCCACCTCTACTTGGAGTAAGTAATTACATCTATCCCAGTGGGCTGTTGTGATGATTAAATTATGTGACACCTGTAATACCTGGAACATAGTAGGTACTTAATAAATGGCAATTTGCTGCTATTATTTTTATGGCCTTGTTTTCTAGTAAGTGCTTACAACCTCCCTACAATGTCCTATGACAAACTGGCCTTCTCACCTTTCTGCTCTATGACCTCACAGAGGTGAAGGCAGTCAAAGGGCCAGTCTGCAAACAGGAAAATCTTCAGCCCATTCCTCCCCAGAGTTCCTCTTCCCTCCTCTAGTACAGCTCTAGGAACACATTTTTGCTCTTAACTACACATTAATCATTAATAAGTCCTTACATTTTTGGCATCTTTCCTCTGCCAAGGCTTTCGCATACATTTCAGGACCAAGCTTGAGAAGGGAGAGGTCAAGCAGGAACCATCATCACTCAGAGAGGTCTGGCAGTGCGTGGCTAGAATGTGGGTGCACTGGCACTTAGCACCCACAAACCCTGGGCACTCTCCCCAGGCCACTTTCCCCATCATCCAGACCTCAGAACTCAGCGCTTGAGGGCAAAGAGAAAAGGAGGCAGGGAGGGTCCATCTCCTCTTGCTTCCTGCCCCTCCTACGAGGCAACAGGGCTCTGGAGTGAGGATTGGGGAGGGAGAGGGTACTCCAAGGACCATCTCATCCCTCGAAGAGCCTTTCCCATCCAAGCCGGAGGGTGGCAGCTGCACGGCTTCTCTGCCTCCCGTTGGACTCTGGATGCCAGCCTTCTGCAGCTCCACACCGCCCCCTGCTGGACGCCGCCTTGTGCAGAGCCTGACTAGCCACAGCCCGCACAGGACCAGTACTACTTTCTCTGAGTCCCTCACGCCCCACTCTGGGGTTCCTATGGGGGTCACAGAACAAGCTGGAATAGAGAGCAACACCCTTATTTCTTCATCTGATTGTAAATCTTAATCTATATCACATCGGGTGATCTCTGAACTTCAGTTTCTCCAAGTTGTAACCAGAAGATTCACCCCTGGCTTTCCCTGCCTTCCCAGGGTGAAATGGGATGGAATAACAGATACCCACTCTGCCGCATGGAAAGAGCTGGTGCTTTGCAGAGGAAAGTGCTCTAAATTCCAGAACTAGGGGGAATAAAAGCAGCAGCATTCCCAGTAAATAAACGGAGAAACCAAGTCCCAGAGAATCAAGGAAGCAGCTGCAGGGAGCAGACTTTATTTTACTCATTTATGTTCTCAATTCAGATATAACAGTAAAGCACCTACTATGTGCCTGGCACTGTGTAGCACACGTATGAAACTCAGTCCCTTTGCTGGACCACTTGTCATCTTTCCCTCCTCCATCTCCTTCCCACTGCTTTTCCTTCTGACTATGTATTTCCCCCGTGCGCTTGCTAGCCCTCATTACACTGAAAACCAATTCTACATCCACAGCACCTTCTGGGAACTTCCACACCATCCTCCTCCTCACTGTCACTAAAACCTGGCCGGACCCCCAAGGACACTGGCTCCCTTGCGCCCTCTGCTTGGAGGAGGCTCCCCTCTCACCAGGTCACTTTCCAGCCAGTCAAGGTGCACTTGGGGGTCCGCAGTCCCCCAGCTTCCCCCACCAGCTTCACACTGACTGCCCTATCCTCACACTACATGGCTCGCTGCCCTGCACCTCTTGTTGCTGTCATTGACCTTGGCCCGCACCAGCCAACAATTGATCCCCATTGACTGCTACATGTTAATGCCCTCCGTTGTCCTGATACAAATTGCTGAGGCCAGCCCACCTGGCACTCGAGCCTCTCCTTAGCTTGTCTGGATTCCTTCACGTAACCTCCACTCTACTTCCGGCTGCCCTGCTCAAGGCCACAACTGGGCCATTACCAGCGTGACGCCACCTCTCCAAAATGAAGCTTCAGCATCCCACCTGGACCACAGGTTTCCCTGCCTCCCACGTCGCACTCCTTGGCCTGAGCTCCACCATTTAACCCTTTACTGGCCTCACGGTTTATCTTCCTTTCCCCCTCAAGTCCGCACCTCAGTTCTTTGAAGCCTTAGCTAGACCTCTGGTCAGTAACTTGAATGGTTTCGCACCAGCTCCAATACCCTTTTCCTGTCCTCACAAGTCCTGAAGACCCTGACCCAGAGTCAGTTCTCCAATGGCCCGCCCTGCTCTTAAGCCTGCTCTTCTGAGTCCTGGAGAAGAGAACTGTTGACTCTGGCACGAACTGGTCTGTAGCACCCGCCTCCCTCTCCCCAAACCCTCGGCAGGTAGCCCCTCCCCCTACTTCCGGAGGAAATCAAAGCCCAGAACTCACTCAGCTTCTCATCATCCTTCTCTCATAACTATATCCAGATTCCACCGCATCGCTCTCCTAACGCTCTCCAGGCTCAAAAGGTGTTCCCTCCCTGTGGGGGACCAGTCTGTCCACCGGGGCCAAGATTCTTGTCTTCAAGGTCCTCCACGTCTCTGAAATGTCTATTCCCTTCTGTCATGGGCTATCAGTCACAATCAACTCGGGGACTAAACCACGCCCTAATTTGAATGTAAATAAACAATTATTTATAAAACAGGAATTTACTTTCTAAGGGGAAAGAAAGAACTCAATGAATTACACAGAAGCCCCATATAAGGAGGAAAGAAATGGGGAAGAGACCCCACTCCCTAAGCCAATATCTAACCCGTGTTGGAAAGGGTGAGGCTTTGACCTACCAGATAGCGGAGAGGCTGACGGAGGCACTGTGCTGAACCACTCTCTGGGCTCCCTGGAGAAGCCAACTGAATTGGGGGGGGGGGGGGTCTGTGCTGAGCCCACCACACTGCCCAGACAGCCCTTTGGGGTGTCCAGGGGCATCTTGGAGGAGGTCCTGCCCAGCAAAGCTTCCTGGGAAAACACCTGTAAGGATGGTCCATTGGGAAGCCACACTCTGGTATCCTGAGAGAAGCTGCCCACAGGGAGGGTCCTTGTGCCGCTGGCCAGTGTGTGTGGCTGTTACCACACGGTGGCTGGCCACCATGTGCTGCTGGTTCTCGGCTTTGGTGGCTGGCCAGGAGGAGCGCATGGGAACCAGGGGGCGGAAAGCTCTTTCCTCCCAGTGTCCCCTTAGCACCCTCTACTGCCAAAGCTTAAGGCTGTTCCAGCTGGCAAAAGCAATGTTTACCGAGTCCCGCTCCATTACCACCCGGCACGCAGCAAAGGGTGTGTTTGGAGAAGAGAGGCAATAAACTGGTAAGTAGCCCAATTGTATCTTCAACTTCCTTTTTTTTACCAGCTCCTTTCGCCCAGCCGATGAATGCAAGTATTACCAACTGTGTTATATTCATGCAGTGAAATTTTACCCCAAAATAAGAAGGAACACGTTCGCCAGGTCAGCGTGGATCGGCGGTTGAGGGTCAACCTGTGAACCAGGAGGTCACGGTTTGATTCCTACTCCGGGCACATGCCCAGGTTACAGGCTCGATCCCCAGTGTGAGGCATGCAGGAGGCAGCCGACCAATGATTCTCTCTCACCATTGATTTTTCTAGCTCTCTTTCCCTCTCCCTCTCTGAAATCAATAAAAATATTTTTTAAAGGAACACATTACCAACCCATGCAAAAACATTGATAAAGCGAGATGCTGGAGTATATACTGTGCGATTCCATTGATATGAAATTCCGGAATAAATGAAACTATTCCATGATAATGGACATCAATCAGCAGTTTCCTGGGGCAGGCAGGGCAGGGGACTATAATTCAGGGAGGGGCACAAGGGAAATTTGAATATGATGGAAACGCCCCATACCTTGACTGGAGTGGGGGTTACATGAATGTATACACTTGTCAAAACTGCACCAGAACTGCCTGCTGGCAGCATCTGATGGTGTCATCTTCCTGGGGACTGTGCACTCAGAATGGGTGCGCTGGCTGTATGTAAATTATACTGCGATAGGTTGATTTTTAAAATGGACACAGAAAAGCACTCTAACTAAACCAATCCCTGTCTCCTGGTTCTCTGCCTACAACTCTGGCCCAGCCTTCTCAGACTTCTTTAGGACTCTCCACCCTCTGTCTGCCCTGTGAAACACAGGCATTACCTGAGGGCCCAGCCCCAGTGCTCTTCTCCCTCATACAACCTAGTAATTACGGCACTCGTTGCTAATGGTATAACTACCAGCTACTTGAAGAGCATTCTCCAGTCTGTACTTCGTGCACAGACATTTCCCCAGAGCTCCAGATACAAGTATGTGTATTCAAAGGCCTGATGAAAAACCTGTAGCTCAAGTTCAGCATGTGTAATACTGAAATCAGTTGCCACATATAACTCTACACCTACCTTTTCTACTGGATCCTTTTAAAAAATATATATGTTTTTATTGATTTAAAAGAGAGAAAGAAATAGAAACATCAATGATAAGAGAGAATCATCGATCAGCTGCTTCCTGCACCCCTCTACTGGGGATCAAGCCCAAAACCTAGGCATGTACCCTGACCAGGAATCAAACCCTGACCTCCTGGTTCATGGGCCAACACTCAACCATGAGCCACACAGCTGGGCTTTACTGTTTTCCTCATATAAATCGATACACTGTGCCTGACACATAATAAGTACTATACATATATTTGTTGTTGTTGTTGAATGAATGAAAGTTGAAATCCCTAACAGCCAAAAGCTTCAATTCTCCATCTCCCTCCTACATCAATTAAGCACATGACTAACATGTTTTGTCTAGCTCTGCCGATCCCTCCCTTTGGGAGGCCAGGAAGATATGACCTCCTTCTAGGCTGGCTGTGTGACCAGGAGCAAATTCTCACCCTCTCTGGGCCTCAGAGACAATGGGGAAAGGCCTGGGATCAGATAGGAGCAGATTCTTACTCTTTGAACTCCACTTTCCCTATCTGTGAAGTCAAAAGACTGATATCTGTATGGGAAGACTGTTCTGAGTGTTGAAGGAAATGTGACACTGCCTGAATGTTAGTTCATCCTCTGTTCCTCCCACCCCCTTCCCTTTCCTCCCTTTCTCCTCCACCTCTACTCACACCGCCTAAGGAGAGGGAGAGGGAACGAGCTGGTGCTCGTACATCCCTGAACAGCAACTTCTCAGAGGTCGGTCTTCAGTATTTCCAGATAAGGAAAGATGTCCTCCCTCCCCTGCCCTCAGCTCAAGGTCCCCGCCAGAGCTGTCCGCGATTGGTATTCCGGGCAGATGCAGCCGCTGCAGAGGTGTGTTATCTGCCCGGGCATCTGTCTGGGGAACCAGAAAAACTGTTGACAAAGTATATTTTTCCCTCCCCAGGTAAGCTGGAGAAATAATGGAATCGGAACCGGAATGACCATGAGATAAACCTCCTGCCCGTGAGCTGTTTATCCCTGACTGTTTTAAGTTAATGAAAAAACACTCCCTGTTGGGAAGCAAATAGAACCACATGTTTCTGAGCCAATCGATGAGCGGACAGCAAATGCACGGGGAGCAGGATCAGCACAGGCCGCCTCTCCCCCAGCCTCCCCATGGGCAAGGCTCCGGGACAGCTGAACCCCCGAAATCACATCCACAGGACAGTACTCGGCCTCTCACTGTCAAGCCCTCAGGCTTCCAGGGGGTGCAAGAGGGCTCCCTTTTTTCCTATAGCACAGTCCACGAATTCAACTTGATTCCCATTTCTTTCATGCTGCCCTATGACACTGTCTCCCCAGGTCTTTACTTCTCTGTTGTCCCTAAAATTAGGATGGTGGCGTGAACTGAATGGCAGGAAATGTGGGAGAGTGGGCGCACTGAGGAGGCAGAACTGGGTGGAGGGGAGGAAGGCAGTAGAGATGTTCTATCGGCGTATGGAGCTCAGGAGAGAGGCCTGGGCAGGAGATATGGATTTATTTGGAAGTCATCCGAGTAGAGGTGGTAACCGAGTCATCAAATTACGTGGTTCACCCAAGAGTGTGTGTAAAGTGAATGGGAAGAGAAAGGAAGGGCTACAAAGAAAAATGGGAAGGAGAGGCAGGAGACTGACCACGGTGTCCTCACAGCTACCAAGAGGAGGAGGAGGAAGCAGAGAACAGTGGCTAAGGCCAAAGGAGCACAAGTTAGGGCCCAAGACGTATCCACACGGCTTTCCAACAAGATGGACACTGGAAATCTTAGGGGAGCCGCTGCACAGAGCAGGCAGCGGGGAGACTACGAGTGGTCTTGCAGAGCTTGGGGAAGAGTCGGGGGAGAGAGTTGAGCTCCTAGAACAGGCCCCCAGTTCCCTGCTGACTCAAGGGGATTATCTGTGTTCCCAGGAACCACCCAAATGGGTCACTGGGTCCCTTTTGGGCATTTCCTTAATTCCAAGATCATTTATTTGACTAACCGCCAGGCCCAGACACTGTTGTAGGCATGGAGGATTAAAGGTGAGTGACAAGACCTTCAGGTGATTCCAATGCACCCTCAAATCTGAGAACCTCTCATCTTTAAAACCGTTTAACACTGCCCATCCCCACACACAGTCTTTTCCTACCGAGCTTTGGTTAACAAAGGACATAGACCAGCCACCCCAGAGTTTCTGACCATGACCAGCGCAAGCAAAGTCCAGGCCCTAGACTTTCTAGGCCTAGTTGAGGCAAGGTTAGAGAAGCGTGTGTGCCAAACCCTCGAGTGTGTAATAAACACCAACGAGTTTCCCAAACATCCATCCCCTTTTCCCAAACATCCAACCCCATTTTTTTTTGCTAATGAATGAATGAATGAGTGAAATTTCATTTGAGGTGATAGCATTTCCCCACACTTAATCCATAGCTCTAGATCAGGGGTCTTCAAACTACGGCCCGCGGGTCACATGCGGCCCGCAGAGGAGTCTGATCCGGCCCGCCAGGTTTTTTGGGCAGTGAGCGCAGCCGAGGTGTTACAGTAGGAATTAGTAGTTCATATAGTCCGGCCCTCCAGCTCTCTGAGGGACCGTGATCTGGCCCCCACTTTAAAAAGTTTGAGGACCCCTGCTCTAGATAGAGCACATGATCCAACAAAGCAACGCATCCCCCTGGCTACAGCGATTGGTTCGGGGATGAACACATGGTCCGAGCAGAGCCCAGAAGACAGAGGGAGATTTTTCTTAGACTTTGGGGGAGGAGGGCGGTGCTCTTCGCTGTTGAATGTGACTGGACACGAACGAAGCTGGGGCTACTTTGCTCCAGAGTCAATTGAGAAAGAAAGTGTGTCTACAAACAGAACCAACACAGAAGTAGAGCTGAGAGACACTGAGAGAGCAACCTGACCCCGGTGACATGGTGACATTCCTGAGAAGCCAGGTCCAGCCCCCTCTGAAGGAAGCCTGCCCACTCCTGGACTTTTTTTTCGTGGCATGAGCCAACAGAAACCCTTTTCGCTTTGGCCCGTTTGGATGGAGTTTCCTGTCCCTTACACCTGGAGGAGTCCCAATTATGACATAAGGCAGTGGGCTGAGTGATTTTCTTCGGAAAGTACGGACAACAAGTTACATAAGGCTACCTCCCCTCAAGACTGAGCCCCCTGGGGTTGGACGGTGTGTTATTTCTGGTGGTCGTGATAATAGGGATTGTTTTAGAAATAAAAGGACAGGAGGGAGGCAAGAAAAAAAGGGGGATGAGAAGGAAGCAGACTCCTCCCAAGAAAGCAGGGAACCTGAGTTGCCCGGTCCTTCCAGTTCAGGGCAGATTAGCCCCTGCAGGAGCCCAGCTGGAGCCCCGCAGGAGCCAAGGAGCAGGAAATGAGGGCACAGAGTTTCCAGCACCAGCCTCCTCCAAAGGGACACTTACCAGAGAATTACCCAGGAATGGAAGTGCGGCCACAGCCGGGTCATTACCCCCCCTGCAAATATTTCTCCCTTTGGTGAGCAACAAGGGCCTGTCTGGCCAACTGTGCGGTGCCTCTGCTGAAATCGCAGGCGGGGGGAATGTGTAACTGGCTTTCATCACATTGAAACCCGGCAGCACAGTGAGCCGAGCTCTGCCTCCGGCCGGAGCACAGAAATTGTTTTCTGCTTAATGCCAGGCCACGTGTGGGAAAGAGAGGGGGATGGAGAAGACAGAGGAAGAGGACCAGCCTTGCAGTCAGCTTCAGCCCTTCCCACGAGGCTATGGGGCTCAGAGCTTTATCTGAATAGCCGGCAGAGATAGAAAGGGTGTCTGCCTCAGACTTTGGGGGAGGAAGGCACCTGGGGCAGAAGAGAAACAGGAAGAGAGTTAAAAAGGGAAAGGGTCAGAAGAGAGAACAAGAGTTCACCTTGAATGAAGTAAATCAATTTACATATAAAAAGAAACAGCAGCTGACTAATATCTTTTTCCACCTGCTTGCCTATATAAACACTTGGAAAACCAACATAGTATCAACCAGTTCGTTAACTCATCATCTGGTATAAGTTTTTCAATTGTAACTTAATAATTTCAAAAATTAGAATGAAAAGGGAACTTGAGACTCATCCAAAGGAACACAGAGTATTCTTCCATGGACCTATGACTAATCTGCACTGGCGGGAGTGGGGGAGCGGATTTAAAATGACTCAAAGCCTGGGGAACTTTCTGGGTGATTTGGAAACCACCGTCCATCTCATTACTTCCAGGAATTCTCTATCCGGACTAGACTGCACCCCATCTACCTTTCCTTTACGCCCCTCTGTGACCTTCGGGTTCCCCATCCTGGCCCACCCACTTCAGGGGAGCAAGAGAGCTCCACATAGGATGAAGGAGACAGAACTCAGGGCCCTCGGGGTGGTCTCCCCAAGACCTCCAACAGCAATACTGTCGTGCACTCCCCAAGTGCTGCCTGGTTATGCATTTCCCCGAGCAGACTGTCCCCAAGAGTCTGTGGGCTTTGCCCTTGACTTACTCATGGCCATCCTATCTCGGGATCTTATCTTTGGATCTGGAGATCCAAAAAAAACCTCAGGGCCCTGGTTTGCTGGTCCTTGGGAAGCACTGCCAGGCAGCCAGTCCTGGAAAGAACGGTGAGTCACAGAGCCGGGTTCAGCCCCACCTCCCGCCCACCAGTTTCAGGAGGCGGTGATGGAATGGAAACAGCGTGGGATGGGAGTTGGGAGGACCTCGCTGTCTCCGTTATCCCTTGATGAAACCACCGAAGTCTCAGGGAGCTCATCCTGTAGTGGCCATTTTAAAGGTTTGCTGTGAGGAGCACAAGAAATCATGTGCCTAGTGTGAAGCAAGCACTAAATAATTCGTTGATGTTGCTATCGTTGTTATTGTGAATGTGTGGGGTTTGGTAAGGCATTTAACCTCTCTGAACTTGTATGGAAAACTGGAAGTAATGAGGATGGTCACAAGGCTTATATATGTAAAGGACTATCCGGATTATATATGTCAAGAGGACAAGGGTTATCCATGTAATATCCATAAAGCACCTGGCACTGTGCCTGATCCATAGCAGGCACTCAATGTTCAATTTCTTTCCCTTTCCTGCCCAGATGTCCCCCTACACAACCCATGATAAGAATTTCCTGGCTCCCTCATGGCCAAGCTAGCCCCAACTCTTAACTAAAACGCAGAAGTATTTGTCCCTGGAAGTTTGGGGTTTGTTTGTTTGTTTGTTTGTTTGTTTGTTTGTTTTTTCAAACTGCTGCTCCTTGGAGCTGGCCATTAGGCTGTCCGCTCACACCCATGAAAAAACCTGGCAGGTAAGAGGCCTCCGTGAAGATGGCTAGGAGGGAAGCTGACAGATGCAGGACTCATCGTTCAGCACTAGGGGGAGCAAGAAGCTTGGGAACACGATGAGGGCCACACCCAGAAACCTCAACTCCTGGTGCCCTGAAGGCTCAGATTCAGCAGACGGAGCCGGGAGAGAACGCTTAAGGAATGCTCAGAAAGGCCTCAGTGGAAACAACTGACGGGAGAAGCTGCGTGGCACCTGCCCAGAGAGCCCTCCTGGGCTTCTAGACTGTGACCTCCAGATCCCCTGCTGGGAGAGCCCAGCGGGAGCTCGAGGAGCAGGAAGTGGGGAAGACAGGCCCGGTCACTTTTCCCAGTCACTCTAAGTCTACATCCAGCTCGCCCAGCACCTTACTAAATCACAGTGAGTCACCGCTACGAGGAGCCTCAAAGAGCCGCAGGTTTTCAACCTCATGTTTAGCTGGAGGGCTGGGACCCAAGCAGGAAAGGGAGCCTGAGCAAGATCTCCCAAGGAGTTTATAGTAATCCCTCACAGAGTTCTCCAAATACTTGTATGTCCATCGTCTCCCTTGTATAGTTCACAGCCACCTGGGGTTGTAAGGGGAGATTGTTATTCCACTTCACAAAAAAGGAAACAAGTTCAGATAAGTACCCAGAGCTCTGCTCTTCCCTCCAGCTTTCACTTCCACCCACTATTCCCTCCTCTCTTGCTTTCTTTCCCTTGTTTTAAAATGGGTCCAGGGGGAAGGGTGGGGGTTAAAAAAAATAAAGAAAAAATTAATAAAATGGGTCCAATCTACATACTTAACCCCAGGAAGACTGCCACTCAGATCCAAGTATTCCATAAATCAAAATTTAAATATTTGTTGCAATCCCTATCTTTCCTAACCACATCTAGCCTAGTGGAGAGATGATGGAGCACAGTAATTATGAAGGTGCATTTTGGAATCAGATCTGAGTAAATTTTTTTAATTTTTATTTATTTATTTTAGAGAGATTGGTTGATTGATTCGTTGTTCCGCCTATTAACGCATTCATTGGTTGATGCTTGTATGGCTAGGGGCAGAAATAGGATATTGGGGACCAGCTGTAATTGTAAGAAATACTAATCATGCTCTGTTAACCATGAGTTTGTTCTGATTAGAGAACACATTCTACCCTGCCTGGGAGTTGCACATGGGACCTGGGAGCTCACCTGGAAATGTGGCCCGTGGCCCAGATGCCCCATCTTGGTGCTGCCTATTATCACTGGAAGATTAACAACCTTGTTCAGAAACCAGAGCTGCCAGCCCTTTGAAGACCTCCAAGAGCAAATCTCCAGTCTGCATGACCTGTAAACTGCCATTTGGCATACCCTCCTGCCTACTTCCCATGTAATCTTTGTCCTTCTACCCAATAACCAGGATACCTGTTAATGATGCGGATTTTTTTCAGAGAAGGAGATGCACATATGTTGATATATATACGATTTGGTATGTATGCTACTTTATTGAATTGACAATAAACTTCAAAACTTCATATGTCAAATTTTCTGAAGATGTTAACATCATAGATATTTTTACACTTAAAAATGTCGAATTTCGTGCAAAAAAAACCATTTGGGGCAAGTTGTAACTCATTATTTTGAAGAAAAGTGCTGCGGAGTACTTTGGGAAGCTTATGGTGAACATGCTCCATCTCAAGATATTTGTGAACATGGGTTTAAACGCTTTAAAAGTGATTATTTCAATGTGAAAGACAAAGAACATTCAGGTCAACCGAAAAAGTTTTAAGACCAACAATTACAAGCGTTACTGGATGAAGATGCGCGTCAAATTCAAAAACAACTTAAAGAAAGATTCAACGTTGCTCAGCAAACAATTTCCAACATTTACAAGCCATGGGAAAGATTTTAAAGGAAGGAAAATGGGTGCTACATCAACTGAATGAAAGACAAATGAAAACCTAAAGTCATCAGTAAAATGTTACTTCAACGGCATGAAAGAAAGTCTTTTTTGCATTGAATTGTGACTGGATATGAAAAGTGGATTTATTCTGAGAATCCCAAACGCACACAATCATGGGTTGATCCAGGTCAACCATCAACATGGGCTGCAAGGCCAAATCGCTTCGGAAAGAAGACAGTGCTCTGTGTTTGGTGGGATCAGGAAGGTGTGGTGTATTATGAGCTTCTAAAACCAGGTGAAACCATTAATACTGATCATTACCGACAACAAACAATCAATTTGAACCATGCTTTGATCATAAAACCACCAGAATGAGCCAGAAGACACAGGAAAGTAATTTTGCTGAGTGGTAACGCACCATCACACACTTCAGTCAAAGACATGTTAAAAGACCTTGCCTGGGAAGCATTAACCCACCCGCTGTATCCACCAGACCTTGCTCCTTCAGATTACCACTTGTTTTGATCGATGACACACGCAACTTTCTGAGCAGCACTTGAAAACGTACCAAGAAGTGGAAAATTGGGTCTTTGAATGGTTTGCCTCAAAAACAAGAAAGTTCTATTGGGAAAGTATCCACAAATTACCTAAAAGATGGGGGAAATGTGTAGCTAAGTGATGGACATTACTTTAAATAAACCATTTTTGATGTTTCTCTTTAAATGCTCGTGTTTTCTTTGATTACAAAATCCTCATTATTAACCAGTATACCTGGTAAGCAGCTGGCTTATGGTGGGAGGCAGAACAGATTTTTCCGGATGACCTGCTGCTCTCCCATGCTGCCGGCAGTATTGGAATAAACGCTCATATATGATTCAACCCTGTCTCTGCTGAATTGGCTCAAGAAGTGACAGGCAGCTCGGACCCATTGGCTGAGTGCTTACAGTATGTGCCCTGACTGGGGATCAAACCCACAACCTTGGCATAGTGGGATGATGCTCCAACCAAATGAGCTACCTGGCCAGGGCCTCAGTAAATGGTTTATGTTCATCATTTATTGACTTCCCAAACTTATGACATATGTGCACCCCTTCTATAATTTTCGTAACGCTGAGTACCCCTCGTACTCATGAGAACGTAGAATTAGGCACAGCTAAGCATGGTGCAGTGCATATCCCCACCAAACTCCGGTGCAATGCGCACCCCCACCAAACTCTTCCCGTACCCCTGTGGGTACGTGTACCACACTTTGGGAAACACTGACTTAAGAGGACAATGGGCCTCTTCGTGCCTCAATTTCCTTATCTGTATGATGAGAATATTCACACCTATCTCCTGGGATTCTTTCAAGACTTAAACGAGATGCACCGTGAAGCAATTTTATAGTGACAATATAATAAAATCTTGCTAAATGGCTTCTAGCATATGTAATGATCATGTATTCATAGAACTGCTTCTGGGATTGGTTCATTGTTTATGCTATTTACCAGTAAACTCCAATGGAATGCGGTGCGGATACTACTTTGAGGTCTGTGTATGGATTTGAATGCTTCTCTTCCCAAAACGCAGGTCCACCTGGTATCTCAGAATGCGGACTTGTTTGGAAATAGCGATGAGCTGCGGGGGTAATGAGGTAAGGGGAGGCCATACTAGATCAGTGTGAGCTCTACATCCAATATGACTGTAGTCCGGATACGAGTAAGAAGAGAAGGCATATGGAGACATCAGACCCAGAGGAAGAAGGCCGGGTGAGAACGGAGGCAGAGATTGGGAGGATACAGCTAGAAGCCAGGAAACGCCAAGGACTGCCTGGAACCAGAAGCTGGGAGAGAGACGGGAATGGGTCTTCCCTCAGAGCCCCGGAAGGAACCAACCTTGTCGACACCTTGACTTCAGACTTCTAATCTCCAGTCGGAGAGGAAATAACGTTTCTGTTGTCCTAAGCCAGTGGTCGGCAAACTGCAGCTTACGAGCCACACTCGGCTCTTTGGCTCCTGGAGTTTTTAGCAAAGGCCAGCTTAGGAGTTCCCGAATTGAGTTAATAACAATGTGCCTACCTATATAGTCTAAGTTTAAAAAATTCAGCTCTCAAAAGAAATTTCAGCTGAAACTGGTGTGGCTCAGTGAATAAAGCGTCAGCCTGTGGATTGAAAGGTCCTGGGTTCGATTCCGGTCAAGGACATGTGCCTTGGTTGAGGGCACATCCCGAGTGGGGGTTGTACAGGAGGCAGCTGGTTGATGTTTCTCTCTCATCGATGTTTCTAACTTTCTCCCGTCCTCTCTGTATAAAAACAATAATATATATATATATATATATATATATATATATATATATATATATATGTTTTAAATTTCAATCGTTGTACTGTTGATATTTGGCTCTGTGGACTAATGAGTTTGCCGACCGCGGTTCTAAGCCACCGGTTTGAGGTAATCTGTGAGGGCAGCCCTAGGAAACGAACAGAACTCCGGGTGTTTTTAATGCTTTTCCAGGCCCTCCAGCCTTGCCTCCCCAGCCAGCAGTAAACGTTTGTGGAACACCCAGGAAGCTGACTGTCTGGAGGAAAACGGGTTCAATCTATACAATCCTGAGCATTTCCTCCTCAGTGACCGCCTCACACACAGGCGGCGTTTAATCAATCTTTACCGGCAGGTGGGCCACCTCACAGATATAAAAACAAATTCAAGGTCCTGTGGACGCGCTTTTGACTGCTGTGTGCCTGTGGGCCCTAAGTGTATTTGTACATTTTATAAAGTCTATTTATACATTTTATACACCGAAGAATCACAAAACTCGGACCTCTCAGAGGGGTTCTGAATGGAAAGGAAAGCGCCGGCACCAAGAAAGACTGTACCTGTCAAAAAGGCCTCCCGGTGGTTAATGGGGTCCAAATTCATACTGAGCGCCCAGCAGCCACGGTTCGCAGAGGCGCTTCGCAGAAGCCCGCACAGCAGCCACGCCTCCGCCGTGGCATTCCCGCCCCGGCCACGTGGCCTCGCGAAGGCGGTCCGGAAATGGCATTTCAACCAATGGGCTGCGACGTCTCCACCCAGTCAGGCTGTGCTCCTGTGTCCTATTGGTACTTTTACATGCCAATCAGAGAGGCTCCATGACAGCCAACCAAAGCGTGCCATCTTGTTGTCAGGTGAAACTTCCTAGTCCTTATTTGCATAAAAACGGACCAATCAGAATCAGGCAGGCACTTTTTTTTAAAATTTCTTTATTGATTAAGGTGTTACCTATGTGTCCTTATTCCCCTATTGCTCCCCCGCCCCACCCCACCCCACTCATGCCCTCACCCCCCTGTTGTCTGTGTCCACTCAGCAAACCGCAGCTCAGGGCCGCATGCGGCTCTTTGGCCCCTTGAGTGTGGCTCTTCCACAAAATACCACCTGCCGGCGCGCACGTACAGTGCCATTGAAACTTCGTGGCCCAGGTGCAGAAGTCGGTTTTTAGCTCTCAAAAGAAATTTCAACATACTGTTATTATTTGGTTCTGTTGACTAATGAGTTTGCCGATCACTTGTAGGCTTATATGATGTCTTCCCCTTAACCCCACCCTCCCCTACCTTCCCTCTGAGGTTTGATGGTCTGATCAATGTTTCTCTGGATCTGTTTTTGTTCATCAGTTTATGTTGTTCATTATATTCCATAAATGAATGAGATCGTGTGATATTTATCTTTCTCTGACTGGCTTATTTCACTTAGCATAATGCTCTCCAGTTCCATCCATGCTGTTGCAGATGGTAAGAACTCCTTCTTTTTTACCACAGCATAGTATTCCATTGTGTAGATGTGCCACAGTGTTTTAATCCACGCATCTGCTGATGGGCACTTAGGCTGTTTCCAAATCTTAGCTATGGTGACTCGTGCAGGCAGGCACTTTAAAAAAGGCAGCCCCCCCTTTGTCTTAGCCTGTAAATTGCATGAGGGCAGGGCTTCCTCTGCTTTGCATTTTATGCCCCTCCCCCTTCCCCAGGTTGCTTCTCCCTTAGAGGCTGCATTCCTGCTCCCTTTGCTGTTTGCAAATTACCTGAATAAAGACGCCCACCCCACCTCACCCACATCCCAAACTGGGGACTCCTGCTGGCATTGGGTTGGTGGCAGAGACCTTTTGTTGAAAAAAAAGCAATCTGAATACCCTCAGGATTCTGAATCCTACAAGGCAACGATGACCTCATTCTTGCTGGGTCCTCCCGCGCTCAGGATAGGTCAGAGGGAGTCCTGGGGCAGGGGAGCTGCTGATGGCTTACAGGGAGTGAGCCACAGAGCACCGCAGCCTGGGAGCAGCATGGGTGGTGGTGGGTTAATAGCTACAAAGGGAAGGAGGGGCTGATTCACTGGGACAACTCTGAGTGACTCAGAGGCGGCAGAAAAATAGCCTGTTCTCCCACATCTACCTCATTGTCGGGCATGAGGCACTTCCTCATTGCACACCCATAGGCTGGGGGAAGAAATGGGAATTTTCTAATTTATGGGCCTATTCCAGTACCTGAACTCCGTGT
The DNA here is from genome assembly GCF_964339955.1 of Pipistrellus hanaki. Classification (NCBI taxonomy): domain Eukaryota; kingdom Metazoa; phylum Chordata; class Mammalia; order Chiroptera; family Vespertilionidae; genus Pipistrellus; species Pipistrellus hanaki. The sequence goes on along the minus strand of NC_140520.1, from coordinate 3,338,660 downwards.
CTGTAACCATCTCAGACATTTTGTGTCAAGTCGCTATGTATGGAGTGCCTACTATGTGCCGGCCCTTCATCTTGCTTCTCAGATGTCAGTCTCCTGACCACAGGGAATGATGCCTTCCTGAAGTTCTGTGTTTCCTCCTTCGTTACCTACCAGGCACTTGGGCTGCTGGTGAGCTCCTCACTACAACTGACCTGCTCAAGCCTGCCATCAGTAAGGGGAGCCAGGGATCTCTTTTCCCAGCTCCAGTGCTGATGTTACAGCCACGCAGGCCCGTTCTCTGGACCTGTCCTGGGACAGCCGACGTGAGCTGAACAGAATGTGGCACAAGTCTGGAGTTGTTGGAAGTTCTTTCTTTCCCATTTACTAGCTCTATCACTTTACTTCTCTAAATCTCTATCTTCTCATCTGTAAAATGGACAAAAGATGTCTATCTTACAGGTTAGGAAATGTTATGTAATAGCGACGATTAAATAAGATGGCATTATATAAAAGTACCGGGCACAGTGATAACATAAAAACTGGTTTGCATCCTTCCAACTTCCCCAGGATTGAATAGACGGACCACACCCCTCCAGACTGTAATTGCAAAAGGGCAAGGCTTGAGAACTGTCTGCCTAGGTGAGTACTAGGCTCTAACACTGTCCTGCTTAATAATTAGGATTAGGAAAAATGTATTAAAATTAGTACATTATTTATGCATTCTATTCTATTGTATTATAAGTATCGAATGGGTTGCAATGTAAATAATGTGGCTGTTAATCATTTAACTAGCTGAATCCATCTGTGAGCTGGAAAAGGAATCCAGAAACCTTGACCTCAAGTAGGGATGTTCCCTCCCCACCTCTGAGCTTTTTGGTCCAGGTAGGACTTGCTGCCACCTGCAAGATCTGCATTTCTGTGTTCAGAGGGAGGGTCAGACATTCCTTGCATCCTCTACACTGTCCTTTGCTCCAGCTTCACTGTTCAACGCCATTGCCCAGCGTCTAAGGGAGCCAGGGACACACAAAAAGTCCCCACGTTTAGCAACCATCGCGTGAAAAACCTTGACACACAAATAGGTAATTATCCATCCGACTTCTACCTGGAAGGCAAGTTGGGCTGGGTTTATGCCCTCCTGGGTACCACCAGCGTCCCCACGCCAGGGGCTCCAGGGCCAGCATTCTCTCCCAAATGTAACGTGAAAAGATGGAGGGGAGAGGTGTCCGGGCTTTTTATCTGGGCGCCCTTGCTTCCAGCACCACGCCCACAAGCTCGTCCAAGGGGGAGGAAAAAAAAAACAGAGCATGAAAGACACGTTACCAGATTTTCAACAACTAACCCTGAAGCACACACCAAAGCACACTTCCAACGTTCCTGTGGCCCATCAGGGCCCCCGCCCCTCCTGAGCTCAGGACCAGGAGGGGAAAGCACGAAGCCCTCGCCCGGGGGCTGCCCGGGACACCGCCCCGAAGGTGGGAAGTTGCCGGCGCCGGGCGGGAGGGGAGCCCCCGGCCCCGGGCTCGGGCCGGAGCCGGGAAGCGCTTCCAGCCGGAAGTGACGCGCCCTCGATCCCAGGCCGTCTCTTCCCAAACAAAAGGGATCCTGGGGCCCCAGGAGGAGCCTCAGTGACATTGGAGAAGCCCCGCCTCCGGCGGGCGCGGATTGGCGCCGGGGCCGGAGAGGCGCGGCGCTGATTGGCCCTGGCGAATGCCCAGCGCCCGCCTGGCGGCCGAGGGGCGGGGTCTCCGTGGGCTGTGGATGCGAGCGGGCGGCAGAGGCGGCGGCGGCGGCGGCGGCGGGGAGTGGACCGGAGGCGCCGGGGAAGGAAAGGTAGGAGCCGCTGGGGCTGGGGGCTCGGCGGAGGGTTTGGGGGGCCGTGTTCCCCCGAGAAAGGTAAAGGCAGGACCTCCGCGATCCTCCCGCCAGCGCCCCAACTGCCACTGGCGCCCATCCCCGAGGGGGCGGGGCCGTCCCTCCACCTCCCGGTATTCCCCGAGGAGGCGGCTCCGCATCCTCCGGGGTCCTCGCCGCCGGTCATTGTCCCCGCCAGGCCCGGCCCCGCAGGAGAGGCTCCCCTCCGGACACCCCTCACGGAGGGGCCCCTCCGACCGGCGCCTCAGCCTCGGGGGAGGGCGCACGGGTCCCCCCGTTCTCCCAGCTTGTCCCCCCGGAGGCCGGACACCCCTCCCGACACCTGCCCCTGCCCGCTAACGTGGCACCGGAGCTGGTTTCTTTCATCCATAAGAAGAAGAATGAAAAAAAAAAAATCAGTGTTTTCTAGAGAAAGAGGGATGGGTCGAAGCAACAATCAGAGACCCGACCCAGCAGCCAGCTCCACGGAGGAGGCGGCCTTCCCCTCGGTTCTCCCCATCCCCCCCGCGCCGACCCTCCGTCCCCCTCCCGGAGCCCCGGGTCCGCCGTCCTCCCTGGGGTCCCGAGCTCCCCCGCCGGAGGAAGGAGAGAGGAGGAAGGGGAAACGGTAACTCTCCACCCCCACATCCCCTTTGTGCCTTCCCTCTTTCTGGAGGGAGAACCCAACTTCTGAGGGCTTTTTTTTTTTTTTTTAGGTCTGGGTTGCGTTTCATGTTTGCTTCCCAGCCCGTCTCTCCCCCGGAAACCTGGTGGGAAGCCGTCCTTTCTGTCTCACGGGGAGGCGGGCGGGCTGGGTGTCTGCGGAGCCGGCCCCGCGTGGGGAGGCGGCGGCGTGTATTGTCTGCCTGTCAGTGGGCCAGAGCGGGCTTCCAAGGAGGCCGGGTGGAGGAGCACATCCGGAGCGTTAGATGCGGGAGGAGGGTCTCCCCCGGTCCAGGCCGGGCTGGTGTGTGGCTCAGGGAGCCTGCCCTTCACCTTGAAGGGGTGGTGCTGCTGAAACAAAAGGCAGGAAGTGTTTGGAGACATTCAGGTTTTGTCGTCGAGGTTTATGATTAAGCTGGTCCTGTGGCCTTTGGTGACTCCTAGAAGCCCCTCTCGGACGGTGGGTTTTTCCCCTCCAGGTGGAAAAGGGATACACAAAAGATGCTACTGTTTTTTACAAGTCCAGTAGCACCTACCCAAATGTAGGGGATGAAAAGGAAGAGCACGTTTAAGTCTCAGAAAGAAGGACCGATGGACACGTGGCTAACGCCAGCCATTGTCAGGCGTGCGTGACCCCCAGACAGAGTCTATCGTGTGCTCCTGAAGGCTTTGTCAGGATGACCTTCATCTCAGCAGGTGCAAAAACATGGGTGGTTTTGGCCTCATGTGAACGCCCTGGAATCCCCAGTAGTCATCTATTGCTCGCACTTCCATATATTAAAATTCGCCGTATTTTGGGGTTATTTCTTCTGCTTTCAGTCCCCAGTCCATCTTACGGCTGCCGCCTCTAGCTAACGCTACCAGCAAGGAGGTGCAAGCAGCTGGAGCGGCAGAGGGTGGTTAGAGAGGCCGTCCTGTACCTTCCTGATTAAACTTTCTAAACGTGGACTTCCTGGAGGTAATTACTTTTGAATAGTTAGGTTCCAAGTTTTCAGAGCCACTCTCGGTGATTGCTTCCAGATCGCCAATAAAAAAGCACAAAGAAGAAACTGTGTGGAGGGTCTGTCTCGCCGGCGAACACAGTGTGTGCTGCAGAGGAGGGTAAGCCGGGGGCCCCAGCAAGAGCAGCAGGAGAAAAACTAAAAGCAGAACAGGAAATCCCAAAAAGATAGATCTTATTACATGAGCAGAGAACAGAAAATAAACGAAGGTAAGAGACTCAGGAAACCAAAGTAGCGGTGATTGCCAGGGCGTCAGTGAGCAGAGAGGAAAAAGCAAATCACGCAAGACCACTTTGATACACGTTTGAGTCTTGGAAATTTTCAACACTTATTTGGTCGTAGTAGATGAAGAAAGGCAACGCATGTCTAATCTGTCTCATTAATTTATAAATTCTTGGAGCAGGTAGTAGTGTGTGTGTGTGTGTGTGTGTGTGTGTGTGGTCTTTGTATCTCTCACAGTGCCTGGTATATGGTTTGATTTAATGAGTGTTAAACTTAGTTTGAAGCTATCCCCTTAGGGTAGTCTAGAAAGCTCGTGTACTGATGAGATATGGCACATCTCGTTAGTATAAACAATCCACTTTTTGTCTTGGTTGAACTTTGTTTTCCTTATCTGATGTCTTCTGAAACCTCCAGTATCTTAACTCTCCAGTACTGAATTTCCTATAAGAAAATAACTGCTGGTGAGATACGTAATGTTGCTGTGATGAAATCCCAACCGGAAATATTAATGTCCTCAGTGCTAGTCCTTTTAGGATTTGATTCCCCTAAGAACCTGACCCCAAAGGAATGAAGGGAATGCAGGAGGACACAGGAACTGATGGCTGATTTTTATTTAAGAATGGCTTCTGAGTGTTTGATTTCCACAACTTACTGATCTACTTTGGGCTGTTTTTGTTTGTTTGTTTGTTTTTGTGTCTAATGGATTTTTAATTGATCTTATGTTTTTCTGAACTCGCACTAAATAAGGGAACAAGGGCACAAACTATTGGGTCCCGAACGGAGTCCTCAGACTGATTATGGTTAAGGTGACCAGACGTCCCTCGGCGTTTTAAAAAAAGGCCCGATTTTTAAAATTGCCAAAAGTGGGACGTCTGGTGACCTTAATCACGGTGCATAAAGCGCCCAGTCCTCAGTGGGTTTGTATGTTGGCACGTCGTTTGCAGAGCTACCCGTGAGCTAGCAGAAGGGGACTGGACTTCTTGCCTGTCTCAGTGGAACAGAACGGGCTCCTAGGGGCTGCCATGGAAACGGCGCTGGTGGCATGAGATGAGAAGCAGAAATTTCTTTCCGTTGGAAATTGGTCCAGTCTGTGGGGTGACCCTAGGAATGGCTCGTTAGCCTATTTCTAAAGACCTTTCTTTTCTTCTCTTTTCTTTTCCTGGGTGTTTGCTGCCAACATCTTCTGTGAGATGTAAGGGCTTTTCAATGGTAATTCTGATGAAAAGTGATTTTTGCCTTTTGAAGACAATTCCCCCAGGCATCCCAAAGTAAGGCGCAATCATTAGAACAACCAAAACCTGAGAGAGGAACCACCCTGGAGGAGATAGGCGTGGAGGTGGGGGAGGAAACAGGCTGCCAGGCGGCACTGATGTCAGGAATGCGGTAGATGGTGCCTCCTGCCAAGTGTTTCTCAACCGTGTTTCAGGTAAAAGCCAGCGCTCCGCATGCAAAGGCATCCTTTGCTGCCAAAGGAATCCTGTCTGGCTTCTGGGCCCACTCAGAACGTAATCCTTAACTGTTACTATCGTGACCGAGTCTAAAGACTATAATCCCTAATTGTTCCGGGGTTCAGTAGAAACCAGAACGATGGAGCACAGGATGAGGGGATTCACGGACAAAAAAGCCTCCTGACCCTGCACCTGGGGCCTCGGCTCAGACTGAGCCTTTGTGGAAAGCAGCTGGGGAGGCTCGGCCAGGTGTGTCTGGGCCTGCTCTCCTTAGAACGGGAGAGCCAGGCGGGGGAGAGGGGACGGGAAGAAATGGGGATGAGTTTTCTCAACAAGAGGTAAGAACTGTCTATATTAGCGGTCACCAACCGGTGGTCCGTGAGGTCCGAAAGGTTGGCAACCACTGATATATTCAATATATATTAGCCATATATATATATATATATATATATATATATATATATGCATATTAGCCATACATATTAGCATATTAGCTATATATTAGCATATTAGCCATATATATTAGCATATTAGCCATATATATTAGCATATTAGCCATATATATTAGCATATTAGCCATATATATATATATATATATATATATATATATATATGGCTAATATGCTAATTATCCGTCCCACTGGTAGCTATGACACTCACAGACTACAGGGGGCGGACACTTAACGCAGGAGCTGCTGAGCGGCAGTTCTCGGGTGATGCACCCTGAAACCAGAGAGGAGGGACCCGACTCCTCGGGGGGCCACACAGTTCCACCTCTGGCCGTGGGTGATGTTGGTGCTGGGGCAGTGTCAGGCCGAATCCGGTTTACTGTGCACTGTGTTTACATTCCACACCCTGTATGGCAGCAACTCTGCAGAGTGCCCTCTCACACTCCGGACCCCTGGGGGGTGTCAGAGAGCCTGCTTCAGCCTGATCCCCACAGGCCAGGCCGAGGGACCCCACCTGCCGAAGGACCCTGCTCACTCTGAAGACACTCTTCTAGCCACGGCACCACCCCAGGTGCAGCCGGCACCACCCCAGGTGCAGCCGGCTGGGGAGGGACCAAGGGAGGTTGGCTCCAGGGCGTGTCTGGCACATCTTGCCCGGTCCTGCCCTGCTGGCCGCCTTCTAATTAATTTCCTCTCAATGTGCACAAATCTGTACGCCAGGTCACTAGTGAGTTACAAAGGAGAGAGAAAAGACAGTAGCCGACAAGTGAAGCTGTAGGAAAAGAGAAGCGCTGAGTGGTTTTGTGGTGGGAAGGGGCCTTTTGGTTTCTGCTCAGTCCTTTCTGATGCAGCAGGCCGTAGAGGAGTGAGAACAGAACCAGTCTGGTTCTTAACGGGTTTGATATTTGAGGCACAGAAATGATCTGGTCTGCTTGGACACTGGCTTCTTCCTGTCCCTTCTGATCTTAAGTGGAAGGCACTTCCAAAGACTTCTCCATTCCTAAACCTTTCCCCTTCACCACACTCACCCTTAACACATTCCTCCTGGGGTCTGCCTACTTCCCATTCAGCATGCCTCACACCCGTCATCACTTCCCCGCTACGACCAGTTCCTGTTCTTACATCCCTGTTTTTGCTCATGGCATCATCCTTTAGTCACCCAGTCTTAAAACCTCAGCCGCCCTGGGACAATTCCCCCTCCTGCCTCCTTAAATGGAGCCAGGACCAAGTTCCTGTAAATACTTTATAAAATCTCTTGCATCAGTCCTTCTTGCTGCCACCGTCTTAGTTCTCTCATTTTTGCCTCAGATCTCTCCTGGGAAAATCCCTTCCCAGCTGCCCCTTCTGCTTCCAGTTTGCCCTCAATCCGCTGTGGGCTTGAAGCTTTAACGCTCCTAAAACTGTTTTCACTGTGACCGTCACCTGGTTAAACATGTTGAGTCGCATCTCACTTCCTACAAGAGAAAGCCCAGGTTCGATGGCTGTCACCTAAGGTGCCTCCCCGGACATTTTCTGAGCCCCCACCCCCACCCCCAACCAGAGGCTGCCCGGTGCTAAGTGTAACCAAGGTGAATAGGATAGAGTTTTTCTAGAAGAGCAGTCACGTGAGACAGAAGGCAGGTGTGTAAGCCGATGAGTTGATGGAATAGAATGCAATAACTGCTCCTGGGTTATGAATATAGATGCGTACCTATCATGTATGTGAATAGAGGTATGGACCTAAGCATTTGACATAATGTAAAAAACAGCTGTGACATTTTTAGAAAACCCATTTCTCAGCCATTACAAGTTAAAACTGGGACGATGAAAAGCCGTAAAAATTCAGGGAAGCAAAGGCGTGCTTTGCACCTATCTGCCAAAGTCACCAAAAGCCCGTCTGGCAGAGGAAAGCCGTTGCCTTGTGCCGACTCCGCCGGCCCGAGCAGTGTGGTTCGGTCCCCGAGCCTCCTTCCCAGGAGCTGGCCAGGCCTTCTCTGTCCTGTGGCTGTTAGATCAGGAGTCCACTTCCTCTTATTTCTAAATTCGACACCCGCCTGCTGGAAAAGGACGCACTGGAAAAGAGAAACCTCATTCTCTTCGGAGAGGAAGCCCAGTATAGGCGCTCCAGGACGAGAATGCGAAGACGGACCAGTCGCTAACTCACGCAAACCGTTTCGTATCCTGTGAGAGTATGGATTGTTATCCCCGTTTTAGAGACGGAGAACCTAAAGCCCAGGGTAAGTGGATCGATGAACCGCGATGTGGCTGAGCGGGGCTGCAGTCCTGGCCTGTCCCACACCGAAGTCCACGCACTCTCCGCCGGACATGCCTCCCGGGACTCCTTGTCCCCACAGAACCTCGGAGCAGGAACAATCGCTAGGTCTGTTGTGGGTCATTTCCAACTGATGCCAAACGGTTAACTTTTTTTTTTTTTTTAATCAGTGATCTGGTTTAGAAGACAAACTGTAAAAAGCAAAACAGCATCATCGGTTATGTTTCTGTTTGAGGCTCTGGTGAGGGTTTTGGCAGTTCGGGGAGTCAGGTTAGGGGCCCGGCCGGGACACAGATGCTTGGTTGTCTGTGGTGTCCTCCGTGCCGGACACTCTGCCTCATCCGGTTTGAAATCCTGATGGAGCCGATCACTTCGTCCTGCCATAACTTTTGGAGGGTTTTTCATATTCCAGGCTGTCTCTTGAATTGCGACCCATGAATCATTTTACTGGAAATAAAATTAACCCACGTGTTACTGTTCTCTCCTTGTGGTACTTTACCAGTCACCATGGCATTATATCAGGAAAGCAAAGATTTAGGGGAATGATGGACAAACAGATGACACAGACTGATCTATTTCAATGAAGTCACATTGTAATTTTATGTGAACTAAAAGCCAGCTGACAAGTATACTTGAAATGGTTCATACTTCTGGTAATTTTCTGATGTTCAAAGACTTATCTTTTTTATGTTAATGAAAAAATGCATTAACATAAAAATCATTATTCACTCTCATTAACATGCATTCCAGTAGCTTGCTTAATGTAGTTCTTCTGGTTTGGTCTTGTCTCAGGTGAGAATACTTGGAAGGGTGTGAACAGATATCCAGGCAGGCAGACCTGTTTTTAAGAGCGTGTGCTACATGGCCTCCTTTTGGGGGAGATGTTTGAATGTTTGTTTGTGCGCATGAGGCCACTTCCTCCTTTCCGTCAATATGATATAAATCCTACTGGCAGCATGGGGACCGGGAAAGAAACAGGTACACACACAGCAGGAGAGAGACATCACACCCACACAGAGCGACACCAGAGATGTGCGAGTCTTCCAGCAGCTAAACAACAAAACCTGATACCCATCATGGTGTCCCAAAAAGTGGGTTAGTCTGGATCTTCAAAAGACGTGAGTGTTAGACCTAGTTTTACTGTTTCGCTGTAATCTCCGGAAAAGTCACTTCACTCTGGCTTCAGTTTTCACCTGTGAACAGACAGTGCCGGATTAGTCTCCCAGCTCTGTGAATCACACGTGGGCCCCGGTTTTTCCTCCACGCCCTTCCCAAGGCTGATAAAATGAGATCAGATGTGAACAGCGGTTTCCCAGGAGCAGGGTTAGTAAGGAAGCCTCTGGAGTCAAATTACTGAGGTTCAAAGCCGTTCCCATCATTTACCAGAAGCAAGTTAGTCTTAAGGCCTTGGTTTCCCAGCTGTAAAATGGGGTGATGATGAAGAATTCCTACGTCAGTTACATGCGTTATAGCATCTCTCACCCAAGGTGGTTGTGAGGATTGAATTGATACATGTCAAGTATTTAGAACACTACCTAGAATATGTTAACATTTATTTAGTTCAATAGCTCTGTATTTTTCATTGTTACTATTACTGCTTAAATTCTTAGAAAACTGTGCTATAAAACTCGGAGGTGGTGGTGATTAATGTTGATAAGCTCAATTATGTTGTTAGTAATGCCTATACTAAGCATAAATTCAGGAAATCTGGTATCCTGGAATCTGCTTTGAGAGTACAGTACTGTGTATTTGAACAGACTACTGCAGGTATTTTCAGTGTTAACCTTACAGAGTATTGGCCTCATCACAGAACGGGTTTCTGGGGGCCTATTGCTCTCTGAAGCACGGGTGCAAAAAGCAGACTGAGCAGACAAAGCAGGGCCTTCTGCAAAACCCGCTATGGCACTCCCCAAGGGCAAGCCTGGGATCTGATCGCTTTAGAAGTTGTAAATGATCAGGACGCTGTATCGTTAGTGTTTGGCTGCTGCCATAACGAAGCACCTCGGACGGGGTGACGGGGTGGCTGAAACCACAGAAATTAATTATCTCACAGTCCGGAGCCTCCAAGTCCAGAAGCAGCCTGTCCACAGGACTGTTGCTTCCTAGGTTTCTCCCCTTGGCTTGTGGGGAGCTGTGTTCTTTCTGTCTTCACGTGTCCTTTCCTTGTCCCGTGTCTGTATCCACCTTTTCTCATAAAGACACCAGTCTTTTTAGGGCCCCCCTAATGACCTCATTTCAACCTGAATCCTTCAAGACCCTGTCTCCCCAGCCAGTCCCATTCTGAGGTCCTGGGGCTTAGGACTGCAACATGGGAATTTGGGGGAGGGAGGACACAGCTCAGCCCAGAACGTATGTTATAACATGTAGACTCATAAAGACCCAAATAGCCCAGTAATATCTTTTACCTTCAACTGAAAGAAGGTTAATTTGACATTTGTAGTAAAAGCTTACATTGCTTAGTATTGTAGAAGTCAGTAAAACTCGATTCAATTTTTTACGGTGGTTTTAGACCTTTGTAAATAATAATAGCAAAAACAGCTCCTTTAGGAAGTGTACAAAAGACCTTTCTTGGTCAGAAAATTAATCTTTGGCAGTACTTTGACATGTTTTTTTACCTCCAGGCTAATCCTAAAATGCCAAAAGTGGGATGAGAGGTACAGATTAGAATGTTGTCATTCTTTTACCCCCAAATACATAAATAACCCTTCTGAAAAACTGGAAAGCCAGATGGTGGGGGAACTTAAGTCTTTTGAGATAGTCAAGAGAACATGTCAACACCTTCCCTCCCCAGATGGCGTGTTGTTTTGAATTCATTCTTTAAAATAGTGGTGCATTTTTGTCCATATTTAGATTTAGTATTTATAAATGTGACAGGTTTATTTATTTTTTTTAATTTCATGTAGCCCTGGCCAGTGTGGCTCAGTTGATGGAGCATCATCCTTTTCACTGAAAGATGGCAATTAATTCCTGGTGAGAGCATATACTCAGGTTGTAGGTTTGATCCTGGTTGGGTGCAAGCAGTAGGTAACGGATCAATGTTTCTCTCTCTCTCCCTCTCCCTCTCTCAACTCAATAAAAAAAAAATTTTTTTAATTCATATATCCTGGATTTCTAAGGAAGTACAGTATCCAGTGGAAAGCTCTCAGAAACACCCGTTTTGTATGTTAATGTTGGCTCTTGGAATTTTAAGAAGTAACTGGCCTCCAACATTTTGGTTTTGCTTCTAAGTGTACGAAAGAGTCTTTACTTTTAGTATCTTATCACTGATACTAAAAACTTATTGAATGGCTTGAATGTCAGTCAGTTGTAGCTCAAGTATAAATCTCTTAAATTTGATGTCTGAGCATATTTATATAAAGAAGTGATTTTTATCCAGTTTTGCAAGAGTGATCTGGTTAAAACAACTGATTTGTTTTTATACTAGCCAAGTTGATTATATATTTTTTTTCTTAAGGTATTTCTATCTAAGATTTATTGAAAAATATTATTTTTCCTCTTTCGTGTCTCAAGTAACCCTCCACTTAGAAAGAAATAAAGCCTTTAGTTCTACGTGAAAACATAACACACCCAGATACTACATAGACAAACATCTTACTGTACTCCACCCTGCCCTGCCCTGCCCTCTGCGTACATAGCTATAGAGGCTGTTCGGGTGTTTCTTTTTCTGCCACCCAGTCTCTATGTGGTAAAAAGGCAACAGCCTGCTGTCCCATTTAATTAATTCAGAGTTCCCGAGCAAAGCTGGGACTTCCTCCAGAAAAAGGCACAACCAGGACCAGAATGAGTGGAGCCCGGTGCTATCCAGAAAGGGCCCAAGGTCAGAATCAAATGAACAGAACCCAGCCACAGCCTACCGCCGTGCCAGGTGCCCAGGGGGCTCCAGAAGGCTGGCTCCATCCCCTTACTCTGTGGCTGTGGGCCCATGAAAGTTGGTGTAGAAAAGACGTGCTCACCCTGACCAGTTTGGCTCAGTGGACAGAGCCTCGGCCTGTAGACTGAAGGGTCCCAAGTTCAATTCCGGTCAAGGGCATGTACCTTGGTTGCAGGCACATCCCCAGTGGGGAGTGTGCAGGAGGCAGCTGATGGATGTTTCTCTCTCATCCATGTTTCTAATTCTCTCTCCCTCTTCCTCTCCCTCTCCCTTCCTCTCTGTAAAAAATCAATAAAAAATATTTTAAAAGAAAAAAGAAGGAAAAGACATGCTCTCGGTTGTTAGCCCTGACTTGGGTGGGAAGTAAGTAGCATGTGAATAGACCAAATGTTTGAAATCACATATTGATAACAAAAATGTTTCATCCTTAGCCCATAAATAGGCAAATTTTCCAGAGTATTAAAATAGATGTAACTTGGTCTTTTTTTAATTACATATTTATGTATTTTTGTCATCAGGAAAACCATGAAGCTTAACATAGCTACAGATAGCTGTGTCCCAGTGTATAATAATGGACCCAGACAACTTGTCCACAAGTGGTCTTTATTTCACATTGATCGACAGGAGCATTCCTTGGACAGAAATATCTGTGGCTCAACTCGAAGGAAAGGGAAAGTCTGGTCTCGGGTTCTGAGGGAAGGAATGAGCTGAGCATCTGGTGGGAATGATCTTGTCTTTCAGAGCTGCTTAATGGATGATGACAGTGACAAGTAACAGCTCATTTAGAAAACGAGAGCAGAACGAGTCTGTTCACTGCGACACGGCATGCCAAAAAGCCGCCCGGGTTCCTGATGGTGACTGCGGAGTTCGAAACGGCCTTTATCTGAAAACCCCGGGCCACATAACTTATACATTGGGCGGAAATGTGGGGTGCGGCTTTTTAGTGGTCTGCCTGCATGATGGCTCTATGCTCGTTCCTGACTGCACAGCACACTCCACTCCTAAATGGAGAGACCCGTAATTAGGTTAACAGCTGATTCCTGGTTAAAGACACCAGCATTTTGGCTGTGTTATGCCTCCAACATTGTCCCTATTTGACTGTCATGCTTTGGCAACTCAAATGGGCTTCAGGCCTGGTGCCTACAGATACAGGACCAAGATGATGTTTCATCAAGTAAAATGTTAAACCTGTCATTTTTTTAAAGTCTGCTGGGTCCAATCCACTGTCAGGACAGTAAAACAGATTTCGTATGTAATTTGACATTTAATATTTGAACATCAATGGGGGAAGTTAGAAGCTTGGGGTGAGCGATCGGCCTTACAAAGTCCAGATGGGGACAGGCTGGTTGATTTGTGCTTTGACTGGCAGGAGCTGAGGGGATGAGAATTCTCCCCTCCCGAATCGGGCAATTTGAAAAATTCAGTTCTATTTCTTTTTCTCTGTTCGCTGTGCCTAAGTCATGGTGACTCGAGCAATAGGCTTTGTCCGCTGTTCTAGGAGAGTCAGTCTCTTGTAGAGACATGTGGACGTTAGTCCTTGAAATGGCGCTGGACGCCTTAGTAAAAGAGGTTCTGAAAGCCCTCACCTTCCCCAATTACAGCTGCACACGGGAGTCAGATCCCTGCTCCTTGTCCCGTATTACTCAGCCTCAGCTCGGAGAAGTGGCTCTTTTCCTCTTTGCTGTTTGAATCCACCTGCAGCCGCCGGCCTCATCATCTTAATGACGCCGTTGACACTCATGAGATTTAGAAATTGTTTGTAGAGTGGTCACATAGGCAATAAATTTCTTATTATCTTGCAGCTTGGACACTTTTTCACCATGTTGACGGCATTTTAAATATATTCGTCAGTTTTCCCAAATCCTAACTGAAGAAAACTTGAAGAGTTTCCACTTGAGGACTGAAGTGTGACTGCCAATTATCAGGTCAGTATCACCACCATCATTCCCCACCCTCATCCCTCCCCCCACCCTCAGCAATCTCCCTGCCATCCTACAACATAAGGCAGTTTGACTCTCTTCATTTATATTTCATGCAAAAATGTATTGCAGTGTCTTGTGTATTGAGATGACGTTCAAATGAATAGAAAAGCCAAGAGCTGCTAAGTTTTAATATTAATAAAGAAAGGTTATTGGAATATAAAAAAACAGATCTGATGGGTTTTGAATTATTATACAGCTGTGGACCTTTTTTCTTTCTTTGTCATATTTGTATTGCATTCACTTCCTGCAGACACTAAGCTAAATGGGTTGGTACATATTAGCAAAACGTTCCAGATCCGAACATTTGTGCGCCGGAGGGATTTACAAACGTAGAGATAACAAGCCAGGTGACTCAGCTGACAGCCTCCCCATCGCCGTTCTTCTCTCAGGATGCTGGCGCCTTTTCACAAGGGCCGCTGGAGGGGTTTCTGAGGTCACTGGCTTGGCCGCCCCTAACTGTGGTGATACTGCTCTCGGAGCTGCGTTGGAAAATGAGAGAGGATAGTAGTGATTAATAATTAAACCGCTCTGCAGTTTGTATCAGGAACTTGGCACTGCGCTCTGCTTTTATTAATGCAATCTCCACAGTAACGCTGTGCGTTAGATACCCTCCTCCCCTTTCAGGTAAGAAAGGTGATAATCCGAAAACTCGCCCAAAGTTACACAACCAGGAAGACGCAGGCCTGGCACCTATCTGATTGCAATGCCATGTGCTCTTCCCAACATTCCATCTCCATGAAGTTTAGCTTTATGAGGTTTATTGTTGCTTTTTAGTTCTCACTTTTAAAATAACTGCTGTGAGCCCTGGCCGGTGTGGCTCAATTGGTTGGGCCCCATCCCATGTACCAAAAGGTTCCCGGTTGGATTTCTGGTCAGGGAATATGCCTGGGTTGAGGACTTGATTCTCGAGAGGGGGCGTGCAGGAGGCAGCCCATCCATGTTACACTCTCACATTCATCTCTCTTTCTCCCTCTCCCTTCCTTTTTCTCTCAAAATCAGTAAACTAGTCTTTAAAAAATAACTGCTTTGAGATCTCTCTCTAGCACTGATGTGAGAATTACTCATTGCTAAAACCCCCTCGTTAGAAAGTCAGCCCTTCAAAGGCGAAGTTACATTGCACGTATGTTACCGTGTGGCGAAAAGGTTTGTACAGCTTGTCAAAACATAGTCTGACAGCACAGTGAAGTAGGACTTTTCTCCCTGTTTCCTCCACCTGAGGCATAGCTCTGGAGGGAATCAATGAGTCCTTTGTGTGCCGCCCAAAATGTAATGTTCTCCTCAGAGCTGGGAATGACTGGAGGGTGTGGGAACCAGTCCTGCCGGGACTCATTCTACAGAAACCTATAGGAAAGTGGTCTTTGCTCTGCTTTGGAAGTTATAAAATGTATTTTGCCATAACTGCTGGTCAAAGGACCCTGAAACAGCCATCTCATTTCTATGTGTGGTTTGTGGAGAAATGAATCTTGTGGAAAAGATAGAATTTGTGCCATGAGATTTCCCATTTAACATATTTCAAAAGGTACAATTCCTTACAGAAATGGGAGCTTGAGTGAAATACATTCAGTAGTCTGGCCAATTAAGCTGTTTAAAACAGCCCTAACTGGTTTGGCTCAGTGGATAGAGCGTCGGCCTGCAGACTGAACAATCCCAGATTTGATTCTGGTCAAGGGCATGTACCTTGGTTGCGGGCACATCCCCAGTAGGAGGTGTGCAGGAGGCGGCTGATCGATGTTTCTAACTCTCTGTCCCTCTCCCTTCCTCTCTGTAAAAAAAAACAATAAAATACATTTTTTAAAAAGATGTTTGAAACAGTATATTTTTAAGAAGTCATTTAAAATTATTTTTTGCATATTGGTTGCATTTAAGTTTTATTTTGCTATATGAAATATAAATATTGTGATATTCTCTCCGAAAGTAGACAATTTAAAAGAAAAATCTCTCAGCGAACATTATCTTTGCTCAAATTTGATTTCAACCAGTTTCCGAGGGATGCCAGCATGTTTTATATGCGAGTTTTGAATCTGGTTATCTAAAGGTGGGAAATCTTTTTATGGTATAACAATTTTTGGTGAAATACTATTGATTGTAACACAATTTTACCTGAATTTCTAGTGAACAAAATTAGTGACTAACTCATTCAGAGAACCTCTAGGATGCTTGCAAATATGCCTAGAGGAAAAATGATAAAATGTATTTCTTGTGAGTAGTGATGAAATCAATAAAGTGAGTTTTATTTTCTGAAAGCATTTTATACTGTAATAGTTATACTGCTTGTCTGTCTCAATTTATTTTTCTTTGGTCATACCAAGTTAACTCTGTCTTCAGAGATTGTCTGATTGTGTCTCTGTTTTAGGCCTTCAGGATGAATCTGGAAAAACTCAGCAAGCCTGAACTCCTAACGCTGTTCAGTATTCTTGAAGGAGAACTAGAAGCCAGGGACCTCGTTATAGAAGCTTTAAAGGTACGTTAACAAGGGGAAGGAGATGCCATCATACGTTTTTTGGAAGTTGTTTCATTGGTTGTAATTTATTTACCAGGATATTTCAATAGCCTGTTTAAGTCAGAGGCCTGGGCACACTCACTGACACTCTCAGTGGCAGCCACCTGTGTGGTGGTGGTTTAGGGACACTGGTGAAGCCTTCTGTCCCCAAAATACTTCCTTTGATCTCTCTACCTGATGTCTGGACCTTGAACTTCATTGTTTAGCTCAGTAGTTTTAGCTGTGTTTGAATGCCGTCCCCTTGATAACCTGCTGAGACCTGCTTCCTTTAAAAAATGTACATAAAGCCATGGCCAAGAGGCGCTCTGGTTTTCTCTCTCTCTCTCTCTCTCTCTCTCTCTTTCTCTCTCTCTCAAGTTAATTTTAAAAACATACCCTTGGCCTTGGGTGAGTTTTTTTCTTTTTTTAAGTATATGCACCCCCCCAAAAAAATGTATCTACACCATACACCACAATTCAGGATATAGTGTCTGAGATCAAGGGCCCCATGAAGACCGTCCATGGATTCTCTAGAGTCTAGACCACAGAATAAAAATTCCTACTTTTGTTTCAGTATTTGATATCCATTCAAATGAAAAGGGGAGGGATGTTAACTGTACTTTCTACCCAATTTTGTTGTAAACCTAAAACTGCTCTAAAATATATAGTCTAATTTTTTAATAATTATTTTTACTGATTTCAGAGAGCAGGGAGAGGGAAAGAGAGACAGAAACATCAGTGATGAGAGAGAATCATTGATCAGCTTCCTCCTGCATGCCCCCCACTGGGATCAAGCCTGCAACCTGGCGTGTGCCCTTGACCAGAATCGAACCCGGGACCCTTCAGTCCATAGGCTGATGCTCTCTCCACTGACCAAAACTTGCTAGGGCTATAGTCTAATTTTTTTTAAAAAATAGGAGGGGTAGGGAATAACTCCTTTTAAGTGTCATAAATTTTTACACCTTACTAAGGATATTTTCCAATCTTATTGAAAAATATATATTTTTATTGATTTCAGAGAAGAAGAGAGAAGGGGGGGAGAGAGAGAGGGAGGGAGGAGAGAGAGAGGGAGAGAGAGAGAGATCATTGATGAGAATCATCAATTGGCTGCCTCCTGCACACCCCGCCCTGGGGACCAGGCCTGCAGTCTGGGCCTGTGCCCTGACTAGGAATCAGTGCTGACCACTGAGCCATACGGGCCGGCCCCAATCTGGCTTGGGATGATTTTGAGGAGGGGGAGACCAGGACGTCCGGTCTAATTAGCATATTACGGTTTTATTATTAGAGATATTATGTTAATATATCAGAGTTCATATGAAACGCCTTTGTTGAAGATTTCCTTAGAGCAACAAAGGTCATTTCTCTCTGCCTTTCTAGGGGGCCCCTAACGTCACCCCCTCTTCAGGGCTCAGACAGAGGCTGCCTCTTTTCTGTCCCTGAGCTTTCTGTCTTTCCGCCCCGCCCGCACTGACACAGCAATGTGTTCCTTCCCTCCGTCTGGGTAGTCTTTTCTGGTATTACTCTGAAAGTATAATTGTGACAGAAATGAAATCTAAACCCGTTACTTCTACATGCTGTCAGGTTTTGAGTGGCATTAATTTATGTGATTTAAGGCGGACTGGAAAAGACTGACATTTCCCTCTAATTAAATACGCTTCGGGGCAGTTTTCCCCCAGAAACTGTTGCTTGTGTGTCTTCCTGGAGCTTTGAAATGTGCGATAGTCACCGTCGGTGCTTTCGTTTCCCCAGAGCGCACGAGGCACTTCCCCTACGGTGTGGGGGGGGAGCCTGCCTTCTTCCCTCCCTTCTGCCTCCGCTTGCATGACTTGCCTGTGATTCCTAAATAAAAATCATGTTTATGCCCCTGACACATGCCAGTCATATATGTTCAAGTGTGATGCCAGAGCATAAATGTGTGACCTCAGTCCAGTCATCCCGTCTGTCTGGAGCAAAGCGTCCTTGTCTGTAATAAGAGGTTCGATTCCCGACTGGGCACATGCCTGAGTTGCAGGTTCCCATCCCCAGTGGGGGGCATGCAGGAGGAAGCCCGTTGATGCGCCTCTCTCTCTCTCTCTCTCTCCCTCTCTCCCTCTCTCTCCCTCCCCTCTTCCTCCTCTCTAAAACCAATAAAAACATATTAAAAATAAAATAAATGATTAATAACTAATATTGATATGTAACACTATAATTTCCATGCCATTACAAACTCCCACATTGTAGGGTTCATTTCTCGTTTTCCCTTTAGTTATAGTCTGTCAGCGTATATCACGTTCCCATGTCCAAGAACCAGCCAGTCTTTGCTAATCTTTGGACCGGATGTCTCTGGATGCCCTCAGCAGTGCCCAACTTCTTAATGACGCCCCTGCTAGCATGTACCACATATGTCATCATTCACTCGGGGCAGTGACTCATTTCTGTCACGTTCACAGACCTCCTCTGACACTGCTGGTGATGTCTTCCCTTCCCTGAGCACTGTATCCTATCCCCCTCCACCCCGTCCACGGACACCAGCAGCCCCACCCTGCTGGAACCCAGGACCCCCTCCCCTTGCTCACCCCGTGTCAGTCTGGTCAGTGAGGAGAGAAGGAAGAGGACGGGGGAAGTCTGAGCTGGTTCCTAGTCCTCACTCCCAGTGCCTGTCGTTTCTCCCACCTCCTTCCCCTGGCTCTCTGAGACGCCCTGTTCTCCTCACCATCGGAGTCACCACTGAGGCCAGCAGAGTGCCCCTCACTCCTCGGCCGAGCCTGGAAGGACTTGGTCTGTGGTGACCCTTTAGAACTCAGACAGCGTTTCCAGGCGCAGCCGCCGTATACATAGCGGTCAGAGCTTATTAAGTGGGCTCTCCGGAGGGTCTGCTGCTGTCCATGCTGGGGCTCCAGGAAGCAGCTGCCCACAAACGTCCCAGCTGACCCCACAGAAACTCGTGGGCCCCAGCCCCCACCTCATAACTGGGGCGGGGGTTTGGGGGTGACTGCCTCGAATGGAAAAAAAATCAAAGGACGGCCTTATTTTCTCTTTGCTCTTCAGCCTTAGAAACCATACAAACCCATGAGCTTTCTATGTCCGCTTTGCTAATCTTTATGTCCTAGCACCCAGCACAGCGCCTAGGACATAGAAGCTCAGTAAAAGCCTGTTGAGCAGAGGAACTGGTTGTGCCGCTGTGGTATGCTGCTTTAAAAGGCCGCCATAATATTTCTAAGTGGATGTTGTGAATCACTGAATCGTACAGCCCGTTCTTATGTGTGCGTTAGCGTGCTCGCCGCCTTCTGGTTTCACTGGTAACAGATGCGCAGGTGGTGGGTGCACATGTTTTTTCTGCAGGGATCCAACTTTAGTTGGTTTAGGCAGCTTCTGCCTAAGCTGCCTAAAGCTTGAGAAGCTAGAGCTATAATTAAGGGAGCATTTTGCTATGAAATACCACGCAGAGTCCAGCACAAGTGTCTCTGGTCAGCGCGCACGGCTCGGGGGATAGAGTTCTCTCTGGGCCTCAGCTGTATGAGTTAGCCTCCCCGGGAGCCGTGCGTCTCGAACAGGCTATTGTTAGACGAAGCTGGAGCAACTGGGCTCCAAATCGTTTGAGTCCTTTGGGAAAAAGCAACTGCCGTCACAGATGAGGTTACACTGGAACCTCATTTTATTTGTGGGACAGAGTTTGTTTTGTTTTGTTTGTTTCTTTGTTTTGGTTCTGTGATACATCAGGATTTACTGCATTATTTCAGTAGCTCTTGCTTACCAGCAAACACTTGTTAAACTTCTTGACTAATATGGCAGCTTACTCATTTTATTCCTTTTCATATGTTCTCACCCAACGATATATTTTTTGTGGAGCTTTTTTGCTTTTTAACTGATTGAGAGAGAGAGAAACATCTATCGGTTACCTCCCGTATACCCCCAAGGATCGAACCTGCAACCTATGTATGTACCCTGACTAGGAATCAACGGCCTTTTGGTGTATGGGACAACACTCCAACCAACCGAGCCACCTGGCCAGGGCTGGTATTCTTTCCAAACTCATGTGTAGTGAGTTGAAAAGATCTTGGTCTGTGTTCTAAATAGCTATTATGGTTTTTCCTTTTTGTTTAAGTAAAATACCTTATCTTTTTTTTCTTTTTCTTTTTACCTTCAAAATAGATTTTTTTTTTTCCTGGACATAAAATCTAATGTCTAACCTTGCATCTCTGAACAAAGCCTTATGGTTCACTGTAGCTGCTAAATATATAGTAGGTCACATTGACAAGGGTTAGGTTTATACAGGAATATGTTATCAAGTTCCCAGAGTGTGTAAGTAGATCCTACCTATAGAGTTGTAATTATTTTTAAATTTTTTTAAATACACACACATACACACACTATTGATTTCAGAGAGGAGGGGAGAGGGAGAAAGAATAGAAACATAATGATATAATTGTTGATCAGCTGCCTTCTACACACCCCCTACTGGGGATGGAGCCCAAAACCTGGGCATGTGCCCTTAACTGGAATCAAACCAGGGACCCTTCAGTCCACAGACTGATGTTCTATCCATTGAGACAAACCAGCTAGGGCTGGAGTTGCAATTATAAGAGCTTTACTCATTTCCCAAATTTCCTGCAAAGCGCCAGGTTGCAACCATACCCTTCCAGAGCCCCGTAGTTATGTTCCCTTTTCTCCCCCAAATACAAAAGCCTCTTCATTCTTCTGTTGCAGCCAAGACGTGTTTGGCATGGAACCAGGGAGGCCAATAGAAAATAATGTAATATTCAGCCTCTTCTGTGTTTGAAGTCTAATTGTTATACAGAGCCCATTTATACTGTATTTGGACCTAATTGGACTTTATATAAAGTGATTTTCTGTTTCAGAAGGGATTACATCACAGGAAAACATTCTTTATGAAAGTCTTTCCATCTGACCACTCTCTCTTCATGAATGAAGACTCTAGAGAAATCCCCTCCACAGTGAGAGCGAATCACCCCGCTGGTGAACTGTGTGTCCCAGGGCTCACTCATTCATTCCGGGCAAATCGAGGAGATGGCCTCCGAGCTGGCCTGGCTCCTCCAGAAGACGGGGGACCTTGATCGATAGCCATTTAGAAACTTAGAAAGTAGATCTGACCGCGAATAAAAGTTAAATCAGATAGTTCGTTTATGACTCTTCCACATCGGGTATATCTGCACATCTTAGATCAGATGCAAAGCCACACTGAGCTCTGACTCAGTAGAATCCCCCCCATATTTACTAGCACCCTGTTATGTTAAAGCATTATTTAAATTGCTTGCACAGTAATGAAAGTTAAAGTGTTACAACTTCCACGTAGAATTAACTTGAGGAGTCTTGAATTCCTTTCCCCTGATGTCTCCCTCATAAAACAGGTATAACTTTGAAAGCGTGGGGTAGGGTTTTGCTGTTCTTGGCCCACGGCCACTGCAGAATTCCCCAAGCAACAAGATTTATAGACAGAAACATGGCAGACAGGACAAAGTTAGAAATATATTTAGTTAAACTCTGGTGTGTGAGAGTTTTTTAAGCAGCCAGGGGTGAAGAATTAAAAACCCAAATGTTATATGTAGGTCTGTGTTGGAAACAACAAATGATTTGCAGTCATGTCCTGTTTTATTGTGCTCCGCTTCAGTATTGTGCTTTGCAGATAATGCATTTTTTACAAATTGAGGGTTTGGGACAACCCAGCCACAAAAGATTACGGCTCACTGAAGGCTGAGATGATGGTTAGCATTATTAGCAATAAAAGTATTTTTAATTAAGGTATGTACCTTGTGTTTTGTTTTGTTTTTTTAGATATAATGCTATTGCATACTTAGAAGACTATAGTGCAGTGTAAAGATAACTTTTTAAAAAAATTTTAAATATGGTTTTATTGATTTTAGACAGAGAGGAAGGTTGAGGGAGAGAGAGAGAGAAACTTGGATCGGCTGCCTCCTGGGATTTGAGCCTGCTGCCCGGGCACATGGAATCAAACCAGCGACCTCTCGGTGCGTGGGACAATGCTCAGCCAACTGAGCTACGCTGGCCAGGTTAAACATAACTTGAATATGTATTGGGAAACCAACACATCCATGTGACTCACTTTATTGCAGTGGCCTGGAACTGAACCTGCAATATTTCTGAGGTATGCCTGTACTTTTGCTGAAAATATTCTTAAAATAATAAAAGTGGAATATGCTAATTAGACTGGACGTCCTTTCCAGACAAAGCATCAGTGGGCGGGGACCACGGCAGGCAGGGGCCGGGGCCAAGGCTCTTGCACAAATTTTGTGCATCGGGCCTCTAGTAATAATTATAAAGTAGCAAAGATATAGAACAAAACAAAAAAAGTATTAGGTAAAGTCTGTAGCTCAATACCACAAACACAAGTTCCCTGTAAGCAGAGCAGACATCTGCTTTTGGTCATGGTTTTGTGCCTGTTATGGAAACAGATTATTATAAAGGCTAGGCTGAGATGAGGAAGGTAAAATTGAATTTAGCAAGCAGCATACACTGTCCTATATTAGTAAGCCTGTCAAGAGTGTTTGCATTAAAGAAGAAATCAGAACATACTGTGAATGGACTCAGAGTGGATGCATTCTTCAGCTCTGATAAGCCTGGATCTAATATTATTCTTTGGCCAAAATGATCTCATTTTGATAGTTGATTTTTCAGAAGAGCTTGTAGGATTGGGGTAGGTAATTTAGACCTTTGATAACAATCACATGTACGTAAAAGCTGAAACTGAGAGAAGTCCAGTTTCTGCTTGGATAAGAGAATTGGAAAATTAGGAAGCAAACTGTTTTATTTAGGAAGTTGAATTATAAGATTTTAGATTTATATTCATAACTTTTCCAATGAAATATGGTTTAGAAGGGAATTAATCAGTGGCCTTTTTGGGCCATATTTTAATGTGTTTTTATAGTTGAAATGGCCAGGGGTTTTTTTTTGTTTTGTTTTTTAATCCTGCTTATAAAAATAATCACAATGTACTCTCCAAAGCAATACCATTCATTTAAGTGTAGCTGTTAGGAGCATGAGCTTTCAAATCAGGCAGACAGACTAGGTTTGAGCTCTGCCATTTAGTCCTTGTGTGTGAGCTTGGACCAGTTCCTTACCCTGTAAGCAGTCTCTGTATGTTTGTGTGGTCAGAGTGAGGAGTAAATGAGAGCAAATGCCATGAAGGTGCTCGGAGCTCATTCACTGCTAGTTATTCTTAGAACATAGGTACATTCCATAAAGTATACTGTATTCCCGTATACTGTGACATGCTGCCCTTCGTAAGAAAGATGAAGCTTTCGATCTTGGTTCATTGACGGGGCTTGCGCGTTAGCTTGTTTTTCTTATGGGAATTGATGGCTTTGAGTTGATCCGTCCCTGCCCCCACAGCCAAAAGCATGTGTTTGGAGACAGCTGGCAGGGTTAAGGGTGCACTCTGGGGCATGAAGCAGATGTTACGTTATATTCCCGTTTCTCTCTTCATAACGAAAACAGGAAATACAGGGACAGTGTGGACGCTTTTTAGGATGGGCTTTTCCCATTGATTTATTTCTCTGTTTGACTTGGCATATTGTTATATTTTGTTTTTTAAACCAGCTTTATTGAGGTATAACTGATATACAGTAAGCTGCATATATTTAATGTGTACAAGTTGATGTTTTATGTATATATTCCCCATGAATCTGTTACTGGAATCATCATGAACAAATCATCACTGAGTATAATTATCTTGACATCCATCCTTATTATTGTATTAATACAGTAGTTCATTCCTTTCATGGCTGAGTAGTAGTCCAGTATATGGATGTACCACGGTGTGTTTTGTCTGTTCATCTGTGGATGAACGTTTTTATTGCTTCAGTTTGAGACTCTTAAAAATACAGCTGCTATGGACATGCACACACCAGGCTTTGTATGGGCATGTGCTTTCATTTCTTTGGATAAAGACCTAGGAGTGGAATGGCTGTACTGTGTGGTAGGTGCATGTTTAACTTTTTAAGAAACTGCCAAACTGTTTTCCAAAGTGGTTATACCCTTTCACATTCCCACTAGCATGTGTAAGAGTTCCAGTTACTCCACACCTTCACCAACACTGGGGATAACCAGTCTTTTCATGTCAGCATCTCTAATCTACACCATTAAAGCCTGAGCGATTGTTAGTGGAGCGACCAGAACGACCAGTCGCTATGATGTACACTGACCACTAGGGAGAAGACGCTCAATGCAGGAGCTGCCCCCTGGTGGTCAGTGCGCTCCCACAGAGGGAGCGCCGCTCAGCCAGATGCCCGGTTCACAGCAGAGGTGGCGGGGGCCTCTCCTGCCTCTGTGGCAGCGCTGAGGAGCAGTGAGCAGGGGGGTGGTAAGGAGCAAGTGGTCCCAGCCTGGAGACAGATGTCCGCCTTCCAGCTGAGGGACCCACCCCCCGCCAGTGCAGGAATTTCGTGCACCGGGCCTCTAGACTGTATAAAAGCCGAAACAACCATTCCACTGGTAGCTATGATGCACACTGACTACCAGGGGCAGATGCTCCAAGTGGTAGCTTAGCTTGCTGCTAGGGTCCAGCCGATCGGGACTGGGTGAGAGGGGCCGGACGCACCCTGGACCCCTCCTGCAGACCCTCCCCGGCCCCATCTGTGCACTGGTGTAAGGGACCCCACCAGTGCACGAACCCATGCACTGGGCCTCTGGTAGGCATATAATATTTCATTGCAGTTTTAATTTGCAGTTCCCTACTAATTATGTTGAGCATCTTTTCATATATACTTCTTTGCCATCTGTGTTGTCCTTTTCGCTGAAGTATTTGTTCAAATCTTTTGCCCATTTTTTAAACTGAGTCACTTGTTTTCTCATTAACTTTTGAGCATTTCTTCTATGTCTGAATACACGTTCGTTATTAGCTATATGCCTTTCCTCCCAGGCTGTGGCTTGTCCTTTCATTCCCAAATGTATCTTTTTGAAAAGCATAAGGTTTTCACTTTAATGAAGTCCAATTAATTCTTTTATGGATTTTGCTTTTAGTATCACGTATAAGAAATCTTTACCTAAACCAAGGTCAGAAAGATTTTCTCCTATTTTCTATAATTTTATAGCTTTTACGTTTATACTTCAGTTTATGATCAACTTCCATGAATTTTGTTACATGGTACATGTGGATCAAAATCCTCTTTTTATTTTTATTTTTCTGCATATGGATATCCGATGGTTCTAGTACCATTTGTTGAAAAGACAGTCTTCCAGCCAAGACCGGTTTGGCTCAATGGATAGAGCGTCGGCTTGGGGACTGAAGAGTCCCGGGTTCGATTCCGGTCAAGGGCATGTACCTTGGTTGCGGGCATATCCCCAGTAGGGGGTGTGCAAGAGGCAGCTGATCAATGACTCTCTCGCATCGATGTTTCTAACTCTCTATCTCTCTCCCTTCCTCTCTGTATAAAATCAATAAAATATATTTTTTAAAAAAAAAAAAGAAGAAAAAAAAAAAGAAAAGACAGTCTTCCTCTGTGGAACGCCTTGGCACCGTTGGCACAATCGGTGTCTCGTGTTTGTGGGTTTATTTTTGGAATCTGTTCTGTTCCATTGATCTACTAATATTTATCTATCTTGATGCCAGTAATTGTCCTAATTACCGTGGCCTTATAGTAAGGCTTAATCAAGTAGTGTTAAGCCTCCAACTTTTTTTTTTTTAATATATTTTATTGATTTTTTACAGAGAGAAAAGGAGAGAGATAGAGAGCTAGAAACGTCGACGAGAGAGAAACATCGACCAGCTGCCTCTTGCTTGCCCCCGACCGGGGATGTGCCCACAATCAATGTACATGCCCCTGACCGGAATCGAACCTGGGACCTTTCAGTCCGCAGATCGACGCTCTATCCACGGAGCCAAACTGGTTTCGGCAGCCTCCAACTTTTATTGTTTTAAGTTTATTGATTCGAGAGAAACATTGATTTGTTGTTCTGCTTATTTATGCATCGATTGGTTGGTTCTTGTGTGTGCCCTGACTGGGGATCAGGACAACCTGGCCAGGGCAAGTTGTGTTGTTTTTAAAGTTGTTTTGGTTGTTCGTGGTCCTTGGTTTTTCCATAATTTTAGAATCAGCTTGCCAATTGCATGTTGTCTCCATTTCTCTTTTTTCCTTTTTTTATGGGGCAACTAGAAATAACCTCTGATTAATCCCACATCACAAGGCGAACACATGCAAGCGAGACACAATAGGAGGAAGTCAAAGGAACAGGAATAAGCTGTTTCCCTTTTCTATTTGTTTTAGTTTCAGGCTGAATGGATCAGTGAAGTCCCCCACTGCTGCCATTTTCGAGAACATTCCCCGCTGGTCAGGAGCGGGAGCAGAGTGCTCTCAGCGGGTGGCACTTTACAAGCAGGGTGCCTCCTTTCTTTCCTCAAAGGCATGTCCGTTACCTGAGAAATTTGCTTATTCTTCTGGCACCTTGAACCTCTGGCACCATTTGTAATGTGAAAGGTGATATGATAAAACAATGGATAGCAAGTAACTGACATCAGACAATTATTGATTTCAGAGAGAGAAAGAAACATCAATGATGAGAAAGAATCATTGATCAGCTGCCTCCTGCACCCCCCACACTGGGGATCAAGTTGGAAACCCAGGCATATGCCCTGACCAGGAATCAAACCATGACCTTCTGATTCATGGGTCGATGCTCGACCACTGAGCCACACCAGCTGGCCCATGCCGGTCCTCTTTATTCATTCTATCCCGTCTCCACGTAGCCCTGCACCGTCCTCTCCCCCAGTAACCCCTTACTACTACTTAATAAACTTCTAAATGGAACACTTCTCCTCCTCAGCCAAGCTGGGGCCCTCTTCCCAGGATCATACATCGGAGCAGCTGGTTTCCTGCCATGTTCCGTTGTCATATCAGGCTGTTTGCAATGGAAGAATCTTGCTTGAAAGACGTTTGAGAGTTCAGACACATCCCACAGTCACACATCTCCCACAGAATCCTCTGGAAGAGGAAGGAGATCCCTTTCCCATCTTATTCAGGGAGCTCTTCTGCAGGATTGTAATCGTGGGGTTAGCTTCTGCAGTCACCACGCAGGAGGCGGGAGAGCCGGCACACATCCTCAGCGAAGGAGGTTGTTCAAGGTCACGGTGGCTTCAGGCACCACACACAGCTAGTCTGCAGGCCGGGCCTCTGAATAGACTCAGAGCCGCTCTGGGGTTGTGTGCCCTCTCAGCCTCATGGTGTTTCCTGTTATTCACTAAATCGCTGAGAGTCCCATTTATCTGCCAGGCCCCGCCCACTTCCAGGGCTGGCCTTTTCCTTCCTTTTCCTTGGAAGTGTAAGGCCTGAGCCTTAGAAAGTTCTGACCAAACAAACTGTACGCGGTGTTCCTTTAAACATTAACGATATTGTTTAGAAAACATTTAACTAGCAAAGGCAACTTGTTTATCTCTGCCGGTAGGTCTTAAACTTGTCTGGCAAATGGTCAGTTCCTTAAAAGCAGAGGGTGGGATCTTGCTTCAGTCAGATCCTTGTCCCCGGGTCATCGCCTACGTCCTTTAGCACATCCGGTCCCCAGCAGAGTCAGTGAGCAGTGAGAGCACCAAAGCATGTGCCTGGGGAGCGCCCGCGGTCCCGAAAATCCTCCCAACCTCAGCAGTGCGTATCCAACCGAACAGCACAGAGGTTTCTGTTTGTTTGCTGTGCTTTGTATATTTGATATTAGGCTGAACTTCTGGTTGGTAGACCTTTATCACATAAGTTAGTTTAAAATAAAATAATTATACTGATTCCTTGTTACTTTTCGTTTTTACATATCTATTATAAACTGTTGAAACTCATAGATTCAGGAGTCAGACTTGTGGATTCTTCTCGCTGTTCTAGAGTTTTTCAAACTTATTTGACAGGGACACCGTGAAAAATAGACTTTATATTCTAACCCCAGGGACGCGGGCGCGCGCACACACACGGACACACACACACACACACACACACACTCACACATACACACACACACTCACACACACACACACACACACACACACTCACACACACACACACACACACAGCTGTATTTTGTGCCAAAAGAAGTCCTTCCTGAACAGCTTTTTCAGTGTTCTGCAATGTTTTCTATTTCACTTTTAACCTACTGATTGAGACAAACTAAATTGAAGTTCATTCCTACAGAGTCCTGGGGAGTACTTATCTCTGTATTACTCATTTAGCTAACATATTCAGTACTTACTATACTATCATACCATCACTTTCTCCACTTAACCAGCTGGCTTTGTAACCCTGGGAAAGCCACAGTTAATGTTCAGTGTCTCCTGTGACACGCAGACACACCGGGCACACCGTAGGTTAGGCGAGAGCAGGTGCGGAAAAACGGGGTGCTCGGCTGGACAGGCAATACTCACTCCACTGTCAGTGCCTCCTGTGCTGTTTCTGCTGTTCTTATCAGGAGTAACATAACTTTGGTTTGAACTCCCCCTGTTTTGGAATATATATACGTATATATCAATATAAAGCTTATATTATATATAACTTAAATTTCCCATTAGTGCTCACTACATTTTTTTAAAAATATATTTTATTGATTTATTACAGAGAGGAAGAGATAGGGATAGAGAGCTAGAAACGTCGATGAGAGAGAAACATCAACCAGCTGCCTCCTGCACACCCCCTACTGGGGATGTGCCGGCAACCAAGGTACATGCCCTCGACCGGAATCGAACCCGGGACCTTTCAGTCCGCATACCGATGCTCTACCACTGAGCCAAACCGGTTTCGGCAGTGCTCACTACATTTTTAAAATATTTTTTAACGAGATATAATTTAGATACAGTCTAAATTATATCTCTAGTTTAAAAATATAAAAAATATATAGTAGCCGAAACTGGTTTGGCCCAGTGGATAGAGCATCGGCCTGCAGACTGAAAGGTCCCAGGTTCGATTCCAGTCAAGGGCATGTACCTTGGTTGCGGGCACATCCCCAGTAGGGGGTGTGCAGGAGGCAGCTGGTTGTTTCTCTCTCATCAATGTTTCTAACTCTCTATCCCTCTTCCTTCCTCTCTGTAAAAAAACAATAAAATATATATTTTTAAATATATATATATTAATATATATATTAATGCAGCAGTCACCAACTGGTGATCCAGGACCACTGAAAGATTGGCGGCCGCTGGTGTACCGTACAGATCTTAAGTGGTCAGTTTAGTAACCTTTGACAAATGCACACAGCCATTTCACCTCCTCCCTGTGAAGACAGAAACAGGCTCACCATACCAAAACGGAATCTGTGCCCCTTCCTCATCAACCGTCCCCTCTCCCCGGAGACAACCACTGTTCTGATTTTCTCGCCATTGATTAGTTTTGCCTGTTAGGACACAGAGTGTATTCTTTTATATCTGGCTTTTTGGTTTTGTCTTGTTCAGTATACTAATTTCAAGGTTCATCATTATTGTTTTCCAGTTCATCGGTAATTCATCCCTTTCCATTGCTGAATAATATTCTATTGTATGAATGCATCGCATTTGTTCTATTGATTGATATTTCATTGTTTCCACTGAAGCTAGCATGAGGAAAGCTGCTGTGGATAATTGTGTAAAAGTCTTGGTGTGGATATATGTTTTCATTTCTTTGGGATAAATACTTAGAGGTGGGATTTCAGAGAGGCATTTTTCTAACTTGATGAGAAACTTCCAGATTAATTTCCAACGTAGTTACACTTTGGAAATGGGCCACCAGCCCCAGTCCACCTTCTGATGACGTAGCGCTGGCCACCAGCTTGACTGTAGCCTCCTGAGGCCCAGCCAGAACCGCCAGCCCAGTCCCTCCCAGGTTCCTGACCTTCACAAACTATGACATGAAAGCAATGTTTACTCTTTAAGCTGCTGAGCTTTGGGGTAATTATGCAGGAATAGATGACCATTACACCCTTCCACTAAGGCTTTTCTTTCATTCTTATCTTAACATCCATTTTTTATCATTGTCCTTACTAGTTGTGCTATTACCAGTAAACCTGTCATCCATACAGTTTGCCTGATTGAGGTATTAAATTGATTGAAAAATACTATGTTCTGTCTCCCATTTTCCCATCCAGTGTTCAGTATCATAAATATAGACCTCCAGTTCACTGTTCCCGTATGAGAATGTGTTTAAATGAACTGTTTTGTGACAAGGAGCCTTTTTAAAATTATTCCGCAGATTCTTTTCATTTATGTGCAAAGCCACCAATTTGGTACAACTTGTAATTACTATGCAAGTGATCATGGAATTACTGGGAACCGTCAGAGAAAACAGACAGCTTAACCACTGTCCTCAGAAGTCTAAGGCTCACCAAACCAGCTCCCTCCTTCACTCGGCGCTCGGTGGTGCTTATTAATTATACAGGATAATAACAGTGCGGCTTTTAGAAAGTCATATTTCTAAGGATTAGTTAACTACATACTCAAACCTGAGAGACGGCTTCTCAGCAGATCTAACGTCAAGGTCATGAGCTGTCCCCCAGCTCCTGCTCTTGTCCCTCTTCTCCATGGGGTTCTGACAAGGAAAGGTCACAGAACACACAGGTTGACAGGGTTTCTTTGGGGGAGGGAGTTGCGCTGTGAAACCACTGTGGGTACAGGATCATTCCTCTGACCTCTCTCATCTTCCAAGCTCACCACCCCAGGGGGCAGAGGGGGTGGAGGCCGCAGCCGAACAGAGACGAGAAGACAGGGTGGGCCCTGGCAGCAGGTTAGAAGGGGTTTGTCTGCTCCCCTGGTCGTAAGTGCCTCTGCCCTCTCCACCCACCAACCGAGTGAAGTTGTTTGTAAAAGTCACAGCGAGTCCTGGGTTACAATCCAGAAGCATTTTTAGCATGCTTACTTATCTGCAGCCGCCTGGATGGGGCTCCAAATATGTAAACTCGCCACACTTCATGCCTAGCATATTTTAGAAATGCAGGACCCATAACTCAGAAAGGAAAGATCAGATACCCCTGAGGGTAATAACGCCTCCCCAGCAGAAGCCGGGGACACAAACCTGAGAGCCAGGTGCGAGGGTCTAAGTCCCAGTCTGACCACTTGCTGGATGAGTAACCTGGAGCAGGTTACCTGACCTCTCCTGCTAGTTTTCTCAGCTGCAAAGTGGAGATGAAGTCACCGCCTAAGAGGATTGTGAAATTTAAATAAGCTCATGTTACTGTGAATGCTTAGAACACGTCTAATACGCAGTTAGCTCTGTCTAAGTATTCTCGTTAATGTCATCCCGTGCCCCATTCTGATGTCATTTCTACATCTAGATGGCTCCATCGGATCTGAAGCCAACAGGTTCTATTCATACTACCCCTCCCCTTTCAGGGGTAACTACTAGCAGCCCCCTTTCCTCTTTAAAAAGCACAGTGCAATTCTTCTCTTCCCAGGCACAGCACAGAGACACTTTCATTGAAGAACGCTATGGAAAATACAACATCAGCGACCCTCTAATGGCTCTGCAGAGAGACTTTGAGGCGCTGAAGGAGAAAAACGATGGCGAAAAGCAGCCGGTCTGCACCAACCCCCTGTCCATCCTCAAGGTGGTGATGAAGCAGTGTAAGAACATGCAGGAGCGGATGCTGTCCCAGCTGGCCGCCGCCGAGAGCAGGCACCGCAAGGTGGGCTGGCCCGGGGGGCGGGGGCTGCGTAAGCTCTTGGGGAGACTTTAAATAAGCCTGATGCCGCCTGTCAGCTGCCAGTTCTCACAGGGACTCCGTCGGAGGCTCCCCAGGCCTCAGAGAGCCCCTTAGCTCGCCGTGGAGCCAGGAGGCAGGAGAGAGAACCAGGCCGTGGCACATGCTAAGTTAGGGAGTGTGCCAGACCCAGGCAAGACAGCATTCCTCTGGCCAGGGCACTCCAAACACTGGGTATGTTTTCTCAGCTCTCCATCATTCCAACTTTGGCAGCAAACCAGGGTGTAACCAAGCTTGTAGCTGAACGGAGCATTCTGTTTGCTTACTGACGTGATACATAGAAAGATTAACAGGTATTTGGGGAATGAGCAAGCGAGAGAGAATTTACCTTACGATAAGCCATTGAATTATTTTCATTTGTTTCGTTGCATTTCATTTCTCATGAAACCATAAAGAGTCCCCAGGGTTGTTTACCTTAAAGCTGTTCTGCCCTCGTAGGAAAGTGTGTGTGTGTGTGTGTGTGTGTGTGTGTGTGTGTGTAGGCCTTCTAGCCTAGTTCAGAAAGCAAACCTGTGCTTTCCTCATCTCTTTGGAATTCTAGTGCTTATGATGTTACTCTCATTCTTGTCATTTTCTGCTCAGATCTGGCCTGTAAAACATGCGTGGCTACAATCTGCTTTTTTTCCTTTTGACCATTGGTTTGGATTTATGCCCACCAGGGAGGACATCAGCGCAATTAGTAGGAAGCAACTTATTCTGGAAAACTGGGTTAGCAGCTGCAGCTTGATGGACCTTCGTTTACTTTTACGGTTACCTGCATTCAGGAGCCATCTGCTCACAACACGTGACAAATCGCTTAGGCTCAGGTCTCGCCCACGGGGTTCCTGTCCCCTCACACGGTCCACAGGGAAGGTCAGAGTGCGGGTTCTCACGATGGATGGGCCTCAGATGGTTCATGGTCCCCCTAAAAGTACACAGAATGCCAAAGACTTACTCATTCTTATAGAAAATGAAAATTTCCTCCTATCTTTCATTGCATTCTCAGAGTTGTACAAGACCCAAAAAAGTTTTTATCTTATTTTAATAAATATATTTTATTGATTTTTTTACAGAGAGGAAGGGAGAGAGATAGAGAGTCAGAAACATCGATCAACTGCCTCCTGCACACCCACTACTGGGGATGTGCCCGCAACCAAGGTACATGCCCTTGACTGGAATCGAACCTGGGACCTTTCAGTCCACAGGCCGAAGCTCTGTCCACTGAGCCAAACGTCTTGGCTTTTGCGTAGATTGTTTTATGAAGCCCTGACCTTCGTTAGACAGGCGCCTAGTGTTCATTGCATTGTAAGTGTGATCACATTCTTTAAAGGTGATCCTAGACCTGGAGGAGGAGAGGCAGAGGCATGCCCAGGACACCGCAGAGGGCGATGACGTCACCTACATGCTGGAGAAGGAGCGAGAGAGGCTGACCCAGCAGGTGAGCGGGGAGGCTGCGCGCAGCATCGGCCTGGAGCAGCCCTCCTCAGAGTCTGTCCTGCCAGCTGTAAGCTGGACTAGACAAAGCTAAGAGGTTCCTAACTTCAGCTTCTCAGACCCTCTAGTACGCCCATGCGCACTGTGAGTCTGCAGGGAAAAGACAGGGTCTTCTGCATCAAGCACATCTATGTTTTCATCAAATCTTTTTTTTTTTATATATATATATTATTGATTTTTTACAGAGAGGAAGAGAGAGGGATAGAGAGTTAGAAACATCGATGAGAGAGAAACATCCATCAGCTGCCTCCTGCACGCCTTCTACTGGAGATGTGGCCGCAACCAAGGTACATGCCCTTGACTGGAATCGAACCTGGGACCTTTCAGTCCGCAGGCTGATGCTCTAGCCACCATGCCAAACCAGTCCGCCCCTTTTCTTGATATAAATCACTGCCTGTGAAGCTGCTGTTCCCTAGAATACACTTTGGGAACACTAACGTCAAACACTGACTTTCTGACTTAGGACTCCTGGTAGAAACACATTTTATTTGTGATTTTTTTTTTTTTTTTTTTTAATCCTTACCCGAGGATATTTTTTTCCCATTGGTCTTTAGAGAGAGAGTGGAAGGGAGGGAGAAGGGGAAGAGAGAGAAATATCGATGTTAAAGAAACACATCGACTACTTCCTCCCGCACGGGCCCCAACTGGGATCGAACCTGCAGCCAAAGTACATGCCTGGGAATCAAACCCGAGACCCAGTGAGTTGACACTCTAACCACTGAGCAAAACTGGCCAGGGCAAAGCATTTTACATCACAGCCAGTTCTATTCACACAGGCCTGAAACAAAAATATCATGGAATCAGACATAACCCTTAAAGTACACATGGATATTTTCCTTCTGCTTTATCTTTTAAACGTCCTGGTGATGACTCACTCAGTTGGTTTCCCCATCCACGAATGGGTCTCAGCATTTGACAAATGCTGACCAAAGGGTTCTTTCACCTTCCCTGTAAGTGGGATTGGGGTAATGATTAAAACAATGCATCTGTGTGAAAAGGGATTTAAATGCAGCCACTGGTGTCCCGGTGTAAGCCCAGAGGGAGTTGTGCTGAAGCCTTAGGTTCCTTCTCCGGCGGCTCCCAGCACAGAGCCTCCTTCACGTGCTCAGGGCTCTGAACCCTCCACACTCCCGGAGCACGATGGTGGCTCAGGTCCCCACCAGCACCCCTGGGGCTTCACAAGAACTAGAGGGGCCTCCTGCCTCATCGAAGAGATTAAATTGTGTGTGTCTTTTTGTTAGAAATATCTGATCGAAGCTGGCTGGTGTGGCTCAACGGTTGGGTATCAACTAAGAACCAGGAGGTCGTGGTTCGACTCTCAGTCAGGGCACACGCCCAGGTTGTGGGCTTGATCCCCAGGGGAAGGTGGGGGGGTGCAGGAGGCAGCCGATCAGTGATTCTCATCATTGATCTTTCTATCTGTCCCTCTCCCTCTCTAAAATCAGTACAAATATATATTTAAAAAAAAAAATATCTGACCTAGCTAGGCATGTGGCACGCGTGTCGTCTCGTGTGCAAGAAGAGCTAGCAGGGCCCTCTAGCTGCGCCTGTCCGGCGTGTCTCTGTGTTTTCACTCTAATCGGGTGTGTGTGGTCTTGCTTCCCAGCTGGAATTTGAAAAGGCGCAGGTGAAGCGGCTGGAGAAGGAGCAGAAGAAGCTGTCGGGGCAGCTGGAGGAGGAGCGCGCCCGCCACAAGCAGCTCTCGTCCCTGCTGGTGCTCGAGTGCAAGAAGGCCAGCAGCAAGGCGGCCGAGGAGGGCCAGCGGGCCGCGGAGCTGGGCCTGCAGCTGGAGGGGGAGAGGGGCCGGGCGGGCGCCCTGGAGGAGGCGCTGGCCGCCGAGCGCAGGCGCGGCCTGCAGACCGAGGCCCGGGTGGAGAAGCAGCTGTCCGAGTTCGACATCGAAAGGGAGCAGCTGAGGGCCAAGCTGAACCGGGAAGAGAACCGGACCAAAACCCTGAAGGAAGAGCTGGAGAGTCTGAGGAAGATCGTGAGGGACCTGGAAGCTTCCCGCCAGAACAGCGGCTCTAATGAGCCGTCCAGGAAGCCAGGGACCACGTCTAAGGGCACGGCGACCGAGCCTCCCGGGCTGGCGTCTGTGTCCTGCCAAACGGAGGGCTTTCAGGCGGAGAGAACCCACGGGAGCAGCGTGGCCAAGACGACAGCCACCGGGCTGTCCGGCCCCACCACGCCCAGTTACTCCTACGCGAAAGCCAACGGCCACTTTGAGCCAGAGACGCCAACGACCAAGGAGTCCACCGCGGGCAGCAGCGTGGAAAGCCAGCCGGCTCCCCGGGAGAAGCCCGTGGGCGCGGCCCACGAGAAGGCCGTGGAGAACGGGGCGTGGGCCGGGGGCGTGGAGGGCCCGGGCCCCGCGCCGGGCCAGCTGCCGTCCGGCAGCAGCTCGCTGTCCCCCAGCAGCACCGCGTCCTCCTCCCTCACGTCCTCACCGTGCTCCTCCCCGGTGCTCACCAAGCGCCTGCTGGGGCCCTCGGCCAGCAGCCCCGGCTACCAGTCCTCCTACCAAGTGGGCGTCAACCAGCGCTTCCACGCGGCTCGGCACAAATTCCAGTCCCAGGCCGACCAGGACCAGCAAGCCAGCGGGCTGCAAAGCCCCCCGTCCCGGGACCTGTCCCCCACCCTCCTGGACAACTCGGCTGCCAAGCAGCTGGCCCGGAACACGGTCACGCAGGTGCTGTCCAGGTTCACCAGCCAGCAGGGCCCCATCAAGCCCGTCTCGCCCAACAGCTCTCCCTTCGGCACGGACTACCGCAACCTGGCCGGCACCGCCAGCCCGAGGGGCGACACCGGCCACTCCCCCACTCCGGGCAAAGTGTCCAGTCCGCTGAGCCCCCTGTCTCCGGGGATCAAGTCCCCCACCATCCCCAGAGCCGAGAGAGGGAACCCTCCGCCCATCCCACCCAAAAAGCCTGGCCTCACGCCTTCTCCCTCCGCTGCCGCCCCGCTGACCAAAACTCACGCCCAGGCGTCCTCCGGGGCCACCGCCGAGGACCTGGCCAGCTCTGCCATGGCCAACGGCAAGGACGCCGAGATACTCCTGCCTCCCAGCAGCTAGTCCCCGAGGGGTCTGCGCAGCTGACATTCCATCGATCTTGTCCAAGAGCTCGGAGTCAGATCATGTTATTTATTTTGACAGTAGCGGAAACCATCTGTATAATACATGGAGTGTATTTCACATTTTTGTATTTTTTTTAAGTAGAGACGTGAGGAGTTTGGGTTTTTATGACTCACCTCTTTGTGCTATAACGCTAGAAGGGCGCCTCAAAGACACCCCAAGCGCAGCAGTCACCGCGGTGTGGGGATGGAGGGAGCGGAGTGAGGAGCAGGTGGTGACTTGCTGTCTATTTTAGGACTAGAATCACTCGACACACATTTTGAATTATGCAGGAGTGGTTCATGCAGATTTTTATCCCAGATGAACATGTTTTAAAAGTGCCTGAAATAAGACTGCCACGTGAGTGTGATTCTGCAGCAAAAACACGAAACGGCTCGTTTTATAATAATTGCAGAAAATCAGATCCTCTGTGAATCCTGAATGTCAAACACAAGCACTGCTTTTAATCCTCTTTTACTGTTTTTGATACTACAAGCTGCGTAAGTGGAGTGGGGATCCTAAGGTGGGTGTGAACTCGCCACCAGCCAGAGCTTTTTAGACCCTGCGAAGCCCTCCTGAGCACTAAGGAGTCGAGGTGCTGATTTCCTGCACTCTTTCTTGAAAGGGTAATTCCCTCCCGGTGTCCTGTGTACATTATGGAATAGAATGAAATCACATCTCCATTCAAAAAAATGTCTTCAGGCATCTACTGTTTGTAAGGAACTTCTGATTCCGATTGCTATTACTTGAATAGGAACTGGTTACTCCTTCTGTATACAAGTTTTGCCACAGAATGAGATCTTTATTCTGGAATCAAAAAGCAATAATTTAAGATTCGCTCTTTGTAATATATAAATCAAAATTATATAGGTTTTACCAAGGTGTTACTCTTATTCTCCCGGCTGCCAGCACTTGGTGTCTGTCTGTGGAACCAAATTAACTTTTGCCTAAATGGAAGTATCACCTATCTGTATAGACACACATCCCTTTACGTGTTTAACACACAAATATTAGTGTGAATGTATCTTTGGAGTTTGCAATATCGCATAAAGGATGAGTAGAGATGCATGTTAAGATTACCTATCAAAGCAACCGGATGGGTCTGGAACCCAGTCAATCAAAGGAGCAGTGGTGCCCACAGGAGGAGGGAAATTCCACGTG
The DNA here is from genome assembly GCF_964339955.1 of Pipistrellus hanaki. Lineage (NCBI taxonomy): Eukaryota > Metazoa > Chordata > Mammalia > Chiroptera > Vespertilionidae > Pipistrellus > Pipistrellus hanaki. Next base: position 3,301,076 of record NC_140520.1, on the reverse strand, counting down.
AAGTCAGGTCTTCAGATTCATGAGAAGGCGGAGCCAGCCCTAGCCGGTGTGGCTCAGTGGACAGAGTGGAGGGGTCCCAGGTTTGATTCTTGTCAAGGGCACATGCCCGGTTGTGGGCTCAATGCCCAGTTGGGGGCGTGTAGGAGGCAGCTCATCAGTGATTCTCTCTCATCATTGATGTTTCTAACTCTCCTCCCTTCCTCTCTGAAATTAATTTTTTTTAAATTTTTTTAAAGGCAGCGCCAAACTAACCCTAGTGTCACAGAACTAAGCGGGCCGTGTAAATGAGTGAGGTGTCACTCGGTCCGTGGAGGAGGAGCCGCAGCACACGGGATGCCCAGCCCCACTCACAGGTCCCCTCCGGTCCATCCAGCACCGTGCTGCCATGCAAGAATGCTGGGCCAGGGTTACCAGCTCCTCACACTTTTATAAAATCCAAATTTCCATGAGAAACCTCATTTTTAAATACCAGAACCGATTCCAAAACAGTTTAAACACCGCTAGATAAACACTCCTGCAGCTGGGTTTGGCACACAGCTTCCGAGTTGCAATCCCTTTCGTTCCAGAAATTTAAATTATTTCCATCATGGCAGGTGTGTGAGGACAAAGGCCTCCAGACTTGCCAACCTGCAGGCTAGTACAGGAAACGGAGTGAATGGAGCGTAATGACCCTCTCTCTGTTCCAACAAGACTGCCCACAACCCGCTCCGACTGTGTTATACACAACGCAGTTACCTGACCCTGTGTCCATGGGGATGGGCGTCACAGAACACGGTGTCCTCAATACATTCTCACCGGCCTCTACCCAGCAGCCCCTGACCTGCCGTCCTTTAAGTCTGTTTCCTCCTAATCCAGAGTGAGTTGATGGGCAGGTGACGGAAATGAACTCACTGGGGAGCACATGGGTGCCTCCACAGCTTATGGTTTGATGAAGGCCAATACTTAACAATTAAAAACAGTTAATGCCCCAGAGAGCCTACCAGTGATGGAGGGAGGATCTTAACTTTCCCAAAGCAATCACGCACTGAGCTTTATTCCCGGCGTAGCCAAATGGTGGTGCTGATGATAAAATAGCTGAGCGTGTTAAATTGAGGGGCAGTAGTCCCAGAGTGCTTAAATGGTAATCTTAAAGGCTGCATTGTGCTCTTCCTTTATCTCGGCATAGATATATATAGAGAGAGATTATGGGGAAGTTTATTTCTTAGGAAGTGCACTGACTAATGTATTTCTTTTACAGTGTAACCTGGGGGTGGGGAGATGAAAAAAGAAATGTGTATTTTTGCTAGTCGCCTATCTTCTGAGATAAAAAAGCACAATACTGCAGTGGATCCAATAATCCAGTTAGGCGTTCTAGAATAGTATTTAGGTTTGCCGTAGGTCGTGTGTGCTAAGTAAACGTTCCATGATTCACAGTTTTGGAATTTTAACCCATGTTGCAAAAAGCTGTGTTACCGGTCAACAGATTATAATGCTGTGCAGCCCATAGCACAGGCATTAATTAACCAGTCACTAACGTTTGTAAAGCAAATGCAGCGTGCAGAAATCTCCATCCATTTTCTAGCAGACGACATTAAAACAAGCTAAATCATACTGTCGGGGGAAGCAGTCTTGTTTGTACAAAGTGAAGCGTGTTGCCCAACAAGGGCCTGCACTGTTCCGGGAAGGAGCCATTCGCTCACGGCTTTCAGGAGCCAAATGGAGTCCGAGGCCCGTCCAGTCAGACCCCGGAGGGAGCCGGGACGCCCGTTTTCTTTAGAACCGTAGAGCCGGAGGAAGCCTTCCCAGTATCTGTCATTGTTAACCCCCTTGGAGACCCTGAAGCTTTTGAGAATCTAAGAAAAGCTAGACTCTATTCCCAGAAAAAAAAACAAAAAAACCCCACCATGACTCGTGTCCTAACTTCAACACACGGAGCCCCTGCTCTTCTCCCTTCACCCGGGACCGAGGCTCCCGTCTCCCAGCCCCGCGCTGTGGCTGCCGCTCTGTTAGTAAATGCGAGCCGTAGCCAGACAAAAGCACTTGGAGGTCCCTTGATGTACAAAAGATGTCCAGACAGTGTGGATGTTTACATAGCTTAAGTTTCCAGCATTTAAGCCAATTAATGATCGTTTCAACAAACACGGGGCATATCTGGTTTCCCGTAACAGCCTGTCAGCCCTGCTGCCTGGTCTGTGTGTGTGTGTGTGTGTGTGTGTGTGTGTGTGAGATTTATAAAGAGCGATTCTGGTGCTTAGTGCTTGAAACAAAATTTCAGATGTCTTTTGGAACGCTGGATGGGTATGCATACCCGAGTCAGGGGTAGGCAGTAGCGTTGTTCCCCAGGAGTCATTTCTGTGTCATTTGAGAACCTACATCCAGCTGTCCATGGCCAGTCCATGGGGAAAAGCTGGGGAGAACTTGGTGTTGCTTCAGTAGAACCTGGGAGCCTGCTACACGTGCGGATGCCCGGGGGTGGGCCTGGGGACCAGGGGATGTGGGTAATCTCCTGAGAAATGGTGCCTCATTGCCCTCACCAGTTCACTCACAAAAACTGGTTCTTGCCTTTGAGCTAAGGAGAGGTCCTAAGCTCCTGAGACTGGTTTGCCAGGAGGCTTTTCCTAGTCAGAGATATCTAGTTGGGTTCCCGGCCGTGCTGACGACCTCACACGCATGCTGCCTCGCTGAGCTCCACAAGTGAGGCCACCTAACCCCGGGCTGTGCTCTGCCCACTGCCCGTGTTTCGCTGAGCCCAGGCCCTCTGGGGGGGGGGGGGGGGGGGGCGGGGCGGCGGGGAGAGGATGGAAGGCAGGTTCTGATGTGGACTAAATTGGGCTCCAGATAAGGGTCTGGGCAGATTCTTGGACTGGAACAGGTTTAACCCAGCAAGACACCACATTCACCCTACCCCCCACCTCTACCCCCCAGGAGTGGATTATCAAACCTAATCAACAATTCCCCTCAAGCAACAGACTTGCCTTTAATATTTAAGACAGAAACCAAGGTAGCTATTACGGAAAACAAGTTTGAAAGTGTTTCCTTTAAACAATCCGGAGAAGCAAAGCATTAACACGGTAACGTAACTGAGACGACGGGAGAAGCAGCGGGGGTATGGAAGGGGCCCTGGCAGAAGCACCACGGGGGAATGGGGTGGCACGGAGTGCCGGGCGGCTCAGTCCACACCGAGGAGCGGTTGGTCCTGAGAAATTACCGGAAGTGCCCCAACAAGATTGGCCTGATCCCTGGGGAGTCGCTTACTTAATGTGACAAGAGCCCTGCTCACTGACCGCACCGGAGACACCAGGTCCCCTGGGGGAGGGAAGGGTTTGCTGACCGTGAACTTCACCCGCCTGAGCCCCTTGTGGGAATTGCCTGACCCGAAAAACCATTCTGACCAAGGTCACCTCTCCTCCGTGGGCAGTCCATGTCCAAAGACCGGCTGGTGAGGGGTATCAAGACCCGGCCCCTTGTCCCTAATGGAGGGACCTCTGAAGGGTCATCCCAGCGTCAAAGCCCCCAGTAGGACTGGCTGAGCCACAACTCAGCGTTCTCTTCCCCTCGTGTCCTCCCCGCCCTTCATGCTGATCCCAAGGGAGCCCAGTCCCCAGTAAGCCTCCTGCCGCGGTCTCCATCCCCACCCCTCCCTGTTCCTTTGGTCACGGTCAGGTCCCAAAGGAGGGTGCACACACTCCGGGTGTGTTATTTGGTACCAGACTCCCCACAGGGATCTTATGGATGTTCCTTCACTCAGTCACTACGGATCCTGAGAGGGGCAGGAGCTCCTACTTGGCCCATCGGGGAACAAAGGCTCCGGGGCCGGGAAAGGGCCCGAGGCCCCGAGGCCGGGCAGGGCTGACTCAGTGGCACCGCTGGGATTCAAACCATCCGACTGACCTTCAAGTCCACTCCCCCCACTGGCCATCCTGTAGCCAGCACTACGGAAAAACACATCTGGGGAGTCTAGGATGTTAGCCCTCACCAGCCAGTCGCCTCAGTGAGAATCCGCTCATTAGCTAGCTAGCTTTTGAGACTCTCACCAGAAGCAGGACACTGGGGAGAAAAGAGGGGGATGGTTGGAACAAGAAGGAAGTTTTGAGAGCCTTCGTCCTAGCGCCCACATTACAGATGAGGATGAGCCCAGTAGGGCCAGGAGGCTCAGCCCAGCTGACAGGACTGGCTCTGCGGCCTCCACCTGCGCGGCCCTGGGACCAGGGATTGCTCCCTCGGCCCCGGCTGCTCCCTCGGGCTCTCCTCCCTCTCACCTGATCCCCTCCAGTGTCTGGGCACCGAGCTCGCTCACCTGAGCTGCCCCAGATTCCAGCCCTGCCCTCTGTCCCCGGCCCAGGGCTGTCGGCCGGCCTAGTTGCCACAAAAATCCTGTCCTCATACCTCGGAACTGGTTTGGCGGCTGAGGCGAGGCCAGGCCGGAGGGGAGGATGTGGAGTGGCTACACTCAGGCTGTGTCCCGTCTGTCTCTGCGAAGCGCTTACTCAGGAGGCACCCTGAGCTGCTCAGCTGTGGCCAGGGAGTCACCTATCCCGGGCCTGACCGGCCACACCTGCCCGCGTGGGAGAGACACTTCCTGTCCCGGCGCAGACACAGCCCGCCCCAAAGGCCTCGTTCTCCAAACACTGGCCCTCGCCCTCCGCTGTGTGCCCGCCCTCCCGCGCCCTCCTCCCGGCCCACCGGCCCCAGCAGAGCCTCCGGGCCTGTTTGGCTCCGAGCAGACAGGCTGTCCTCGGCGTGACGGGGGGTTTGGGGTGGCGACCACAGCACACAGGCCCTTCTTCATCCCCAGCGAGTCCCCTCCCCTGAGCCCGGTGAGTCAACACCCCGGCCACACACAAGGCTCCCATTCAGGGCTCGCTTTCCTCGGCCGAGCCCGGCTCTTGGCATCTCTCTGCCTCTCGTTCTCTATGTGGGCCTTATTCTCGCCCTGGGAAAGCTCTGCTCCCTGCCCCGGGCCTCCTCCCCCCCCACACACACACCCCCTCATTCCTCAGCCACACCTCTCTGGACACACAGACAGGAGGTGGGACAGCACAGAACTGTGGGACGATCGAGTCCTCATCCACGTGGTTTCCGGCCGCGATGGTCGCTGCTGGCCCTGCAGCCCCCTGAGCTGTGCTGAGAAGGACCCCCCACACCCCCACTTCTGTGCCTGCCCGTCATCAACCGGCATTTTTACTGACTCTTCTCCGGGCAGACTTTCAGGGGGAACACGTCTGGCAGCTGTGACCTCTCAGGGCGGAGCCGGGCAGGACGCCACAGGTGCCCCCAGTGAGCGATGGGTCCCCAAGTGCCTGGAAGCTCAGCGGAGCAGGGAGATTGGTGGGTCTGGAGACACCGGGTTGAATAGACCGAGGGAGAATCATGGATCGGCTGCCTCCTGCACGCCCCACACTGGGGACTGTGCCCTTGACGGGAATCAGTCTTCAGGCTGATACTCTACCCACTGAGCCAGACCAGCTAGGGCACTGGAATGGGGGGTTGGGGACAAATATGTGATACCTTAATCAACAAAGAAATTATAAATAAATAAATAAATAAATAAATAAACAAACCGAGGGAAGGGTACTGACTTGCGTGGACAGAGGTGTGTGTATTCTCTGTGCCCGGGACACGGGATACAAAGGGGGGGCAAGCAGGAAAGGAGGCCAGAACGGGAGCTCTGCCTTCAGCCTCTGAGAGCCTCCGCTCCAGCCCCCGGAGCAGGAGGAAGGGCCAGGACTTACTGCCTTTGGGGAGAGAAAGGCGCATTCCCCTTCTTCCAAAGCTGAGTTGCTGGCGCCCCCTGGTGCTCCTGTCCCTGTAATTCTCTCTGCACCGAGGTGCGGCCCCGCCCCGTCCACTCAGAGGCGCTGGTGTGGGCAGAAACGTGTCCCCTCCTCAGGGGTCCCCTCCCCATGTCGAGGCTCCGCCGCTCCCCCAGCGGCGAAGGAGGGGGCAGAGCCACGGTCCCTGCCTCACACGGGGCTGGGGTCCAGACCAGGGACAGGGAACCCACAGCACATGCAACAGGGTTGCTGTGAGCCTTAAGTGAGCAAACAGACTCCGGACTGGTGAGGGCAGAAGCAAGCCCTCCGCAGGTGACAGCAGTCACAGCTGTGTAACCGCTGGAGCAGTGACAGGCACGGCAGGTGCTCAGAGCTGTTGGTTAAACGGGTCAGGAGGAGCCCATGGCGTTCATTCCTTTGTTCATTCATTCGCCCATGTGATTGCTTCAGAGATGTCTTGCTCCTCCTACACTAAGGTGACCAGACGTCCCGCTTTTGACGGGACAGTCCCGATTTTTAACAATTTGTCCCGCGTCCCGAGGCGTCTTCAAAAAGTCCTGATCGGGACACGGGACAAATTGTTAAAAATCGGGACGTCTGGTCACCTTATCCTATATTCTCTTTGCTGGAAAACAAAACAAAACAAACCTTAAGGAATCGAGAGCCAGCCCCCTCTGGGAGGAAAACGGAGATTTCGTTCATTCAGACACCCACACAACAACTCTCCCTCTGCCACTCACCGCCGTAGGCACTGGGGTGGAGAAATAAAGAAGTTACACCCTTTGGGGGCTGGAGAGGCAGGCGGGAGAGACAAACACAGAGCTGGTGCGATGTGTCCAGTGCTGACTGTAACAGATACAGGAACAAGCTGCGCATTCCGCTGGGGAATGGCCCCCAGAGGAAGAGACATCTGTCCTGGGCCTGCAGGTCGGTCTCCCGGGTGAGGAAGAGCAGACGGCATTCCAGGCGATAAGAACGACAGACGCCACGCACAGAGCTGTCAGGTTGAAGTCTGGGTTGGCGTGTGGGTCTGGGGGAGCCGATGGGAACAGAAAGGGCGTGGTCTGCCCAGGGCAGTGGTGGGCAAACTCCTCCGTCCACAGAGCCGAATATCCACGGTACAACGGTTGACATTTCTTTGGAGAGCCACATTTTTTAAATTTAAACTTCTCCTGACGCCACTTCTTCAAAATAGGCTCGCCCAGGCCGTGGTATTTTGTGGAAAAGCCGCACTCAAGGGGCCAAAGAGCCGCAGGTGGCTCGCGAGCCGCAGTTTGCCAATCACAGCCCTAAGTCGAGCAGATGAAGCCGGGAGGTGGGAGGAGAGAGTCCTGGAGACCAGAGAGCTCTAGTGAGGCCTCCAGGGATTTCCAGGTGCTTCCTCTGGAGCCTTCAACTGCCAGTGATCACCATACGCACAGGTGGAAGCCGACCCCTCAGAGGAGCCGAGGGAACCACACTGAGAGCTCTCCTGGGGCGGGGAGCAGTCTCTGTCCTCACGAGGCAGAATGACAACGCTCACAGGTCACAGGAGGCTGGGTAGAACCCTCAGAAGGTTTGTCTCCAGGATGGGCCACCGTTAGCTCTGGACTAAATTCTTCTCTGCTCCCACCCAAAAAGTAAATAAATAAAGCAAGACTCAAGAGGATCAAACTTTTTCAAATAACTGCATCCTAGAACAAAGCTCAAGAATTTGTATAGAGAAACAAAAACATCTGTACCCAAAAAATTAAAATTCAGAAAACCTAGCACACAATAAAAAATGACCAGGCATTGCAAAGAAACAGAAAAATATAGTCTAGGAAAATAATCAATCAATATAAAATTAACCCAAAATAACACTATGGTATAATTAGTGGACAATTCTATTAAAACAACTACTATAATTGTATCCCATATGTTTAGGGAGATAGATGAAGTATTAAATTAACTTGAGACATGAGGAATATAGAAAAGACCCAAATCAAACTTCTACAGATGAGAACCACATTATCTCAAGGTAAAACACACACACACACACACACACACACACACACACAAAATGTGTGGTTTTAATAGCAGATTACACACTATGGGAGAAATTATTGTTAAACCTTTTAAAATAGCAATAAAAATTATCTATAGTGAAACACAGCATGTAAAAAATTTTTTAAACAATAACAAAGTATCAGTGGCCTTTGAGAGAAAATCAAATGACCTAATATAAGTTTAATCAGAGTCACTAATAGCCAAATTTTGATCACTGATAGCCAAATCTTTCCTAATTTGAAGAAAATGAGAAACTGACAGATACAAAAATGTCAATGAACCTTAAGCAATGAACCTTAAACATGAAGGAAACTACACCAAGAAAAATTATAAATTATTTAAAGCCAGTGATAAAGAGAGAGCCTTCAAAACAGCCAGATGGAACAGACATATTATGTACAGATGTACAAGGATAAGAATAACAGCAGACTTCTCATTGGTGACATTACAACCTGGAAGACAGCTGAGCTATAACCTTAGAGTACCAGGGAAAAAGCTGTCAACCTAGAATTTGATACCTTGTGAAAATACCTTTCAAAAATACTTTTCTCACGCATGCACTAGCTGAAGGAACTCAGCTCCAGCAGACTTGCAGCACAAGAAATGTGAAAGGGTATACTTCAGCCAAAAGGATAACGATTCCAGAAAACTGGATCCATACAAAGGAATGAGGAGCACAAAATATGTAACTATTTGGATAAGTATAAAAGATTATTTTCGTCTTTAAATCTCTTTTAAAATGCATGCAAAATGCATATGAATGAAAGAAAAAACACAGCTTATCAATATTTATGGAACAGAGATAAAGCAGTCCTTAGGCAAACATAGGATGAAAATAGGACATTAAATCTGGCAATTAGGAGACATTTTGTAATGATACTGAGGACAATTCCAAATATACTTTGTGTACTAACACCAGATTATAGCGAATCGAGAAATAAACCGGAGTTAAGAACCTTCAGATGGCTGCCTGCCTGCTGTGGCTCAATGGTTAAAGCTCAGCCTGTGAACAGGAGCTCAGGGGTCACTTCCCAGTCAGGGCATATGCCCGGGTTTCGGGCTTGATCCCCAGTAGGGGGCGTGCAGGAGGCAGGTGATCAATGATTCTCTCCCATCATTGACGTTTCTCTCTCTCTCCCTCTCCCTTCTTCTCTGAAATTCATGAGCGCTAGGTCTTCTCCCCGTAGATTTATTTACGCAATCGTTTATTTATATTGGCATGGACCCAAGTGTTTTATACTCTGGGTTATCATTTAAAACTGTTTTGTTCAGCCGAAACCGGTTTGGCTCAGTGGATAGAGCGTAGGCCTGCAGACTGAAAGGTCCCAGGTTCGATTCCGGTCAAGGGCATGTACATTGGTTGCCGGCACATCCCCGGTGGGGGGTGTGCAGGAGGCAGCTGGTCGATGATTCTCTCTCATCGATGTTTCTAACTCTCTATCCCTCTCACTTCCTCTCTGTAAAAAATCAATAAAATAAATTTAAAAATAAAAAATAAAAATAAAACTGTTTTGTTCCAATTGCCTAGTGTGGACCCTGGGGGTGCTTTCGGTTCACCCCCGTGTTGGTCTTGGTTTTGAATGTGGGCAGATATGCCCTGCACAAACAAAAGCTCTGTAGGGTCCTCGATCGTTGTTAAGAGGGTAAAGGGGTCCTGAGACCAAACAGAAGTGTGGGAGCCCTGCCTGAGCCGCACCCTGGGGGAGGGCACACTCTGCGCCCCAGGACACACCCCCGGGCCCGGCGGGGAGCCTGAACCGCGCCTCACCCCGCCTGCGTTTCCAGGAAGCGCCACTGCGGGGCGCCCGGCCCCAGAGTGAGTCCTCACCCCCGACGCCGGCACCGGGGCCACCGGCCTTTCCCCGCGGGCCGCCCGGTACTCACCGGCTCGGCGGGGCCGGCGGGGCCGGCGGGCCAGGGCGCTCAGCCGGGCGGGAGCTCCCCGCCCCCCGCTCCCCGCCCCCCGCTCCCCGCTCCCCGCTCCCCGCCCGCCGCAGGGCCGGCTGATGCGGGCGCAGGGCGGGGAGCTGAGCGGCCGCAGCTGGAGCCGGGCTGATTGATGCAATAAGTTCCGTAATTGCCTCAAAAACAAGGGCATGGTTTGGCGGAGGGAGCGCTTCGATCTTATCGGCCAGGAAAGCCCTCTCTTTCCAAACGGACCTGCAGAGCGGGCTGGGGCTCCAGCTGGGAGCGGGGAGCGGGGAAACTGCCCCCCTCCCTCCATCCCTCCCCCCCTCCCTGCGGGCACCCCCTCCCTGCGGGCACCCCTCCCTGCGGGCACCCCTCCCTGCGGGCACCCCCTCCCTGCGGGCACCCCTCCCTGCGGGCACCCCTCCCTGCGGGCACCCCTCCCTGCGGGCACCCCTCCCTGCGGGCACCCCCTCCCTGCGGGCACCCGGGCTTTCCCAAGAGGGACAAGGACCCTCTCCCCCAGGATGGAGAACAGCACAGGGGCCAGCGCCGTGCAGGGGTGGGCTCTCCGGCGGGGAGGGGCTGGAAGGGGGGGGCAGACTGGAATTGGGAAAACCTGATTTGGCTCAGGTCTGATGAGGCTTCTTAGCCAGGGAGGCTGCTCATCGGGGCTTTTCGGCAGGAGGGGGAACAGAGGGAGGAAACCTTGGTCCTGCCTTCTCCAAGAAGCTGCACGCACTCCACACACACACACACATTCATGCACACACACAAACACATACTACACACACATGCACACACACTCATACACACCTCCACACATTCATGCACACACACATACTACACACACACACACACTCATGCACATACACACACACTACACACACACACTCACACACACTCATGCACACACACAAACACATACTACACACACATGCACACACACTCATACACACACACCCGAGCCCTGCGCCGTGGGTGTCCCCGCCTGGCGGAGGCCCCAGCGCAGAGAGGATTAGGGGGATGAGCTAATCTGGTTTGTATCCCAGACGCGGCCCCAGAAAGGGCCTGTCCGCCCCGGTGTCTAAGGCGCGAAGGAGCAGCGCCCTGTGGCGGGGCTGACAGTGGGAGGCCGGAGGGGACAGGCTCTGACTCCGGAGGCGGAGGAGAGAGGGGCAGGGCGAGCTGTGCTGCGAGGAAGGAGCGGGAGCTAGGCCTCCGCCCACCTGTTTCAGCGGCGAGGAAACGGGCCAGGAGCCGCGGGAGCGAGTCCCGCAGACTGGGCCTGGCTGAGCTGGGGGGGGGGGGGGGGGGGGCTCAGGTGTTCCCATTCCTTTCCGTCGGGTGCACTTTGCACTGTGCTGCCAGGCCTGAAGGGGAAGGTGTGAGACGGGGCACCAGAGAGAGACAGAGACAGAAGGAAAAAAAAAGATGCACACCAAGAAGAACACAGAGAGGAACACAGACTCACACACAGAGACTGAGAAAACCACCGTCAGAAAAGAGGCGAAGAGAGAGACGGGGAGAAGAATAAAAGATAGATGAGGAAGAGCCAGCCAGATTCACACAGAGGGAAAGGCGGAGAGACGGGTACCGTCCGAGAGACCGGGAGGGCTGAGCCTGAGAAGGAGAAGACTCAAGCGGGAGGGAAGGCAGGCGCCGACAGGGACAGGGAAGACAGAGGGGCGGGAATGGACACAGAGAGACACAGAGAGGAGCCGAGGGGAGCCTGAGAGGCAGAGTGAACGGAGGGAGGCAGGGTAGGAGGGGGCAGGTAGTGGGACCGTAGATTTTGTTCCACTAGAAGCAGACCTCGATTCCAGACCATTCTGGGGCCCAGGACAGGTGGTGGGGAGAGAAAGCAAGCTCGGTGCTTAGCGTGTATGATACAGGCCGATTGGGGAGGGAGGGAGGACCGCCCCCTGGGGGTCAGGCTGGTCAGTGACCACCCAGGCTCCCTGCAGCACGCCGCTGGCCTCACACAGACCCGGGCCGCCCGCCCGGGATGGCCGCCCGCCCGCCGCCAGGCCCGGTCTGATTACAGCCAGAGTGCTGAGAGGCTCCAGACCCCCAGGCCCCGCCCCAGGCCTCCCCTCCTCCTTCCCCTTCTCCCTCAGCTCCCTCTCCTCCTGTACCCCGGCCCCTGGGGGGAGCAGTCCTCCCCGGTTGGCCCCTGGCTGGGAGGAAGGGGGTCCCTGCCCGACCAGGCCCCCTCCCCCGGTTTGGGACTGCATGCTGCTTCCTTCTAAGCCCTCTCGGCCTGGCCTCGGGGAGACACGCTCCACGCCTGGCCTGGGAGCTCAGAAATACCGAGCAGAGGTGGGTCCGCTGTGTACAGAACGTGGGGCCGCCCCCCAGCCCCTTCAGAAGCCCCTGGGTGCTTTGCAAGCTCCTGTCTCTTCCCTAGACAGCTGCGCGGAGGGGCTGGGACGGAGAGACAGGGCAGGGGCCGGCACGGGCAGGGGGACCTGGGTGAAGCTGGCCCCATCTCCGAGGAGACTTGCCTCGGTTTGCAAAGACATCTCAGGGAAGCGGCTCAGGGCCCTTGTGCAAGCAGCAGGCGCAGGAATTCCTTGACTCCCATCCAAGCCTCCCCCCAGCCCCTTCCCGGCCTTTCTCGCTGCTCAGGACCATCCGCACCACCTCCCACCCACGGGGAGGGAGAGAGAAGGTCATCGCCACAGGGGCTGGGGCAGGGGGGCCTCCCGGGAGGGCAGGATCTGTGGGGTAAGAGCTGTGTACCCACCTCTGAGCTCCAAGGGCTCCCCTCTGCTCCCCTCCATGGGCCAGCAGGAACTCACCACGGCCCAGGCCCACACCACACAGCATGGAGGTGAATGCCAAGTCTGAGCGCCCCCGGGGAGCAGGGTATGGTGAGAGGGCGGGGGCTGGGGTGCCACCTGGAGGAGGAAGGCAGGCCTGGCTCTAAGGCTGGGTGGGCGCCGCCCTGCTGGGGACCCAGGGACCCAGAGCGGGGTGTGTGTGTGTGTGTGTGTGTGTGTGCCCGCACCCTCCTCCCGGTCTCTGCTGAGCGGGCACAGCTAAGCCTCGGGCGCCCCCCTCAGACGCTTCATGGTACTTGTCAGAAAAAACGACCTCTCACAGCCTCCGTGTCCTTCAAATGTCCTGGCCAGTGCTGGGCACACAGCAGGCGCTCAATAAGTGCCTACACAACTCCATGCAGGCCCCTCCAGCCCCGACTGTGCCTCCCAAGCCCGTGGCTCTCTCCCCAGGCTCCCCTTCAGATGGATGGGCGGCGGAGTGGGGGCGGGGTGGGGGCCGGAGGGAGGAGCAGGTCAGGCGCTCCCGGGCCTCTGGCCTTGACCCTCTGCCTGGAAGGGCCCACAAGCCCTTCCTTGCGTGAGGAGCTGAGCGCTGGGTGGCGTCTAAGACCTTGAGCCTGGAAGTTTATTTTGGGCTCTGAAACGCCAAAGTGGCAGATCCCAGAAAACCTCTTCTCCGGCTCCGCTCTTGCTATCCAGTTAAGTGGCTGGAGCTGCTCTTGCAGTCAGCTGGCTCCTGACCGGGTTCCTGCTGGGGGGCCGGGGGCTGGAGGGAAGGGGAAGAGGAGGAGGAGGGAGTGGAGCCCCGCCCCGGACCGTCCACGCCGGGCAGCGTGGCCTGTGAGCCATGGGGAGAGACCTGTCCCCTCACCCCCTCTCCTCCTTTTGGAGTTGCTCTTTCTGGGGGGGCCCTCAGCTCAGCAGCATGCTTTGATAGCTGAGCATCTGTGCTGTGCCAAGACACAGTCCCACTTGACCGTGAAGACAGCCGAAGCCAAGGGAAGGGCCTCATCAGTGCGTTTGGGGCCCGTGGGGGTGAGTCCACCCAGGGCTGGGCCGATGTGGTCATCCGCACCCGCCCTGCGGCCTCGGCCATGTGTCACACCCAGGCCTGAGCGCCCAGCGGGCCCGGGAGGCCCAGCGTCCAGGTGGGGTGGGCTGGGAGGAGGGGAGAGGGCGGTCCAGGGGAGGGGTGCGGCCCCTCCTCTCACCTGCCCCTCTCAGGAGAGCTCAGACCAAGGTCAGGGGGCAGGGGCGGCGGCGGATCTCTGTGTTCAGTCCTCTCCCGCTCCCACCCACCTTTCCACCTTCGCCCCCCCCCCCAGAGGCGGGCACCTCTGCCCGGCACAGCACGGGCCACCCCTGCCCCCGCCCGGACCCCTCTTCTCCCCTCAGCCTCCCCCGCTCCGGCCGGCCGGCCGGCCCTCCGAGCTCCGCGGACGGGGTCTGTGCGGGCTGCTGGGCGGCGCCTTAGTGAGACCGGCTGCTCACCGGGTACAGCTCTGTTTGTCCTCCTCGTGGCGTTCCTACACACTATCCTGTTTTACTCAGGATGTTTCCTGTTCGTTGTCCATCTTCTCCCCGTAAACAGTAAGCTCCATGGGGGCAGAGACTGGTTTGCTCTGCTCACTGGGTGTCCTGGTGCTGAGCACGGGGCACGTGGTAGGAATAAGTATTTGTTGGATGGATGGATGGATGGATGGATGCACTCGGGCCCCTGACGCAGCGAGTGGCTGAGAGGAGTGAGAGTGGGGGAGGGGATGAAGGTCCCTCTGAGCCCTCGTCTCCCACTCAGCCTCCGGGGTGTCCTCCCGCCCGGCCTCCGGGGTGTCCTCCCGCCCGGCCCCTGGGATGTCCTCCCGCCCGGCCTCCGGGGTGTCCTCCCGCCCGGCCTCCGGGGTGTCCTCCCGCCCGGCCTCTGGGGTGTCCTCCCGCCCGGCCTCCGGGGTGTCCTCCCGCCCGGCCCCTGGGGTGTCCTCCCGCCCGGCCCCTGGGGTGTCCTCCCGCCCGGCCCCTGGGGTGTCCTCCCGCCCGGCCCCTGGGGTGTCCTCCCGCCCGGCCCCTGGGGTGTCCGGGGCCAGCTGCGCCCTGTCCGCTCACACCCAGGCGTCTCTCACACCCCGACCGAGACCTGACAGTGCGTCTGGGGTGGAGGGGGTGAGCGCGCTGTTTACACCAGGCTTCATGGTTTAGATAAATCAAGGGCAGAGGCAGAAAGACACCTGGAAGTGAGGGGCGAGGCGGGAGAAACTGAGGCCGGAGAGGGGTTGGGCCAGATCCCAGATGAACTCCCCAAGTTGGAAGACCCTGGGTTTTAAAGGCCACTGCGCCCCAGAGGCTCTGCCCGCGGGCCTGGGAGTGCGGGCCGGGCGGGAGGTGTGTGTGTGGTGGGGGTGTTTGAAGGGGACAGGAGGGGTGTGTGTGTGTGTGTGTGTAGGTGGGGGGGAGATGTGTGTGGGGCGGGATGGGAGGAGTGGGGGGAGTGTGAAGAGTCACTTTCACCTCCTACCCTTTCCCGGTTTGCCACGCCCCCAGGCAGAGTGGGAGGGAGGGGGGAGAGGCGAGGGGGGAGGGGAGGGAAGGGAGGGGAGGGGAGGGAGGGGAGGGGAGGGAAGGGAGGGGAAGCAGGAGGGGAGGGAAGGGAGGGGAGGGGAGGGGAGGCAGGAGGGAGCACTGGGGAGGAGGAAGGGGGAGGCGAAGGAGAGACATGGCTCCGGGTTTCCCCTCTCCAGAGGACCCCATCGGCCCTGTTGGGGGGCGGGAGCCGCCCAGCTGTTTCTGATTCTTTCCCACTCGCAGCCCCGCCCGGGGAACCGGGGAGCCTGGGCTCTGAGCCCGCGGGGAGGGGTCCGGGCGGCAGGTGTGCCCCTCGGTCCGGCCACCGCCGGGTCCGCGGGCGGAGGGAAGCGGGGCCGGGCGGGCGGGCGCGCGGACGCCAAGTCCACAGGCGGTTGGGGTGCGGGGTGCGGGGTGCGGGGTGCGGGGGGCAGGGACCGGCCGGAGCCCAGAGGAGCCCCTGCCTGGGGCCGCTGCCCACGCGCCCGGGTGGCACGGCTGGAAAGGGAGTGAGACCCCCGCATCCTGCCGATCTTGCCCGTTTCACAGCGGCGCCGGGACCGAGGGGCCCCGAGAGCACGAGGCGTCCCCTCCGCTCGGCCCGGGGTCCCTGCGGCGGCGGGCGGCGGGCGGCGGGCGGCGGCGGCGGAGGGTCTGCGGGCTCCGCTCCCGCCGGCGCCGCGGGCTGGGCTCGGGGGCGGGGCGCTAGGACCCGGGGGCGCGGGGCTCAGAGGGGCGCCCGCGGGGCCCGCCCGGCAGGTGGGGGCCGGGGTGCGGAGCGGGGCCGGGGCCGGGGCCACACCGCGGGCGCCGCGGGCGGAGCCGCCTGAGCCGCGTGTCCCGGCCCCGGCCCCGCCCCGCGCCGTCCAATGAGAGCCCGGCCGCGGGGCCTCCGCACTCCGCCGCCGCCCCGTCCGCGCCGGCCCCACTGCCACCCGCGCCCGGCGGTGCGCCCCGCTCCGGAGCCCCGCGCCCCGCTCCGGAGCCCCGCGCCCCGCTCCGCGCCCCGGCCCGACAGCCCCCCGCGCCCCGGTCCCGAGCCCCGCGCCCGCCCGGGACCCAGGTGCCTCGGCGCCCAGCGGCCGCCGGCCCATGGCCGCCCCGGGGGGTGAGTAGGGACCGAGCGCCCAGCGGAGCCCCCGCCCTCGGGAGCCGGGGCGCTATGCGGGGGCGGCGCGGTGCGGAGGACGCCGCGCAGCTGCCCCCTCGGCGCGCCCGCGCCCCGCTCCCCGCGGCCCCCGACGGCGCCCGGGCCGCCGCCCGCCTGAGCCTCGCCTGCGCGCTGCTGCTGCTGCTGCTGCTGCTGACGCTGCCGGCCCGCGTGGACACGTCCTGGTGGTGAGCGGCTCGGGGCCGGGCGGCCGGAGGGGGAACAGCGCGGGGCCGGGCGGCCGGAGGGGGAACAGCGGCTCGGGGGCCGGGCGGCCGGAGGGGGGACAGCGCGGGGCCGGGCGGCCGGAGGGGGAACAGCAGCTCGGGGGCCGGGCGGCCGGAGGGGGGACAGCGCGGGGCCGGGCGGCCGGAGGGGGAACAGCGCGGGGCCGGGCGGCCGGAGGGGGGACAGCGCGGGGCCGGGCGGCCGCTCAGACCGCGTTAGAGACGCCCCGGCGGGGCTGTCACTGCAGCGGCGGCGGCGGGCGCAGGGTCCCGCAGCACGGACGCCCGGGGGTCGAGGCTTTCCAGAGCCCCAGATGCCTGCTGTGCCCAGCTTTCAGCTCAGCCCTTTTAGGGCCAAAGCTACCTCGCAGGGTGGATTCCAGAAAGAGCCGCCCTCTGGGCCTTCGGGGACCGTCCAGCAGGAGCCCCATCCCCGATGGCCGGCCCGGGAGGTGGAGCAGGGGTGCGCGCGGGTGGAGGAGCCTCTTCCTCGTCCCCCCACCCGGTCAGGCAGCAAGGCCTGGGGGCGGCGGCAGTGCCCGGCGAAGGGTTAGAGTGGATCCAGGGCAGAAAGCCGACCCCGTTAACCCCCACAATGAAAACAAAACCCGGGGCTTGCACCACTAGGCACTGCTTTCAGGCTCCGTTTTAGGGACGTCAGTTCGAACCTTGCTGTCTCCTTTTGGGCTTCCTTCTCTTCTTCCCACGTCTCTCCCCTGCGGAACGAGGCGCCCTGGCCCCCAAACACAGACCCGCCCCTCAGGTTTCTTGCAGGCCTTACACTCCAGACACTTCCCAAGAGAGAGGAGCCAAAAGGCGTTACAGAATGACTCCATGCCTGTGCTCCCAGCCCCTGGATGGCCCTGGTCTCCCCCTGGATGGGCAGGGGGAGGGTTGGGCTGGGGAAAGGCTCAGGCTTCTCATCTTTCCTCTTCACCCCCCAAAATGGTCCCTTGGTCTGGGTGTCTGCCCCTCTGAGCCCGGGCAGTGCCCGCCTTCCTGTCTTCACTCTGCCCCCTCCCTGCCGCCCTCCACCTCGGAGTGCGGTCTCTCCCCTTCCACCCTGCGGCTTCCTCCCCGGGCTGGAATCTTGGCTGAAGGGTGAGGGTACCGGCTGAGGGGCCGGCCAGCTTGGGCGGCAGATTCCTATCATTTCAAGATGCGTCTCTCACCACCACCCCCAGCCCCGTTTTCCTGTTTCAGAAAAATCTCTTGGATTTTTTCTTTTTTTTTTTTCTATCTCTGCAGTGCTGTGGAAGGCAAGGAGGGGGGTTCTGGGTGGGGGAGAGGGGCGGCCCATATCTCCCATCTGGCTGGAAACATTCCTTTGGAGAGGGAAAGGGAAGAAGGGGCTGAGGGGAAGCGCCTTTCACAGTTCAGAGTGAGCCCGCACCGTCCTCTGCCCTCTGGCGTGTGGCTGGGGACACGGCCTCAGGGGCCGGCAGAGGAAGGGAGAAGTGGCCGCTGCACATCTTTACCGCCCAGAGGGCAGTGTGCTTTTAGGGAGCCCCGATGCCTGCCTTCCAGTGTGGGGTGCTGTCTTGGGGGCCATGTGGTGTTGGGGTGAGGAAGTATGGAGTCAGTCTGGGGGCTTGCACAACTAGGCACTGCTTTCAGGCTCCGTTCAGCATGCTAGGGGTGGTCCCCAAAACCCATCTGGAGTTCTTCCTAGTCCCCATTTTGTCCCCGTGGCGACTGTCTCCGCCTTTTCCTTTCTCTCGCTACTACATGCCCCCCACGTGGTTCATATTAAAGGTTTTGGGGAAAGTCCTGGGTGGGAAGCAGGCGGGTGAAGCAGAGATCCAGCAGTCCCGGGGGAGGGGGGAGGAGGCAGCAGCAGGCCAGGATGGGGAGGGGTGTGAGTGCAGAGGGTATTCCATCTCCTGGCTGCACACCGCCCCGATGCCTGCCTCTGGGAGCACCACTTCTGGGATACAGTGGAAAGCTGCTTTCCAAAGGCTGGTCAGGCCCCCAAGGGGGTTCTCTCTCCCATAGGAAAACCCCAGCAAGACTGGTCCTCAGTGCAATCCCCGGAGGAGAGGCTGCTGCCGTGTGTGTCCCTGTTCCACCCTGGAGCAGCCATGGCGCTCACAGCGACCAGCCTGGGACTGGCTGCTCTTCCTGCCAGCCCTTCCCTTCTTTCCACCCACTGCTTCCCTCTGCTCCCCTCGCTGGAGGAGGCAGTGATGGGCTCTTCGGAGTCTGTAACCAACAAACACGGGCTCCTGACCTGTGCTTCCCTATTCCGTTTTGCACGGGTGGGACATGTCGTGAATTCACAAAGGGAGAGAAACAGAGTGGCATCACATTAGCGTTATTCCTGCCACGTGCCGAGCTCTTACTAAGCCCCAGACACATTATGGCATCTTCTTCGGTCCCCCAGTAATCCAGCAGGGCAGGTGCTGTTGTCATCCCCGTTTCACATAAGAAGGAAGTGAGGAATAGGAGGGAATGGCATTCTGAAGTCAGATGGGCCCATCCTGGCTAAGCCGCCTTGGAGGGAAGATGGCCTTGGACTCTGGAGTTCACCTAATTTTCTGACTTGCTCTGATGGACGGAGCTGGCTGTGATCGCTCACTCCTCCCGGAACCTCAGTTTCTTCACTTGGTAAATGGAGACAGATCTCTCTTTCTCATAGGATGGTTGTGTGGAAAAACGTTTTATAAACTGTAAGGTACCATATAAATGATGTTGCATTAAGAGATTAAGGGACGGTAATAGTTTATCCCTGTGTTCAAAGCCTTGTATGAGTTGGACTGAACCACGTGCACTAGGGACTATAAAAAAAAAGGGAAAGAGGGGGAAAGAGGCTCCCTGACCTCATTAACCAGACACAAACAAAACATGTGCAAATATGCTGGCAACGTCCACGAGGAGTAACGCTGCAATTGAAATGGAGTTTATGACTAGCTCGGGGGGGGGGGGGGGGGGTGGAAGGGGAAGGAGGGAGTATATCAGAGCCGTTAGGTTTATTCAGCAAGTAGTGACTGAATACCTACTATGTGCCACACGCTGTTCTAGGCACCGGGGATACTGAAGTGAACAGAACAGACACAAGTCCCAAGTCCCTGCCTTCACGGAGCAGGGCACGCAGACTACCTGGGGCATCGGTAAGGGGCGGCCTCTGACTCAGTGGGCCTGGGCTGGGGCCTGAGGCTCTGCACTGCCAACAGCTGCCCCGGTGATGTGAATGCTGCTGTGTTGGGCACCACACTCGGAGTAGCAGGGGCTATGAGAGCAGGATATGCGTCACTTTGTCAAAGGGAGGGACATAAATGGGTCAGAAGCAGGTGAAGAACATTCTGGGGCAGGAAACTGGGAAGGGAAACTTCTGGGTGGGTGAACAGGGTATCTCCCCACAGCCGCCGTGACCCGGGAGGCCTTAGACACCTCTGATCCTAACGCGGAGCGGAGCGCTTGGCACATGCAGGAATGCTGCAGGCATGTGCTGAGAAGGGGCTGGCTGGGGCTCAAGCTCAGTTTCATTGGAGGTCCCCCACCAACTACAAGGGCTGGCTGTGGCCAGCAGGCATGCGCCCTGCTCTGTGGGATCTTGAAGCCGCCCTTGGTGCGGTGAGGGGGGTAGGAGGAGAAACGTATTCATTCTTCCCACCTTAGACACCGAACAGATGTTCCCACGTTCAGTGAGGGTGTAACAAGAAGGACCAGTGTGGGCTGCAGCAGAATGGATTTAAGTCAGACCACAGGAAGGACTTTCTGCCAGAGTTTGGCTTGCCTCACTCCAGACTGTCTCACGAGGGCTGGATTACTGGCCTCCCATTCCCATCCAGCCCCCCTCTTCCCAAGCCCCAGTAAAAAACAAACACCCACCCATCGCATAGGGCAGGACGCGGCTGAACTGGGGAAGCAGAATGGTGGTGAGACAGGGACGAGCTCCAAGGCCACAACTCCAGCGTCTTCCATCTCCAAACAAAGCACCGCAGCGGTGGGCGGAACTCCGGGCTGTGCGTCAGGGGCCCTTTCCGGCCTGGCCCAGCCCGGGGTGTTTATTTGGTTTGTTCCTGGAAGCTGCTGCCCTGATGGACAGGGCCGGGGACGCTGATTCCATGGGATTTCTCTGTCTGGTCAGCCCGCTCACCCCTCCCCCGGGACAGATGGGCCCCATCAGCCTGCTGAGTTCCAGAAGAGGCATCAGCCCTCCTCATGTTTGAGTTGGTATCACCAGTGGTGACCCAGTCTGTGGGTGAGGGCGGAGTGTGTGAACTGGGGGGAGGGGGTACCCAGAGCCCAGGGCAGCCCAGCTTTTCCCCTCTACCCACCGGCCATCCTCCCTTCTCCGCCCCCACTTCTAGGCCCATCTGGGGGGCTTTCCCAATCCACAGGCTCATTCCCAACCCAAACCAAAGTCTCTTCTGTTTGTAGCAGGCCCCCACCTGCTTTGTTCTTTCAGAAAGGGGGAGAGAAGGTGTCCCTTGATGTGTTAGGTCAGGAGAATGGTGAATTCCCAGCAAATCAAGAAAGGTGTTGGGGAGAGAGAAAGGAAATGAGGAGTGGGTGAGTGAGTCAGACCTCACTTGGTGGCCTTGTGGGAGAAAAAGTGATGATACATTCTGGTCTTCTTCCGGAGGCTGGTGGTGGAGTCCGGGCTAAGTGTTTGAATGAAAAGAATGCCGGGAAAAATCTGAGAAGGACTCTGCCAACCCCCCTATCTTTTAGTAACAAGCGATCTTCTTCTTAGTTCATACTGGGCAAACTGGGGGCTGGAATATGGGGAGTGTCACCCTCTTGCTTTATCTTGGCCTTTGGCTTCCCACAGCAACAGCCCTGTAAGCTGGGGAGAGGGTTTTGAAAGAATCAAGACTCCTAAGCCACAAAAGGCCGCTGGCTGGAAATAGTGTGGGGAAGAGAGCTGGGAGTGGGTCTCCTCCCCAGGTCTCAGCGCTGGGAGTGAGGATCTCGGCTGCACGGGTCTGACTGGGGCTGAGAACATGACTCAGAGCTGCCCTTCATGTCTCTTCCCACTGGCCCCTCCGTCTCCATCCTTCTTCCCCCAAACCAGGTCTTCGTGGACCAGCCATGCAGGACGTGCCTCTTACATGTGGGAGTAAGAGTGTTATCTCAGACTCTCGTTTTGTTAGTTTATTTTTCCATGAGGCTCTTCGTGTTTGTTAAATAAACAGGCAATGGGTTTATGTGACATGCCCGCAGCTTTGTGTGTGTGTGACACATGCCTGGCCTGCGTTCCGGGAGTGTGTGTCACTTTGGCTTTCGGCAGGGGAACTGTGATGCTAGGAGACCACTCATCACTCTCTCTCCGCAGCTGTAGGACTGTTTATCGGAGCTGGTGGGGACCGTTCTATCCGTCAGCCTCAGGGAATGTGGGCTGGGGAGGGGAAGGCGCCACGCCAAGCCTGTCCTGATGCAGAAAAAGGGCCGGAACTCTGACAGGGCCGTCTCCACCTTGCAGGTACATCGGGGCGCTGGGGGCCCGAGTGATCTGTGACAATATCCCTGGTCTGGTGAGCCGGCAGCGGCAGCTGTGCCAGCGTTACCCAGACATCATGCGCTCGGTGGGCGAGGGTGCCAAAGAATGGATCCGAGAGTGTCAGCACCAGTTCCGCCACCACCGCTGGAACTGCACCACCGTGGACCGGGACCACACTGTCTTTGGCCGTGTCATGCTCAGAAGTAGGGGCCCCTTCCCCTCTGCCCAGCTCTTCCCTCCCTGCCTGTGCTTGGGGTGGTGCGTGGGTAGGGCAGGCGTGATCCCCTCCCCCGTCTCCTGCACACTTCTTCATAATCAGAGGAACGGTTATGGGCGGAGCGCAGGATACAGTTGCGAACAGACCCTCAGTACTTAGATAGTAGCCAGGGTCCTTCTAGGTCCCAGGACTCTGGGATGTAGGGACAAAGGAGCGGCATTCCATCTTCCTTCCTCCTTTCCCTTCCTCCCCAGCCCCCAGCACTGTCAAGCTGAGGACTGGGTTCTTATCACACGATCACTCCCCTCTAATACTCCCAACACTACAGTAATGGGAGCAAAGGATAAACAGAAAGGTGATACATAAATATTTGGAGAACCAGCGGCTTAGCCCCAGCTCAGCAATAAAGCTAAGCAGAGGCTTAACAGTCAACTAGAAGGAAGGGAATGAGGTGGGAACCCGAAGGTGTCAGAGGGCCAGGAGAGATGGGTCACTGATCTGGGAGAGCACCGAGGGAAGGAAACAGGCGGGGAAAGTAGCCTGTCACTTCAAATGTGCTGACCCCTGGGCCGAGGTGGCCCCTGGTGGGAACTGTCCAGCAGAGTGGGCCTGAACAGGCTTAGCTGAGCCAGGACTGCACTCAGTCGGAGGGTGACTCACCCTGAGACTTGCTCATGGATATATCCAAGGAGTTTGGAAGGAAGCAAGAGCCCAGGTCAGTCCAAGAGGCCAGATGCATAAAGAAGTGATGGAAAGTAGTGAGAGCTGGGGGAGGGACCAGGCAGTCTGCAGATGCTCCTGGAAGAAGGGCAGTTTGAATAAAGAGGGTCCAGGGGCTGCTCCAGGAGAAGAGACTTCCCAGTCGCGGTTCTGAGCCTCCTTGCTGAGACACACTCTTCTCCCTCCTCTCCAGGCAGCCGGGAGGCAGCGTTTGTGTATGCCATCTCGTCCGCAGGGGTAGTTCATGCCATCACCCGCGCCTGTAGCCAGGGGGAGCTGAGTGTGTGCAGCTGTGACCCCTACACCCGTGGCCGACACCATGACCAGCGTGGGGACTTTGACTGGGGTGGCTGCAGCGACAACATCCACTACGGCGTTCGCTTTGCCAAGGCCTTCGTGGATGCCAAGGAGAAGAGGCTCAAGGATGCCCGGGCCCTCATGAACTTACACAACAACCGCTGTGGCCGCACGGTCAGTATTCATGTCTGTGTGTGTGCCTTCCTCTTTGCCAGGGCGGCGCTCTGTGTGATCACGGACTATGTGAAGGAGGAGGTGCTGACGGCTCTGGGTCACTTCCAAAAGACCAGACCCCTTGGGTCGGGAGCAGTAAACACAGGAAGCTTGCAAATGCCGAGGTGCAGCCAGGTACACAGAGTCCTCACACAGGTGGTAGGCAGGGGGAGACGGAGAAAAGCAGGGCAGTAACGCTTTAAGAAGGAAAAGGCTGCCTCCATAATGACTGAGGAGGAGAAGGACTTGCTCTGGTCAGTCACGGGTCTCTGAGCATGTCCTCTGTGCCTGGTCCTTGCTGGAAAGTGACATGCCACAGAAGGAGAAGGCATGACACCCTGAACTCCAAAATACGTGATGTGCCAGCGTCCTGAAATCGTAAGCAGAATCCTGTGGCCCTAACGTTCGAACGGCCTATCGTAAAAAGAACACTGTCGGTCCAGGAAGGCGTCCTGGAAGAAGAGCTTCTTGCATTTGATCAGGAAGAAGGGTGGGATTGGTAGGGAAAGATCAACCAACAGCTGCACTGGTTAGCCAGGATCAGGGCCCGAAGAGGGCAGAGCACTCCTGCTCCAGTCCTGGGGTGACGAAGGGCCTGACTGGCTGCCTCTCCTCTGCCTGCCTCCCACCCCCAGGCCGTGCGGCGCTTTCTGAAGCTGGAGTGTAAGTGCCACGGCGTGAGCGGCTCCTGCACTCTGCGCACCTGCTGGCGAGCGCTCTCGGACTTCCGCCGCACCGGGGACTACCTGCGGCGGCGCTATGACGGGGCCGTGCAGGTGACGGCGACCCAGGACGGCGCCAACTTCACCGCAGCCCGCCAAGGCTACCGCCGCGCCACCCGGACCGACCTGGTCTACTTCGACAACTCCCCGGACTACTGTGTCCTGGACAAGGCCGCAGGTGGGTAGAGAAAGCAGATGGGGGCATGGAGTCCAGCTCTTAGTGCCAGCACCCCTGGGTGGTCACGGTTTGTTCAGCCTCAGGAGTTAGGGAGGGGAGCTGAGGGAGGAGGTAGTCTGTAACCACATGGACCTCAGGCTCCGTCGGACCTGAGGTCCATGTGGTTACAGACGTGATAGATATCACTCAGTGAACGTAAACAAGTCACCTGTTCTCAGTATCTCAGTACTGAGCAATGCATGGACCACACCGGAGCATAAGATGCAGCCCCAAGTCATTGGCTCTTTACAATTTAGCTAAGAAATGAGATGTAACAGGTAGACAGATGCAACTGCAAGAGAGACAACTGGAGAAATCAAGAGGAGCTGAGCTGCAAATGTGGACCATAAGCTGTTTCTTGAGGTGTGGGGTCATCTGGGTGCTAGAGAGGACAGGGGGCGCCATCTACACAGAGCACAATGGCAGAGGGTGCGCGATCTGTCCCAGGAACAGATTAATATCCTGAGTGGAGAGTTCGAGTGAAGGAGATTGAAGGTAGAAGGACAGTTGGGATCAGACCATCAGTGGCCTGAAAGGCTTTATCCTGTTTAATGGGGGGCTAGGGAGGCAAGGAAAACGGGTTCCTGCCAAGGCGAACCACTGCACTGGCGGGGAGCAGCGAACATCTGTGCAGATACTGTGGTGGGATTGTTGGGGATGCTGGAAAGTGACATGGTGTTACCCCAAAAGAATGGAAGTTACCGTCTGGGCCATGTGAGGACTATTTGAAACACAGCTAGGGTGACCAAGGAACTAAGTTTTAAAATTTATTTAATTTTAATTCTTTTAACTCTAAATGAGCATATTTGGCTATTGGCTACTTACTACACCAGATAACTCAGCTCCAGAGGGTAGGGGAGACTTCTGATGCCAGGAAGGACTTAAGACCCAGCCCTTGCCATTATGAGAGTAACATGCATAGGAGACCTAGCCAGCCCATGCCCCAAGTGGTCTCTTGACATTTGGATTGTATATTTCTAGTGTATAAAAAACTAGAGCATTCATCTCCAATATATGCATATTTACTTATAAACTCCATCTATGTTCCACTATACTAAGATGTATATTATAAAACAATACAGAATCCATATTTTAAATTGATGAGGTAAAAAACAAATATAGAGGTTCTTGTATTTTCTTCTCAGATCCCAGTGGAGTGTCAGACTGCTACTATAGAGATCAGTTAACTGATTCCCCTTCTTGAACCCCCAGGCCAGGCTAGTGTTCCCATCTCTGGGAAAGGGCTAGAGGAGATACTGCCTAAGGTCCATCCCAGCCAGAATCCTTTGGCTTTATGGTCTGTTGGCAGGGTCTCCTGTGCTAGCATCAGTGAGAATGAGGTTCTGAGCATCATCTGTGCAGAGGGAAAGCATCTCCCCTACCCTTCAAGAGTCCCCCATGTAGGATCGTTAGGAATTCCTTAGGGGTGTGCTTCCAGCCAGTCATGCCAATCAGTTCACCTCCTCGCTGAACAGAGACTGTAGATATAACCCAACAATCCACTGAGTTAGATGCTATTATGGTGCCTATCGTCAGATGAGAAAAACAAAGCCCAGAGAGATTAACTACTATAAATCACAAAGCTAAAAGTGGCTGAATGGGATTTAAACCTAGACACTGAAACCAGGCCCAGCTTTTAATGGCCATACTATACTCCTTCTCTGTATAGTACAACTTAATAAAATATCAACTACGGACCAAAATACTAACAAATAGTAGCTGGATCAGAGTTGTGACAAGAACTCTTGGAAAAGATAAATTATAGGCTGTTATTTCTTTTAACTCCTTATTATGGGAAAACTCAAACATAAAAGAGAGGGCCTTCAGCCAGCGTGAACAATAACAAGGTTTTAAGGCGAGGCTTTGAGGGGCTCTGGAGATGTGTGCTGGCAGGGGGGCCCGGCAGGTGAAGGCAGTGTCTTGGGGTGGTCTTGCTGGCGGGAGGAAGTGAGGCTGGTGTAAAGGGACGTGAGGAGATGATCGTTTTGGCTAGTGGGTATATTTTCAGGAAAAGAGATTCTTTATGGTTTCTTCGGGAGGATGTGGATAAGGGAACCGAGAGCAGCTGAAGTAAGAGGTACCTTGGTTCTCTCTCTCTCTCTCTCTCTCTCTCTCTCTCTCTCTCTTCCCCAATTCAGGTTCCTTAGGCACTGCAGGCCGTGTCTGCAGCAAGACATCTAAAGGGACAGACGGCTGTGAAATCATGTGCTGTGGCCGAGGGTATGACACAACTCGAGTCACCCGTGTCACCCAGTGTGAGTGCAAATTCCACTGGTGCTGTGCTGTGCGGTGCAAGGAGTGCAGAAACACTGTGGACATCCACACCTGCAAGGCCCCCAAGAAGGCAGAGTGGCTGGACCAGACCTGAACATGCCAATACCTCATTCATCCCTCCACTCCAAACCTCCTGACTCGGAAGCACAAGATCTTTGCATGCACACCTTCCACCACCCTCAACCCTGGGCTGCTACAGCTTCTATTTAAGGACTTGGAGAGTGACCCAGAGGGACTCTGGTGCCCTGGCTGGTTCCTTAGCCCTTGGAGGAGTCGACGGGGACGTAAGAAACTGAGCAGCTCCGACTCCCTGCTCTGGAGGCTAGAAGGGGTGGCGGAAGAGGTGTAGGTGTGATGTGAGTTGCACTAAAGCACGTGGTCGAGCTCGTGTCTCCTTCCCCTGCACTGGCTTCCTGACGCTTCTGTGTGTGCGAGAGGAGAGGTACAGAGAGCGCTTCCTTTCGCTCCTGCCTGGCTGAGGGAGGATAGGACAGAGGTGAAACCACGGATCTCCTCCCTAGGTCAGTTTGAGCAGACCGCCTGGTTCCCACAACAACCTCTTGGGCTACAACGTTCTTTCATTATGGAGAGGGAGATGAGAGTTAGCCACAGTGGACAAGGCTCCATTCATATGCTCATGTGTTTCTAAACTGCTGTGTTTTGTAAGGGGAAAATTATATAACTATACAAACATACATTCTCTTCCCGTCGCTCTCTCCTTTCCAGCCTACATCAGGCAGCACTGCTCCCTTTGCTCACTTGCTGCCTGTTTAAATGAGTGGCAGGCAGTGATACCCATGCTACCAGATCATCAGAATCCCCTGAAACTTCCTGAGAAAGAGTAATTCAGTAAGCCTTGGGATTTTTTTTTTTTTTTAACTCCCCACGCATTATTCTGGGGTCAGCCAGATTGAAGAAACACTGAGAAAAAGGTGTAAGACTCGTGGAGGCGGGAGAGGGCAGCAGTCCTGATCTCAAGGATCCACAATAGGCCTCCGCGTATCCTAAGCAGGTAGAGATCTCCAGCTTTGGCAATTTCTAGGAGAGGATCTAGTGGGATCCAGTGGCTACAGAGGAAAGGAGAGCTGGGGCTTGGAGCCAAAGTGGTGAGCATCTTAGAAAGCAGCCTTTCCCCGATGATTTTCTCACCCCCTCAGCAAGAACACGTCTTTCCGTAGCGACTCTCCAAGTCCTGGGGACGATGACTGTTGTTCCTTCCATGTTTGGCTCTCAGGGGAGTTCCTTCCATGCTACTACCCGCTCCCTAAGTCAGCTTGCGGGAGCCGAGTCTCCAGAGGCAAGCTAGAGGGTACAAAGCGAAGTCTCTAAAACTGTGATGTCCTATTTTTATGTGATCTGAACAGTGATTATCTTCCTGCTGATATCTTAAAGGAGCAGAATACTGTAGAAATTTGCAGTTATGACAGACTTGGGTTGGAATCACAGCTGTTTTTGATATTTTGAGCAAGATACTCAAATTCTCTGAGCCTCTACCTTCTCATCTGTAAAATGAGGGTATAAAACTATCTCAGATACTGAGTTTTAATTATGCTCCAAACTCTAGCCAACAGACACTCTCTCCAAAGTTCCTGACTGGTCTCACTCATCATGACTTACTTCAGAGCCTTCAACTAAGGACAATCAAGTATTGACAGCAGGCTGTGGATTCAGGGCCTACCCAAGGAATTCTGAGTGTAGCCTCCCCCCTTTCCCAAGCTCCTCTCCAGCATCTCTTGGGGTCTTCACATGTTTGTGGAACAGCTTCACTCTGCACAGGCAGCAGAAGGAGCCATAGCTTGGGGCTAGGGGGGCAGATTTATTTGGATGATAGGACTAATATTTGTGTAACCTGCGGAGACCTGTGTGGGAGAGTGTGGGGTGGTTTTTCTTTTGGCAAGGGGGTTTGCTCCGATTTCACATCCATTAACACAAAACATAAGCTAGTCAGGGCCCTTGTGGTCTGCGGTGAGGGAATGCCTGTGGAGAAATGGGACTGAGTGAGTCAGGCCAAGGGAATGTCTTCCTTGAAGAGTGGAGGCAACTGGATAACTGATGAGCCAATGGTGGGATGAGGGAGGGGGCACGAGAGGGAAGAGAAGAGCTTCTGACATCTTGAGCTGGGATTAGGAGGAGGAAAGCAGGGTAGTGCGAAGGTAAGAGGTTACAGCCAGTCTGAACTCAATAGTAGAGTGGAATGCATTTCTAAAAGGGTGCTGTCCTGTATGCGGGGCTGCTGGGAGAGCCTCTGGGCCCGGTTAGCCCCTGCTCTCACAGAATGTCCAGGTGGCCACATTGAGTGATAGCATGGCCTTCCATGGGACATCAACCTGAGTTCAAGAGACTTGTCTCTGTTATCTGTTTTCCTTTCTTACCCCGGGGAGGGAATGGGCCTCCTCTGACATCTGACTGTTCTATGCTTTTCTCTGGCATCCAAATTCTGATTCATAGAGACCCACATTTTGCATTTTCCTATAATGGTTAGGCGAAGAGTGAGCTGTCCAGAGAGTGAGCGGTTTGAAAAGTGAGGCGGGTAGGGAGAGAAAAGAGGTCCACGTGAGCCCCGCCACAGAGGTTATGTGGCTCCAAGAAGGAATGATGGCCAAGCCATTAATTATGCCTCTTATTCCTTAGCTTGCCTGTGCATTCCGATTGGCTTTAGACAGCTGGCGTCTATTCTGTGCTATACAAACAGAAACTAATGTATTTGGAACAAGAAGCAAAAGGAGAACTTTATTTGGTGTAGTCGGGGCTCCATGTCATTCTGCCACTGCTTACTCCCTCGCTGCCTCCAATCTCCCCTCTCCCAGCCCTCCTGTCCCTCAGACCAGCCGTCTCACAGCCCCTCTCCACTCTTCCACTCCTCCCTATCGGTCCTTATTTCTTTTCACATTGAACAGTTAGGTAAAAAGCAGGCAGAAGTGCTACCTGGACACAAAGATAACTTAAAAGAGGTTATCTCTATCCTTTAAGGATCTCAGAATCTTCCAGGGAAGGCATGTGACACAGTGCCCCGCTGCCTGCCTGCAGCCAGTTTCTCTATGGAACAAAGGATGCCAGCCTTCACTGTGCCTTGGAGATAAGAGCCAACCTGTATTATTGCCAACCTTGAATGGCAGCTCTAATCCCTGCTCTTCCTCAGAGAGATGCTGCAAAAATTCGATCCGAGACTAGACTATTTAAAAGAAGGAAGTACTGCCTGGCCGTGAGCGTCCATTTGTGAAAAGTCCTGTAGGTCTGACTCATGACCGCTCACTGCCTCATTTCTCTTCCTCCTCAGAGCAGAGAGTAATTTCTTCTCCTTTCTCTCACCTCCCTCAGCAAGAACACCAACCGCTAAGTCCTTGCCAAATTCTCAGGCCCACTCCAGACAGCGGCTTAATACAAGAGAGATTATGAGGATTTTCCCCCTCTGCTTTTCTGAGGTTTTATTTAAATGGCCTCAGTGGTCATAGGGCAGAAGCCCAAGCGAGGACACCGGGAGAGTATGCTTCTCAGCCCCAGAGGCTCCTGCAGCCCAATTACAGCACCAGAGAACAATGTGATGCATTCCTGGGCAGGTCGGTGGGACCCTGGGCGCCTGGACCTTGCGGGGAGAGGTGCCAGACACAGAGCTCTCCGTAAGCAATCCTGCAGAGCCGCCCCCTGGGTGCGCAGATGAAATACGGGAGAGCTTCACATTACACAGAGGCCTAGCGCTCACACCTGGTTATTGATGGCCTTGGCGGAGGCCTCTGCCCCCACCTCCACTTAAGAGCTGCCTGCTACCACGGGGGCTGGGCATCTCTGAAGCAATGTTGGAAAACAGGAGATGCTTCCTTTTCACGCTTTGCCCTCCGAGTCTGCACACAACCATGAGGAGACACATACACATGAGGTGCACCTATACGGGCATACATATACATATATGAACATACACATAGCTTCTCTCATTCTAGTCATCATCCCCTTTCCCAGCAGCAAAAAATAAAAAAGCAACTAGATTTCAATCAAATTCTCCAAAACTCATATCAACAGCAGAGATTCAGCTATAACCAAAGAATATTAAAAAGTTACATGCAGGCAGCTGTTTGGTCTGGGGACCAGTTGTCACCTGGGGGTGGGAGGAGAAGGAGCCAGAAAGGGATGGACAATTAGCACCCAAGGGAGGGGTCTGAGGCGTCTCAGGGCTGACTCAGCTGGAAACAGTACAGTTCCTGCTCTGAATGCCGTGGGTGGTGAGGCACCCTCCGACAGCTCAGGCCCTATAGTTCTTAACTCTGTCAGGTTAGAAGCAGGAGAGCTTTGGGCTCAGAGATGATCTCTCCAAGAGAGGTATTGGAGAGGAGCGGGCAGTGGCTCTACCAGAGCAAACATGTCACAGTTACTGCACTGAATTGAGCTTCCCCAGAAGAGGATCCTACTGTCAGGTTTCAGGCAGCAGCCAGAGGGTCTCAGTAATACCCTCTCCTGCCTCCAAAGGATATGAGCACATTCCCCACTCCCCTTTCATGGCTAGAGGGTCTCTAAGCATCTTTGTGGCTATTCCTCCTTTACTTATGATGTTTTAGTCCTCCTGGATTTGAGAGAGCAAGGTAAGCATTCCTGTGCCCCCCCCCCCCTTGGCCCCCTAGCTGAACTACCCTGGCTTCCAATTGGCCTTTGCTCACTTCCATTCTGCCTGAGTCTATGGAAGGAGCAGCAGGCCACACAGTTCCCTTTCTTTGACCAAAAGGAACTGAAATCTGGAGACTTTATTTCAATACCGCCAGCCCCTATAAGCAGGCCTGACCAGACAGAAAGGCTACACTGAGGGAAGAAAAAAGGAATACAGTTTAACCCACAGCTGTTCTACTTGACAACTTTTTCAAGGCAGGGCTTCCCCAGGATAAACGTGGTCCTCACCCTGGCCAGTGTGGCTCAGTTGTTTGGGTGTTGTCTGGAATACCAAAGGGTTGCTGCTTTGATTCCCAGTCAAGGCACGTACCCAGGTTGCAGGCTCAATCCCTGGTAGGAAGCATGCAGGAGGCAGCCAATAGCTGTTTCGTGCTCACATCGATATTTTTCTCTCTCTCTCCTTTCCTCTCTAAGGTAATCAATAAAAAATATTTTAAAATGTGATACTCACAAAAAACATTTTTATGTACAAAATGCTTTAGCACATACATAACTCTCACACCAACCTTGTGAGGTAGAAGTTATATTCACTATACAGGTACCATTCAGAGAGACTTGGTGATTTCTCCAAGGTCACACTGGATATTGAGTAACTCAGCCAGAACTCCAACTTATTTTTACTTCAAATCCTGTGTGCTCTTCAAAGTCTGGGGATGCCTCGGGCTGGAGGCACCCGAGTCCCAGCCCCTTCAGAACAAATGGGTACAAAACATCTGAGCAGAACTGACAAAAGGAACAGCCTGGGCCTTCTCTAACCTCATCAATGAACCCCCTTTTGCCATTTCTGCCACATGATCACTAGACTAAGTGCTCCACATTTAATCAACTCTGGCTCTTAGTTCTTTTTTCTATTCCTTTTTACTTCTTCAAATTAACACTTAAAAATTTGTTTTCATTTTATCTAATTCTTTTCAAGTGATACTGAATGTAAGGAAAAGCCACAGGTTTTGGGCTTTTAATGTATGTATTAGAATTTCCTTTGAGACTTCACTCTTTTTTTAAAATGCTGACAACCGCTGGGCTAGGAAAGTAAAACAGGGAATGACAGTGCTAAAAAGCAATCCTATCCTGGGCTAGCTGCCACTCCCGGCCTAGGAAAGGTCCTGGGACCCTTAGCCAAGACAGGTAATTTATCTACACCACGGCAAGGACTACCTACCCTGCAGAGAAACCCCTGAAGATGAGGCAGACAACAGATTTTTACTTGATCAAAACCTTTTGCAGCTCAACCCTTCCTCCCCTGCTCCTTCAAAGCCTGGACTTCTGTTTCGGTCCAACACCGTGACACAAAGCAGTTCCAGGAGACGATGTGTGCAAGAGGAACCCTTTCCTGCTCAGCCCCGGAGTGCATTTGTTAGAGAAGCAGAAGCCCTCACACACCCTACCTCTCCCACTCCTGCACCCCAACTGGGCAGCAGGCGGGAAGTGCAGGAACACAGTGCTCATCAATCACAGCCCTGGGATGCTAGGCTTCTTGCCCCGGCCCCCCGGAGCGAGGGAGCCGGCATGGAAACAGTCTACCTATCGGCAGCATTTCTCCCAGAGCAAGCCTCACTTTTTGGTCCATCGATCTTGGCTCTCCTGCTTTCCCTGCTTTCCGCCCCCACTGCCTCCGCATGTGGGCTCAGAAGTCATCATCTAAAGAATTCCACTGCTCACCACCTGCATAGCAGCACAGCCCCATGAGGCCACACACCAGATGGAGGGGATAAAAGTACGAGGTCATGGCTTCTAGCAAGAGGCTTTTTCTTAAACTAACCCTGACTCCTGGAAGAGAGGCAGAGCAGGAGAGTGTCGGCTGAGCTGCTGACGACAGCAGCTTCATAGGTCGTGTGTAAAAAGGAGGAAAAGAGCTAACTTGTCTTTCAGTGGAAATTTCCCCACTCCCACCTCAGACCCACTCCTGGCTTCACGTCTGCTTCCAGAAGGTGTCTGAGCAGAATGCAGAGAATGTCAAACCAAAGGGTTAAATCCTCCCCAGCCGTAGGGACCTCTCCAGCAGGCTGCCACACACATGCTGAGGTGGAGGCCAAGCCTGTTCCCCAGGAATGTAGCTGTGAGGGAAAGGGAACGGGAAGGAGAAAGGGCACGGAAAGTGGACTAAAGCTCAGGGGAACCTGACAATGTTGTCAGTAGGACTTCAAAACGCTTGTGTGTAATAAACAACGACAACGGGATGGAGAAGGAGCGTCAGTTCCAGAATCATCATGCTGTCAGGTGGCAGTGTACAGAAGCAATCATTACAAAGAAACAGTTTAAGTAACCGACTGAGAAGTCTCAGAATATAGGCATCAGGGGAATGAGTTTAATCAGGCTTTCTACAAGAGGTGGCTTCTGAGTTGGATTTTTAAAAGAGAAGGTATGGACAGGTTAAGGGCAGTCAGAGAGACACATTTTAAATAGAAGGAACTGGTTTATGCTGAAACTTAGAAGTAAGAATGTGCAAGCAATATATAAGGAATTTTAAGCAAGTACATATTATATACACTGGGGAATACAGAGAAATTAGAATGCTGAGATCAGGATTAAACAATGTGAGGTGACTGCATGTGCCTAGACTGTCAATGGTGCAGTCCCCTCAGACACACAGCATCTTGATCTATGTCAGTAAACACCAGGCACCTGTGGGGACGCAGTGAGTCCATTTGTTACACAAACAGGGACTAACGGAGCACTACCATGTAAAGCCCAACAAAATGTGAAGTACCATTAACTACAGCCCACTATCATTTGAGATCCTGGGCTAAATAGATATCAAATATCCTATCCAGAACTGTGATGCATTAATGTAGGCTGACAAGCCGAGAACCTGGCATAAATCAAGCCCAACTCTTAAGAAATTGAAATATAAAAAAGGAATAATTTAATACAGAAAATACACACTTCTTTCCCTTACTACCAGCCTTACAACATGATGGGACTCCTGTGGGCTTCTGTGGCTGGCAGATTCACCAGTGACTGTGAGGAGGGCTCGGAAAGAACTTGAAGGACTAAAGCCCACTTCCCTAATCAGAGGGAGACAGTTCCCGTGCACTCCACAGGCCACTAGAGCAGCAGCTGAAGACAAGACAAATCCCAATTTCATGACTTTCAGTTAGGTCCCTGGCTTCTTGCATTTGTTGAAGACAAAGCAGAGCTAGTTATTAGGTGTCTGCCACGTTTCCTAACAGAACTTCCCTAACCTCTGAGGACAAAAACCACAAGGGCAACCTGTTTTTTCACAGTCCTTTTCTGGTGCCACGTTCAGAAACAGAATATTGGGGTGTATGTTTTATACTTGTAAATATTAAACAAGCCTAAAGGTGAGCAATAGCCTGTTTCTGCTTTACTTAACCGGCACAATTTGGTATTGGAAGGGAGGCAGCCACTTAACAGCAACAGCATTTGTTGGTATCATCTTAGTTTTTTCCTCCTTTCCTAGGCAGATTTTAAAAGGTGATTTCTGAAACCCTTCACAATAGAAAAGCTCAAGGGTTTACATTCAACTGTGACACAACTGAATTCATGAAGAAGCATGTTTCAGGTTGCACTATAATTTCCCTATGTAACATAAGCCCATGGAATCTGACATAAGCTGATTGCTCATGCTGTTATTTTATTTACATTTCTGAATGGAAGGGATTTCAATACTCATAAAATATCTAACTGACTTATTATTTTTCATCTGCTCTCCCAGAGCAGCTATTATAAAATAGGCATAGAGACAGAAGGCTCAACTTGTATGACTGGTTAAGTAAGCAACCAGGGAAAAGTTACTGCTCAAAAGCAATTTTTAAAAAATTCAATAAGGAGCTTGCGGCCAAACAAGAGATATGATTATTCTCAATGCCATCGGAAAGATAAACGTTAAGTAACTGCATTCGTGATCTCTGTCCAACTGACTCCTATGGGAGCAGGTGGTAGCTTCACAGGAACTTAGCGGCCCACAGTTACTCAAGTCTTCCTAGAGACCTAGCACCAGCAGACACAATCTAGTGTACATGGGACACAGGTGAATGGGGAGAGTGGGATTCTCCTTACAACCCAGATATATAAATGTGCCTTTATGGCGTTCCCCCTATAAAAAGGGAGAAATATCCAGGATGCAGAATTGATCAGCAAAATTCAGCTTGGAAGAGAGGAACAAGGAGCCTTATTTTAGTGTCTTAATCCAATAGCCTTTCATTATTTCTTAAAATTAACATGATTCGTGCCTATTTTCAGAATCAGTGACTGCAGGACGAATCTTTGGCATTAGCAGTGGGCTCTGGGAAATTCTGAGGGGGTGGTTCATTCCCATTTTCTCTCCTCAGGGCCACGTGATTGTAGTCTTAACTTTTGCTAGCCAGTCCTGCTCACAGTGATGTCACACTGCTTATTTTCTAAACCAGGATAGCCCTAATTAACCTGTCATCATTAACAATGAGAACATATAAAAAAGAAAGTTGAAGATGTATGAGTATAGAGATTTTTACCTTATGGCAACTACTGTGTGAATCTGAGGTGAGACCTTTCTTATTTAAATTTTGGATTGTGGAGTGTTTAATTTTTGATAAATTCTGAAATTTAGATAAATATAATGAATACCACAGTTTATAAAAAACATCAGCGTCGCCAGTTAGGTGTAAAGATGAAAGTCCTCTTAAAAATATATAAAAATAAAGAGATCTTTTTCTATCTCCTTTTATTTGACTGAAAGGAATTCTAACCAAATAAATTCTTGTAAAAGGAAAAATGTTCATGAGCCTAAATTGACTTTTTGGGTCACTAAATCTTGTGTGAGGCACATGAAAATAATCCATTGGTCACTTAAACTCAAATGAATAAATAGGCAAAGATGAACTAATCTATTGCTGTGACAGTAGCCTCTGTCTTATACTGACACATCTCCTGCCTTCCTCAGACCTCCTACCACTAGACTATCAGTTACTTGTGAACTAGAATTGTATTTTGTACTTTGCAAAGATGCACAATAATGATCTGTTGATTGAATCAATAAATGAACAAACTCATTAGTATTAACATCTAAATATAATGAATTAAAATGTCAGAATAATTACCACCATATTACAGGATGTCATAAAACAATAGTTAACATTTTTCAATGCTGAGGCTCTTGAATAAATAAATTTTAAAAACAAGTTAAAATAAGCTCAATTGGAGTCCTCCATTCAATAAGCCAATACTGAAAGAAGAATTTTTTCAGGGTATCCAGGATGAACCAGTTCTAGTGCAGTTGTTTTAAAAGGATGTATTACAATAGCTAAAGTACACAAAGAGCAAATTAAGGGAAGTCTACAAAGTTATGGCTTAGTTGAATTGGAGTGCCTGGACTCCCCATAAGGGCTAAATCCCAAAGGGATCAGAGTCAAGTAAATAAAAAATCCAGCTGAATTTTATCAGAGGGCAGAGTTTCAATTCTGAGTACCCCAGCAACCCAGGAGGAATTATGTGTAAGATTAGTAAAGTGCTTTCATCCACACCCCAGCCAGAGAACATTCTTCTATCTCGCCGTAACTGCAGGGAAAACAGCAGTGTGTTTGTTGCCAACAATAGTTGCAGCTATTCTCTAGATAGGAGCCTACCAACACGGAGAGATTAAAATTTAATTGTAAAGCTGCCGCTACCTGGGAGTAAAAGCTTGAACTCTGGCTTCAGAAATAAATTGGGACTCCAGCATATTGAATGGATGAAAACAACAGCTAGCGTGTTACTAACGGAGTGTGAGAATATGCTCCCTTGCTAAAGTCTTTCCCAAACAACAACTCCTCCTCCTCCTCCTCCTCCTCCTTCTCGTATCATATGGTTATGTGCAAGAGTGCTCAATGGGAACACAGCCCTTCCTGCACTTTGAACAGTACATGTACATTTTGTTTCCAGGATGCCTGAAATTATAGGATGAGGTCAGAAGGTGGTTATGTGGTCTGGATTTCCCTGAGTATCAGTTCTCTTAATTTTATTGAGCATCATCTGAAGCCCAAATAATTTATTTTCTTAAAGTTGGCTGTCAAGATGGGCCTAAGGCAATCTTAATGTTATTACAGAACTAACAGAGGTAATTTAATTTCCCCTCAAATTCAGATAGAATGCCATTAACACTCAATCTTTCATTGAGGCCTTATCAGAATCAAGGAACACACCCAAGTTTACCACCTATTGGTATAACTACAAGCCACTGAAAATTCCCAATTTAGCAAAAAAAGCCCAAGTTACAATATTTTAAACCAAAAGGTTTACGTAGTATTCTGTTCAGTTAACATCCCCCATGATCCTTCCCAAACTAACCCTTTGATTTTAAAAGAAGAGTGATATATATGTCTACTTTGTATTAAAACTTTTTTGACCATTTCAGAGAGTTAATCAAATTCTCTCTGAATCATTACAAACCGATGCCTATTGCTTCTTTAGAATTACTGTACATTTTTTCACAGGAGGGCAGTATTCTCTGTGTATGTGGCATAAATGACCAAACAGCTTAAGTGGCTTGCTAGCTAGAACAAGAATGAAATGAGAAGGGATCAGTTTGAAAGACAGAAAAGCAAATGAGGCTTTTACTTCCAGGGGGGAAAGTTAGTTAAATATACAGCCAAATTGCTGAAATCGGTTTGGCTCAGTGGATAGAGCATCGGCCTGTGGACTGAAGGGTCCCTGGTTTGATTCTGATCAAGGGCATGTACCTTGGTTGCGGGCACATCCCCAGTAGGGGGTGTGCTGGAGGCAGCTGATGGATGTTTCTCTCTCATCGATATTTCTGACTTTCTATCCATTTCCCTTCCTCTCTGTAAAAAAATCAATTAAAAAAATATTTAAAAAATATATATACACACATATACTGCCAAATAAATTCAGGGAGAGCTTTTGTGAACATCATACTTAACACGCACATGTTAACAAGGTAAGAGGGTGCTTTCCACAAACTTCAAACCTGAGTTAAACTCTGAGGAAAAGATATAGACTTGCATTGAAAAGTTCATTGTCCTACCTTTATTCTTTTTTTTTTTTTTCCTGTTAGAAAAGAAGAGTTCATATTTAGAAATTTTGGATGAAGAAGAACACGAGTAATTTCACAAATTTCTCACTCTGGAGTGATAACAATGAGAAGGAAGCATGAGAAATAATACCCTTAGAGAAAATAGAGAACATTTTTTTCTCTTGCTACAGATGTCAGCTAATAAATAAAATCAAAAGTGGAATATACCAGATGGCCCAAATAAAGACTTCAGTGACACTAACAACAAAACAAAAATAATTAAGATTCTGACCTGTCACATAATAGATTCATTTTATTATCAGATATATTAAAATCTCTGATATATTGCTGTGGAAACAGCATGGCTATAAAATAATATTTTACAGGACTATAGGCTTGGAAACAATTCAAGATATTTAAAAAACTATTATCAGTTCTTATGAACTAAAGGTGTTTCATAGCTTCGAAAAATAATTAATTTTCAAATAAAGTGAGGAAACTTATCTTCACTTCTTGTCAGTTTAATTTCTGCATGTGGCCCTATGAATTTAATAAAGAAAAATACAACTATCATGTTTTAATATTAATAGATGGAGAATATAAAAATTTTTTTATATTTCATGTCATTTCTTATGACAATGGAAAATTAAGAACCTTTAAAAATGGTATTTATTTTTCCTACAAGTATATATCAACATATACCCTGTTTTCCCGAAAATAAGACAGTGTCTTATATTAATTTTTTCTCCCAAAGTTGTGCTAGGTCTTATTTTCAGGGGATGTCTTATCTTTCCATGCACTAGGTCCTATTTTTGGAAGATGTCTTATTTTCGGGGAAACACGGTAGTTATAATTTTCTATCAAGTTCCCTAGTTATGAGGACAATCCTTGCTCTGGAAAAATGATGAGAATAGTGAACAAACCTCAAACATTTTGATCACTATGTAGTAAAAGATATTTTGGCATTTATAACTGCTTATTATTTTTTAAAATGTAATTTTGGGAGAAAAATGTTAATTATTTTGGGGCAGAGGCTGAAGAAGTCCCAGTGAGACATTCTGTAGAGAAGTCTTTCGTTAGTGTAACATCTGACCTTCTATATCTTTGGAAATCATGCAAGTTGGCTAATGTACTCCTTAAAGAATTAATCAAGTAGATTGTTAGGCCCCAGTTACAGTGGAGCCAGCCAATTATGAGTTGCTCAGAAATTCATCACTGGCATGTCCAACCACATTTTCCCACATAAAGATTAGTAGAAATATGTGGAGACAGGGTCCATTCCCACCCTAGCACAGCGTTCAGTGAAACAAATTTCAACAACGTTTTCCCTTAACAGAAACAATTTATTTGGGAACTTTCTTGTCTTTACTCATAACCCCCACCCCACCCCACCCCCCGCTGCCCCCAAAACATTGCAAAGGCCGCCCTATTTAGTTAAAACTAAACCAGGGATTTTTATATTCAAACACTCTTCTGGATCCAGAGCACCAAAGTCACATGCCACAAGCCTGAATTCATCACTGTTACTGAAATCCCCGAAGACCAGCACTATCTTCCACTGCTGTGATAACGCCCTCCCAAGGCTTGCCGAGAAGAAAGCTTTGCACGCAACGGAGAAATGAAAGGGCCAGAGTCGGTGAAGACTGGCTCTCTAAGGAGAGGACAGTGCTGCTCTGGCACAAAGAAGCTCCTTTCAGACAAGCAGAATCAGATTCCAGCCCACTTGTTTGCTGGCTACCCTTACTTTGAACTCTCATATTTAACCCAGCAGGCTTCAAAGCAGGTGAGAAAATGACCTACCACTTAAAAGCAATTTTTTCTTTTTTCAGGAATTCTGGCCTTGGAGAATATCAGCTCTAATATCAGCACATTCCACATCTCCAGGGATTTATGCAATTTTTTTCATTGCTCTATGTCTAATGTCAAATTAAGTTTTATCTCAGCCAGGAAAAAAAAAAATCAGAAATTAAGTCCTAACTCGCTGAAAATGAGGTCTTATTCCACATTACTTTATTCTACCACACAAAAGAACTTCCTTCTTCTGGAACTAAAATCACAGACCATGCCATGGGTTCCCTTCCATTTATCAAAATCGGATGTGCAGTGTAGATCATTAAAAATCATTGTTCACTGGTGTCTTGCTTTGAGAAAAAGCCATTTTTTTAACAAATACATTTTAACAAATTCAAACAATTTACTCTAGCATGTGCGCTAATACAAAAAGATATTAGAAGAGGAAGAGACAATGGTGACAACTAAAAAAATTTACTTAAATTGTTTTGTCTTACTGAACAGAAAAGCAGTATGTTTCCAAGAAAATTCTTTATTCCTTTCTACTCTGACTTAATTGAAAATCATAACAAAGGAGTTTGAAAACTTACCAATAGGTTCTATTCCATGAGACGTTTGCCATGGCCAGAAGTTGAAACCTTTCTCCACTTTCTGTGGTCCAAATATACAGTACAAGAAGTACAGTCCTAACAATGCTGTTTACATGTTTGCACCGCCATTTACACTGTGGGAAATGCATTTTGAGTTTACACTCAGCACATAGCTCCCCCAAATGTGAAAGGGGGAAGGTCTCCTGCTATAGCTGTGCTCTGGTAATGACGACAATGACAGTGGCAACAACAGCTAACACTCACCTCGCTTTTACTATGGGCAGACATGGTACTAAACACTTGACATGTTTTAAACACATTTAACCCTCACACACACAAAAGACCTGTGAGGTAGTACTATTCTCACTTGACAGTGAGGGGGAGGAAAGGTTAAGTACTCGATGTTGCATAGCCAATAAGTGTCAGGGTCAGAATCGAAGAAAAGCAGCCTGGTTCCAGAGCCTCTGCTCACAGCCACTCAGCAACGCTGCCCCTTCCACCTTGCAGAGGTGGTACTAAAATCTTCTTTTGGGGGTAAAGTCGGTTTAATATGCGTATAGGATGGCCTGGGGATCTTGTTACAATGCTGATTCAGGCATCTGGAGTGGTGCCTGAGATTCTGCAATTCTGACAAGTTCCTGCATCAGTGGTGATGGTCCCAGAGCACAGAACAAACTTTATTAAGTGGTGGAGATGTAGGATGTGAGCCTCTTATTCCCTTGCTGGCTGGCTGGCTGTAAGAGTCACTTATAGGTTTTGTCTATACGCTGGAGACATTCCATACCACAACCATTTTCCATTTATTCTTAAGTGGAACCTGCCCTGGGAACTGCTGCATACCGAATACTGGCTTGCAGGTAATTTCAGCAAATACTTAGCTTTTAGGAACTTAAAACATATATATGAAAACCACAGGGACTGGTTGTAAAAGTTTGCTGTCGGGCACATTTTTAACACTATATATCACCAACTATACATATATCAGAAGATAGAAAATAAATGCCTGTTCATTGTTCATCAACCAGAATCACAGTAAATTAATATCTTTTGGCCTAAAAAAGGAGCTTCACTTTAAAATTCTAAAAATTCATTCTCAGACTCTACTAGAAGAGTGCCAAGGAGCTTGTGCTTCAAGGCCCTTCTGGTGCATCCGTGATCTCAGGAAGGCAGACACTACCTACCAACACCAATGGCGGAGCTGATGGCGAGTACACGCCACGTTCATTTTAGCCAGTGCCTCATGGAAGTACCCACTAACACCTGCCCCATCTCTACTACAGACTCTGCCACATCTCCCTCCTTCCCACCGGCCTGACACAAACCCAGCACTGAAGTGGCACTCCCACTGCTTGCCTATGATCTCAAATGCAGAGCTGCATTTTTTCCAATTGCTAACTGGATGGGATTCCCTTTCCAGGCCATTTTTTTCCCATGCTGGATTACACAGTAAGGTCATTCCAGTTTGAGATGCACTCACTCCATCAGCACCACTGCAAACAACAGAGTTATGGTATAATCACTAAGCTTCCTTTTACACTAAAAGAAAAGAGGATAGTCAGCTTCCAACCCAAATATCTATAATCCCTGAACAACAGAGAAAGTCATTCTTCTTGAAGCTTGACCCAAAATCAAGTGTGGTCTCAGACTCCTAGGCCTATAGCCAGTGGCAACTTAACACATTATACAGTTGACCTTCAGGGAAAAAGGGAAACCAGTGCTCTTACTACTGGTGCCAGAAGAAAACCAACTAATCTTTAAGGCACAGAACAAACTATTCTTAAGGCAGGAAAAGAAATTGTGAGGAAACAGGGAGTTAGAATGGAGGTATTTAGAGAAAAATATTGAAATCACATTACCAAGTAAGGACTAGTGTTTCCATGGTTCTCAGTGCTCTTCCATTTGGGAATAAAGGAATAGTCATTTCTTTTTAGGTTTGAACTCTTATTACCTGGTAAACATGCAAAGATGTACAAGAAAGACACTTTTTTTTTTTAAGGCTTAGAAACTTCACAGGAATTCTCTTTGGTGATTTTACTTTGAGCCAGTGATAGTGATTTTAAGTTTATGTAGAAGAGTAAATAGTAGGGGAGACCCTTTGTAGAATCAGTCCTCAAGTACTTTCTGGCCCTGGATAAGGAGATGGGGAAGTAGTTCAAAACCAAAGTGTAAAAATGAAAATAAAGGTCTACACATGGTTCCACACCCCAGGGCAGGGAAGGTCAATGTGCAGATGCTATAACAGGGAGAACTTCTGAGGGAAGAGGCACATCTTCCAGTACGAATGTCCTGACTGTCCCATATTACTTACTTATTCCCCATCTTAGTCGCACTCTTGAATTGAAAGTTCAGCAAATACTCAGAACTAATAATTTCACTTAAATGGAAAAATCAAATGGCTTGTTTATGAAATAGGGGTTATTTTTAAATGCCAAGAAAACGCATTTAAAAGAACTGGATTATTCGTTAGCTAGTAACAAGTGCTATGTTTACCACCAAACATGACCTACAAAGACCAACTTTATAATGTTATGCCATTGTTTTCTTCAAACTTTTAAGCAATAAAAATATAGCTCAAGTCACTGAAAACGTGTGTTTGACATCTTTATGGCATCAAGTTTACAAATCAATTCCTGTAATTTACTATAACAAGTGTCAGCCACCATACAACTCGTTTAGCACAAACACAGTGGAGATGGCTTCCTGTATGTTTCACAAGTGCTCTACACAAGTCCTTGAGATCATACTTACAGCTTTAGCAAAAACACCCATGATTTCAGGAAACTGGTGTGTGAGAAGAGCTATCATTGCTGTAGAAGAACACAGTCCTGCTGTGAAATAGATGAAGAAAGGAAGCTCCTTCTTTGGGTAAACAGATACTTGATGAAAGGCTGCAAAGGAGAAAAGGGAGAAGTAGGTTTT
This sequence comes from Pipistrellus hanaki, assembly GCF_964339955.1. Classification (NCBI taxonomy): domain Eukaryota; kingdom Metazoa; phylum Chordata; class Mammalia; order Chiroptera; family Vespertilionidae; genus Pipistrellus; species Pipistrellus hanaki. Next base: position 3,257,660 of record NC_140520.1, on the reverse strand, counting down.
ATCTAAGAATACAGGATGAGCCAGTTTTAATATTTTCAAACAAAATCTATTTTCTATAACTAAAAACAAAATTAATTAAAAATAAAAAGAACAAGAGGCCTCTGGCTAAGCAAGGTAGAAAAAAGTTATCCATTGTTTATTCCAGAATCCACAGGGTATC